>NW_011494522.1:2549261-2601338 GCF_000754665.1 Bison bison bison
ACCCAGGACTGATCTCCTTTAGAATGGACTGGTTGGATCTCCTTGCAGTCCAAGGGACTCTCAAGAGTCTTCTCCAACACCACAGTTCAAAAGCATCAATTCTTTGGCGCTCAGGCTTCTTCACAGTCCAACTCTCATATCCATACATGACCACTGGAAAAACCATAGTCAAAAAAACCATAGCCTTGACTAGACAGACCTTTGTTGGCAAAGTAATGTCTCTGCTTTTGAATATGCTAACTAGGTTGGTCAAAACTTTCCTTCCAAGGAGTAAGTGTCTTTTAATTTCATGGCTGCAGTCACCATCTGCAGTGATTTTGGAGCCCAGAAAAATAAATTCTGATACTGTTTCCACTGTTTGCCCATCTATTTGCCATGAAGTGATGGGACCAGATGCCATGATCTTCGTTTTCTGAATGTTGAGCTTTAAGCCAACTTTTTCACTCTCCTCTCTTACTTTCATCAAGAGGCTTTTGAGTTCCTCTTCACTTTCTGCCGTAAGGGTGGTGTCATCTGCATATCTGAGGTTATTGATATTTCTCCCAGCAATCTTGATTCCAGCTTGTGCTTCTTCCAGCCCAGCGTTTCTCAAGATGTACTCTGCATATATGTTTGATTCGGTCCCATTTATTTTTGTTTTTATTTCTATTGCCTTGGAATACTGAGCTAAGAAAACATTAGTATGGTTTATTTCAAAGAGCATTTTGATTCCCCTCTAAGAGTTTTATATGTAAGCATGTCTTATATATAAGTCTTTAAGCCATTTTGAATTTATTTTTGTGCACTGTTTAGGGTGTGCTCTAACCTCATTGATTTACATGCAGGTATTGTACTTTCCCAATACCACTTGCTGAAGAGATTGTCTTTTCTCCCGTATATATTTTTCCCTCCTTTCTTGAAGATTGACAGTAGGTGTGTAGGTTTATTCCTAGGCTCTCTACTGTGCCAGTATCATGACATCTTGTTACTGTAGCTTTGAAGTATTATCTGAAGTCTAGGAAGGTTATGCCTCTAGCTTTGTTCTTTTCCCTCAGGATTGTTTTGGCAATTCTAGGTCCTTTATACTGTGTTTAATTGTTCTGTTGCTAAGTCATGTCCAGCTCTTTACAACCCCATGCTCTGTAGCAAGCCAGACTTCTCAGTCCTCAGTAGCTCCTGGATTTGCTCAAATTTATATCCATTGATTTGGTGATGCTATCTAACCATCTCATCCTCTGCTGCCCTCTCCTGCTCTGGCCCTCAGTTTTTCCCAACATCGGAGTCTTTTCCAATGAGTCAGCTCTTCCCATCAGGTGGCCAAAGTATTGGAGTTTCAGCTTCAGCATCAGTCCTTCCAATGAATATCCAGGGTTGATTTCTTTTAGGATTGACTTGTTTGATCTCCTTGCAGTCCAAGGGACTCTCAAGTGTCTTCTCCAACACCACAATACAAAAGCATCAATTCTTCAGCACTTAGCCTTCTTTATGGCCCGTCTCTCACATCTGTACATGATTACTGGAAAAGTGATAACTTTGACTATACAGATCTTTGTTGACAAAGTATGTCTCTGTTTTTAAATATGATGCCTAGGTTTGTCATAGTTTTCCTTCCAAGGAGCAAGTGTCTTTTGATTGCATAGATACAGTCATAATCCACATTGATTGTGGAGCCCAAGAAAAGAAAATCTGTCACTGCTTCTATTTTTTCCCCTTTTATTTGCCATAATGTAATGGGACCAGATGTCAAGATTTCAGCTTTGTTAATGTATTTTATGGTTCCATATAAATTTTAGAATTACTTGTAGTAGTTCCTTGAAAAATGTCATGGGTAAGTTGATAGGGATCATATTAAATCTGGAGATTTCTTTGGGTATTATGGCCATTTTAACAATATTAATTCTTTCAATATATGAGCATAGTATATCTTTCCATTTCTGTGAATCATCTTCAGTTTCCCTTATTAAAGTTTTATGCTTTTCACATATAAATTTTTCACCTCCTTGGTCAGGTTTATTTTATTTTAAGTATTTTATTTTTTTATTCAATTTTAAAAGGGACTGTTTTTAGATTCCTTTCCTCATATTTCATTGTCAGTGTAAAGAAATGTAACAACTTTCTGTAAGTTAGTGTTGTATCCTGCTACCTTGCTAAATTTATTTGTCAGTTCTAACAGTTTTTCTGTGGCATCTTTAGGGGTTTCTATTCCTTCTCCAATGAATGAAAATGAAAAGTGAAAGTGAAGTTGCTCAGTCGTGTCCGACTCCTAGCAATCCCATGGACTGTAGCCCACCAGGCTCCTCCATCTATGGGATTTTCCAGGCAAGAGTACTGGAGTAGGTTGTCATTGCCTTCTCTGATATGTAGTATCATATCATATAATTATATTTTGCTTATTTATTCAGGATTATTTTAAACTGATTTAATATCAGTAACAGTCTGATGTGCATCGTTAGATATCACTTTTATTCGTATGTAAATTATTTCCTTGGGAAAATCTCACAAGAGAGTTATTTTGCTGCTGCGTGCATGTATTTATTGTTCATAATACCAAATACAAATTCAAAACTATTGCACTAAGGTGCAATAAGAGCTTTGCCAAGTTTAAGTTTTATATTGTTTAATTATTACTAACAGTCAAATTTTTTATTATTATTTTAATTTGTATTTGATTACTTATATGAATGAAACATTTCCCAAATATTTCTTAATTACTTTTCTACTTTTGAAAAGTATCTATTTGTTTGTCTCTTTGTCTTTAAGTTTTTCTTCCTATTTATTTTATAAGCTTTTTTAGATAATGAAGAGATTAACCTTTGGTCTGTTATATTTGTTGCCACTATGTTTCCTATGTTGTTTTGGCTTTTAATTCTAGTTTTTCTTTTTCATGCTTTAATCTACAACTATACTTTGAATATATTTGAATTCATATGCACTTTCCTTTGGAATTTCTCCTCTTGCTTCCAGATTAGAAATTTGTTACTTTAAAGATATTTAATTGTTGTTGTATGATTGTTAAGTCATGTCCAACCATTTTTTGACCCCATGAACTATAGCCCATCAGGCTTCTGTGTCCATGGGATTTCCCAAGCAAGAAGACTGGAGTGGGTTGCCATGCCCTCCTCCAGGAGATCTTCCTGACCCAGGGATAATACCCGTGTCTCCTGCACTGGCAGGTGGATTCCTTACACTGAATAGTCAGAAAACCCCAGAGATATCTAATGGACAATGTATTTTCTTGTCTGGGTGAAGTTTGTAGTTTACATTTAGCTATTTGGTTAAAAGTCTTTTTTTTTTTTTTTTTTTTAGTATATGATACTGTGTAGAGAACCAAACTAAATCATTTTTAGAATGCCAACTTTTAATCCATTTATTAAATAATTTTCTCTCCATTGATTTGGGATGCTCCTTTTATATTTATTCAGTTATTAGCTGTAATAAGATTTTAAATGTGGTTTCTTTTTCTTCAATGCAAACTAGCATGTTTATAATCTCTGGATTACCCTTATAATAGGTACATTGTAGTTTGAGATAAGGAGGGAGTCTTAATTAAATTACAAATTCACAATAGACAGATTTCTAGATTATCAACTATGGACATTTGTGCTGAAGGATAGGTTTTCTCATTCATTAACAGCTGCTGAATGAAAAAAGGATGAGTTCAGTTCAGTTCAGTCACTCACTTCTGTCCAACTCTTTGTGACCCCATGGACTGCAGCAACACCAGGCCTTCCTGTCCATCACCAACTCCCTGAGTCCAAGAAACTTAGTAAATTAAGTTATTTGAAGGGGACTACAGAGGGTGAGATGGTTGGATGGCATCATATGAGTTTGAGTCAACTCAACTGTCCTTTCTGTGCAATTCTCACAACACTTTGCTGTGTGTCCTGTAAGGTATTTATCAGTCCATATATCATAATTTGTCTGCAGTATTTAAAACAATATTGAATTATACCCCCAAACAAGGATAGTATCTTACCTATATTGGATTTCCCCTCAAATCTATCAAGTACTGTGTTTCTAACATGTTTTTGCTTGAGCTGATGGCTATAATAGTTTCTGTATCATAACTTGCCAAAAATATCATAGAAACAGAATCATAACTGAGGAAGTAAGAGTGGCAGTCAGAGATAATGACAAATCTCTAGGAATGCCGACTCTAGGAAGACATCTGGAAGCAAGACTCCAATAACTTCTACGTGAGAGGAAGGGTTTCCAGGTGTTGAAAATGGCTGCAAAGTTTTAGACAAAATTACAAAACAAAATGTATGCTCCTCAGTTGTCCAGGGAAAGCTCTAGGAGAAGGTTCTCAAATTTAAATGGCTATTCTTTGAATTATACTCTCTCCAAAAAAGTCAAGAATACATTGTAGTAGATGTTATTGAATTTTATTATTTTTGTCTCTTTTATTCTTTCTATTCTTCAGGAGTCTAATTAATGTGCTAAGTTCAAGTTTTAAGTATTCATGCTTCTTACAGTGCTTTTTCCCTTTTGGGTGAAATTTTCCAACAAAAAAGTCTTTACAAATTTTAAAGTAAAAAGCTTACTTTTCTCACTACTAGTTAAAAAGCAATATATTTTTATGAAACCCGAATTTTGTACCAGATCAGTGTTAAGCTAAGCCTGACTGTGAAGGGAGAAGAATCATACAGAGATGTCAAAACATGGTCTCTGCTGCCAAGGAGCTCTCAAGGTCATAGGATAGTAATATGTTTTCGTATTTTATAGATAAAAAATACTTTCATTTACTAAGTCTCATTTCACTTTTTTTCCTTCAACTGATTTCTTATCATGATCATTTACTTTATAACAGGTGAGGAAATGAAACATAAAAGATTAAATGATGATTGAGGTCACGGCTATTAAGGGGAAGAACATGGACTTGAAAATAGGTGTTCTGACTTCAGACGACATCCTCCTTTGAAGAGCATCCTACTTTGTTCTTTTGTAAGACTCATAATCAAATTGATTAAACTGAATCTCAGGAAATAGTTTAACACTGGAGACAGGTACATTTCCACTGTTATTATATAACTCTTTATATGTATAAAAGACCCAGAAGGGATGATACACAATAATATTTGGAAATGAGATGAAAAGGAAATTTCCTGGAGTTGATTGTTAAGCTGAATTTTGAAAAACAACAAGTGCTAATTTGAAAAAGTTCAAGCAGATTGCCTCCATGCAGCGAGGGCTAAGTGTATGTGTGTACAGATGTAGGAAGAGATAGAATACATGTGGGGAATGAGACGTACTGCAGAGAGATTGAAATAAAGAAGAAGTGGTAGGTAATGAGTGAGGAGGCAGGCAGATGTTAGCATTTAAAGAGGTTGACAGACTGAAAAGTAATCAGGATTCTGTTTATGGAGTGGGGACCCCACAGAAGTGTGACACGACCAGATCAATATTTTGAGGAGGTCATTCAGCACTGTAGATGATTGTTTGGAGACAGGACAAGGATTATTTGGGGGTCCAAACCCAAGGAAGGCATCACAATCATTCAGGGGAAGAAGAAAGAAAGTTTAAAACACAAGGAAGACCATATGAATGGAAAGGAAAGGACATGAACATTTAAAGAGCCAAATATATGGAGAATTGATAAGTAATTTTATGGTTGAGGTGGGAAAGAAAACAGGACAGCTTTTGTTACTGTTGTTGTTCAGTCCCTAAGTCATCTCTGACTCTTTGTGAACCCATGGATTGCAGCACGCCAGGCTCATCTACCCTCCACTATCTCCTGAAGTTTTCTCATATTCATGTCCATGGAGTTGGTGATACTAACCATCTCATCCTCTGCCATCCCTTTCTCCTCCTGCCTTCAATCTTTACCAGCATCAGGATCTTTTCCAGTGAGTTGGCTCTTCACATCACATGGGCAAAGTATTGGAGCTTCAACTTCAGCATCAGCTCTTCCAAAGAATATTCAGGGTTGATTTCCTTTAGGATGACTGATATGATCTCCTCATAGTCCAAAAGGCTCACAAGAGTCTTCTCCAGCACCACAATTCAAAGCATCAATTCTTTGGTGCTCAGCCTTCTTTTTGGTGCAACTCTCACATCTTTACATGGATATTGGAAAAACCATAGCTTTGTCTGTATGCACCTTTGTCGGCAAAGGGGCATCTCTGCTTTTTTAATATGATTCTAGTTTTGTCATAGCTTTCCTTCTAGGGAGAAAATGTCTTTTAATTTTATGGCTGCAAACACTGTCCACTGTGATTTTGGAGTCAAAGAAAATGAAATCTGTCACTGCTTCCATTTTTTCCCTTTCTAATCGCATGAAGCAATGGGAACGGATGCCATGATCATAGAATTTTGAATGTTGAATTTCAAGCCAGCTTTTCCACTCTCCTCTTTCATCCCCATTAAGAGCCTTTTTAACTTCTCATCAATTTCTGCTTTAGAGTGGTATCATCTGCATATCTGAGGTTGTTGATATTTCTCCTGGCAATCTTGATTCCAGCTTGTGATTCATCCAGTCCAGCATTTTGCATGATGTACTCTGCATAGAAGATAAATAAGCAGAGTAACAATATACAGTTTTGTTGTACTCCTTTCCCAATCTTGAACCAGTCTGTTGTTCCATGGCTGGTTCTCACTGTTGTTTCTTGACCCACATACAAGTTTTTCAGGAGACAGGTTAGGTGATCTGGTACTCCCATCTCTTTAAAAATTTTTCAGTTTGTTGTGATCCACATGGTCAATGGCTTTAGCGTAGTAAATAAAGGAGAAATAGATGTTTCTCTGGAATTCCCTTGCTTTCTCTGTCATTCAGCAGATGTTGGCAATTTGATATCTAGTTCCCCTGTCTTTTCTAAGCCCAGCTTGTACATCTGCAAGTTCTCAGTTCACATACTGTTGAAGCCTAGCTTGAAGGATTTTTGAGCATTACCTTACCAGCATCTGGAATGAGTACAGTTGTTTGGTAGTTTGAACATTCTTTGGCATTGCCTTCTTTAGGACTGGAATGAAAACTCACCTTTTCCAGTCCTGTGGCCACTGCTGGGTTGCTAATATAATGAGTGCAGCACTTTAACAGCATCATCTTCTAGGAATTGAAATAGCTCAGTTGGAATTCCATCACCTCCATTTGCTTTGTTTGTAGTAGTGCTTATTATATCTAAGCATTAATATGCTTAATATCAGAGTTGCTTCCTTGAGACACCCCTTCATCTATCGACACCAGGTGCGGCATGGTGAATTCTCTCATCATGTGCATTAAGCAGTCAAGGGTAAGTCCCACGTGCAAACTGGTGATCCTCCTTAAGGCGGCCTACTGCTTACCTGACTTCTGAGTTGCAGGGTACCACCAGCAATATTCAAGAGTGACCTTGGCTTTAATGGAAGCATTTTGAGCACAGACAGGAGAAGCTGCTACTTCCATGCATTGCTCTATTTAGAAAGCTGTAGATGTTCCCTCTATCTGGATCCATCTCACAGTGAACTTCTGTGCTGCTGTTATTAAAATACAAGACAACTGTGACATCTTTAGATGGAAAAGTCTAATTTGTTTCATACTATTCTGGATTTAAGTTTCTAATTAAACTCAGAGAGGTAACAACACTGTGGGTGTGTGAAGTTGTCTTCCTGCCAGCTAAGTGTTTTTCCTTTTTGCTTGTGCAGCCAAGAAGGTTGCGCTGTGATTTGTGAACATGCATGACAGTTGCTTTCTCAAGCTTTCTGTCAACAGCTGGCCATTTGGGGCACACACAACTGTTCTTCAGTCAGATGACGGAAATGTCTTAGGGTAGTTCTTCAATCACAATCAAAATAGTTTATTTCTGTATGTCTAAATGATAATAATCATTTTGCAAGCTTCTATTACATTGAAGAACATAAAGAAGACAAAGAGGGTAAGAATGCATATCTGTTAAGGAGTTGCTTGCTGTGATCTAAGTTAAAAATGAGAGTAGTGGCCTGGATTAAGATGAGGACAGTGGGATTAGAGGGAAATAAAGGGATTTAAATGTAGAAGAAGCTGTGACTTTTATGACTTGGTGCTAGATTGGGGGATAATAAGCTAAAGGGAGAATCAGTGGTGACCCACTGCTACCCTCAATTGTTTTAAGCACCCCATTTACATGCTGTATATACTTTTCTTTTTATGAGAATCCTAAAACACTGTTTTTTTTTTGTTTGTTTTTTTTTTTAAGTTTTATCTTCACTGTTGGATTGAACCTGAAGGAGGGCTGGGGCCATGTTCAAAACAAACTCATCACCAAATATTGTGTGTCTGCAACTGGAGAAACTGATTCAGAAACTAATGAAGTGCATACCAAAGGGCTAACAAAGCATGTCAGGAGACTCCAGGCAATGAGTTGCTAACAAAAATCTCTGAAGAGCAATAATCTTGGCCTTGGCATCTATCAGGTATGCCCATTGGATGAGGATTAAGTCATATTTTGATGCCAGCAAAGGGCTTTGTTCCCACATTGCTATCAGAGAGCATCAACCCCTCTTAGCTTCCTGGAATATTACTAAATTGGGTCCTGGCTGCCATCATGGCAGATAGAGCCTGAATTATTTACAGGACTTCAATTATTGTGGGCATACCATGGGGCCTGAGGAAGAAATTATTTGGTTCCTAATGTAAATTTAATTTTCTTTCCAAACACCTGCTAAAGACTAAATCATTTGCCGGTGTGAAATAGATCACACTCAAAGTTGATGGTGGCTATATTTATGTTCATTGGAACCATATTTCCCAAGAAGTCTGCCTCAGTCTATAGAGCCAGAGATGAATTTCTTAAAGAAGATTTCTTAACAGTTGAATCTTCCCAAGCTAAAGAGAATTGTTTTTACAGGTTACAGATACTAGTCAGAGTATTGATTAAAATGTAGACAGACTTTAGATTGCTTTTTCATGGTGCATTTGTCTCACATTTTAAGTTTCTCAGTTGTAAAACCATCATATGCAATCATTCCACTTTTACTCAAAGAAGTCCTGATTGCATTCTCACCAACAGTCTCTACAAGTAAGTCTGATAATTAATAGGTAGGAAGACCAAACTGTCCTCCTACTGTAAAAGGTAGGACATAATTAGGGCAGGTGTAGTTTGGGGAAGAATTTAGAAGCTTTACCTTGCTTTTTGAAGGGAAAGTGAAGTTTCTATAATACTTTGCATCTCCCTGATATTTTCTTAAAATAAAAATTCGCTATTGAAGTTAAAATTAGAGAAATAAATTATTAATATGTATATTAATTAATACTTGCTTTAGTTCTGCAGATCTCTTTGAGCTTCAGAAAAGAGAATACAGCTAGTTTTGTATCTCTGGTACCTTATACTATTAAGGGTGAATTTCCTAAATGAATTCAGGAAAAAATGTTTTAAGTATGACTTGGAACACCCCATGATCTGTAAAGATTTTTTAAAAAGTGATGATAATGGATATAAACCTAAGATGGTATTGTCGATGTAGTTTAGCGTACTTATTTACTTTGGGGTATATATGCCAATAAAATGATATGCTTTGGGGAGAGAAGAAAATATATTTCTAAATTGAAAATGATCTTTAAAGTAATCATTTTGGGAATTACAGACATTTGGTGAATTCCTTTTTGAGAATGCCTTCAGAATCAGACCCACGCATGGATTGCAGCTTTTATTTTATAGCAATATATTTGGGACCCTAAACGATATTACCAAGATGTCACATATATTATTTGCAAAATTTGTCCAAATAACTTTTCATTGATTTAACCAAATCTATCATACTCCCGAAGTACCATGTCTAATATGGTCTAAATGTATAACACAAAGGACCCTTGTGTCCCTGGCCCACAGAAACAGACTCACAGACTCAGACAATGAGCTTATGGTTGTCAGAGCTGGGAAGGATGGGGGAAGAGACAGTTAGGGAGTTTGACCTCGACATGTACACTCTGCTGTATTTAAAAGTGGATGACCATCAAGGACCTACTGTATAGCACAGGGAACGCTGCTCAATGTTGTGTGATAACCTAGATAGAAGGAGAGTCTGGGGGAGAACAGATACATGTATATGTACGACTGAGTCCCTTTGCCATCCACCTGAAACTATCACAACATTGTTAATTGGCTATACTCAAAAAAAAAAAAAGAGAACTAAACTCCAAAGTATGAAGGCCAGATAAGTCAAACCTAACTCAGGCAGATCAGAGTCACTGTCAATTTTCAAGCAGTCTAATGTAAGTCAGTGGGGCACAGGAGCAGGACTTCTGTATGGTAAACTGTCTCAAATTCCATCTGCAGAACTGGAACCCCTCTGGAGGTCTACCTGCTGTGATGCCAGAAGAGCTGGAAGCAGTGAAAGTATTGGCAAGAACATGGTTCTGGTCCTTAGAAGGGAATGGGATGCAGCTCTTCTTACGCTATTAGTTTGGGTCCTCGATATTCACAAACTAAGAACAGATTCCATTATTATCACCTGTAGGTAGATGGTGCAGACAGGGACACACAGAGGGGATGAAAACGGGCCTTGTAACAGGTTAAAATAATGTGCTTTAGAATGTAAGGATAACTTTGAAAGATAGCTATGATGATAGAATTCAAACATAATTATTTGAATTGAAATAAGTCTTCAGACTTGTAAGTGCCTTGTTAACTAGGTGTGCAACTTCCAGTGTGTTGTTTAAATAGTACTAAATAATACTGCTCCTTTTTAAAGGTCATAATGCGCATGTTTTTCTGCTTTTTCTGTTTGGATTCTAAATTCTCCGTGGATTCAAGTTTGAAATTCGCTCACAGAATGAAAAGTGTACTATGACCCCCAGATCCATATTGGCTTTTTAGGGTTTCTTCTGCTATTGGGATAAACTGTAAGAGCATCCCTTCTATCTACTCTGCTTCCTTCGCAGTAAAGATTTCTAATGTTTGAGACAACAAGGTTTTATGTATCATGTTAAAAATATTCTCCCCCCCTATAATATTTCAATAGGCCAACTGAGATTAATTCAAGATTCCATAATTTCTCCTTTACAACCTTTATTTATTCCTATTCAGTTCAATTCAGTTGCTCAGTCATGTCCAACTCTTTGTAACCTCGTGGACTTCAGCACGCCAGGCTTCCCTTTCCATCACCGACTCCTGGAGGTTACTCAAACTCATGTCCATTGAGTTGGCGATGCCATCCGACCATCTCATCCTCTGTCATCCCCTTCTTCTCCCACCTTCAATCTTTCCAAGCATCAGGGTCTTTTCAAATGAGTCAGTTCTTTGCATGAGGGGGCCAAAGTATTGGAGTTTCAGCTTCAGCATCAGTCTTCCCAATGAATATTCAGGACTGATTTCCTTTACTCCTATTAATTGTGTGCATATCTGCCTTCAAAACTGATTTTAAGCTCCTTTGAGGGTTTCTCACGGAAACTTATATCCTCCATATAGTCTAGGGGAATGTTTATCATTTTATTATCTTTATTATTAAAATCTTTAGGGCATATAAGAATTCATGTGAATCTAAGGGAAAAGTACCAAAAAAAAAGAGAGAAATGTGGGCAGTTTGGGTCATGCATTATAGTTCCACACAGGCTGCTTTCCTAGGCAACCCACATAAGCAACAGTCATTTTCCTGAGAGAGCTATGCTACTTATAGCTGCTGCTTTGAGTTTATCATGGAGAGGGAGCTCTTAGAAGATGCTCTAAAATTATTGCAGTGAAAAAGAAAAGCTACCTTATAAGGTCAGTTTGCTATAGCTGAGGAGGGTAAGACCGGTAGTAAACTGGGCAACCACCAAATTGAATTACTGTTAAATCGAAGACCAGTAACCAATAGAAGTTGATGAGCTGAGAAAGTATGTGCCAGAGGTCAGAGGAGCTACTGATGTACACACAACTGGCAAAAGTTAGGACTATTACAAGGATAGTACTACATCAGGTTAGAGATTTTCATACCATGAAGGTTGTAGCAAGATGGAGGTGACAGCACAAATTCCACTCACATGAAAAAAAAAACATTTTAAATTAAACTTGTGCTCAGATGGAGGTGAGAACATATATTACTTATGTTTTAAGTATCTTCAAGTAGAAAGCTGAGACTATTTTAAATGTTGATGCAGAGGAAGAATAAAAACGCTAGAAACCATCAAGTGGCATTGATACTGGAATATGACCAGGTCTTCGGTTTCAGAGGGAGAAGAAGAGGGAGCTGCTTGAGGAAAAGATTTGGAGTAAATAAAAAACAGAAACGCAGCTCTCTTTTAGAAATAGTTGCTAGTGAAGTTCTTCAAGTTCCGTCTTTACAGTTAGCCACCTAATTCCTTAATGGAATTGGAGTACTTTGTAGGTTTCACTCTTTACATTTTAATTGTGCTTATTTCTAATTTACCTTAATTTTAATTTCAATCCCTCTTTTATTTTCAAAGCCACTAAACTTTACTTTTTAAAGCGAACAGAAATAGTTGGGCTTGTATTAGTTTTCTTAGCTCTGTTAAAAGAAGACTGAAAATGGATTATTAAGTTCGTTCATGAACAACCAAAAATTGCTTTCTTTGCTGAAATGACAGCTTTGGTTAATTAATTGTGTTGCAGGCATTTACTCTACTTCTGTGGCCAGGGCACTATAACACAGATTGCTGATACGAGAAGCTTCAAGAATGTTCTACTGAATATTTGCATATTATAAGCATTTAAGCTAGTATAAAAATGTGTTGTTTTTTATTAACTATCTGTCCCCTCCTCTTCCTTTTGCTTGCTTCTCTGGAATCTTTGCTCATGTAAACCTAAATGTCCACTTGTTCTCACCACAAATATTGAATAAATAGTTCTCTCTGAAAATTGTCATTGCGTCCTAAGCCTTCAAATTCCAATGTATCCCTGCATTCTTCACCCCTCTGCCCTTGAAACATTCTCTCACTTTCAGTTTATGTCAACAGCTCCCCCTGCCTAATCAGTCTCTCTTGTCTCTTTCACTGTAGAAACTGCTATGGTTGAAGTGGTAGATATAAGATTTGAGCTTTAATTTCCAATTCCGTATGCTTTTTGACTGTGTTCTAAAGAAGCTGTGAGATTTCAGTCTCCCATTTTTTTAGCAAGCATTTGTTGTAAATAAGTCTGGCAGATGGCCACAACACCTGGGACAATTAAGCCCCAGGGATGGATGAGTAGTTTCCTAAGGTGAGTAGAATTTTCCATCTGTTCAAATGGAACTTTAGGGGTTTAAGCCAGCCCACACTGGCTGCCTGGGGTGTGTGCCTTCCACAAGCCTACATTTTGGTCTCCCATATACTTCCTGGCTGTCCTGTTAAAAAGTGGAAAAAGCAGGAAAATAAATATTCACTCTT
The DNA here is from genome assembly GCF_000754665.1 of Bison bison bison. NCBI lineage: Eukaryota > Metazoa > Chordata > Mammalia > Artiodactyla > Bovidae > Bison > Bison bison. The sequence continues at coordinate 2,562,496 of NW_011494522.1, forward strand.
TTTACAACTGTGTGGCTGTTGTGAATGGATGGCTTAGGCTCCTTTGGGGTTTGAGAAGTGAAATCAAACAGTTTTCATGAAATTCCACTCACATTTTCAGTGCCTGACTTATTTTGGTTTATTCTGTTGTAGAATAGTCCAAAGCTAGAATTAAATGCTAAAGAATAAAATATCCCGTTTGAAAGATATGGATGTACTGTATAACAGATTGTGGCTACCAACATTCTGAGTCAGACCTTCCCCTCCAAATGCCCCATCATCCCTACACCCATGCAGCCTGTTGAGTCATGTGTGATGGAGTCACACCGAATCAGTGTTAAGGATATGTTGTTTGGAGCCTAGGCTATTATTTTGAAGGTCTGTTGCTTGGGATAAAGCCACAGAAAATCGTTAGTGAATTAGGCAGAATTTCTGTTTGTTTGTTTTCTGTTTGAGAATGTACAATAAGTTGGCTAGTACAAGGAAGCACTTACATCCTTGCAAACTTCAGTCATATTGCCATGTAAAGTCATTGCCAAGTTTTCAAAAATGAGTCTGGACTGCTATTCCAATTCACCACTGTTCCGCCTCCGTGGCAGATGGTGTTCGCTTATGCAGGGGGCATAGCTGAAACTGTGTGGTGGAGGTGTCATTCCACTGCTAAGATTTTGGATTTTGTTGCTCTGAAAAATCTGTATGTCAAAGAGTAGCAGCTTCTTGGTCTTTGTCTTTCCCCATCAGCAGCTGGTGTCCACCTTTCTCCCTCTTTCCTCCAGACCATCTACTCCCCAGCATCATTTCTGGACTACAATTCTGCCTTTCTTTTCTGAACTTTTTTCTTTTTGTTAAGCATTTTGACTTATATGATTTGTTGATAATTCCTGAATATGCTTTTGCAGCCCTGAATCTCAGTGTTTTTCTGGCTTAAATATTTGGGCAATCTTGTAGCACTAGTTGGAGAACCCTCTAAATGCTGAGAACCGACCTATCAAGCAGTAGAAGTAGCATGTAGAGTGAAAAGAGGATGGCTCTTGGATTTAGACAGACTAGATTTGAACTTGGCTGAGCCACTTGCTATCACTGTAGCTTTCAAGCATATATTTGAACTGCTGCTGCTGCTGCTAAGTTGCTTCAGTCGTGTCCGACTCTGTGTGACCCCATGGATGGCAGCCCACCAGACCCCCCCATCCCTGGGATTCTCCAGGCAAGAACACTGGAGTGAGTTTCCATTTCCTTCTCCAGTGCATGAAAGTGAAAAGTGAAAGTGAAGTCGCTCAGTCGTGTCTGACCCTTCGTGACCCCATGGACTGCAGCATACCAGGCTCCTCCATCCATGGGATTTTCCAGGCAAGAGTACTGGAGTGGGGTGCCATCGCCTTCTCCGATATTTGACCAATGCTATTTATAAAACAGAAATAATCATTCTTTAGAAACCTCACAGGGTTAGGAGGATTACATGAAATTTAATCTTTGTGTTTGATATAGTAAATTATAACCAATTGTATTCTTCTCATTGATAATTACTAATCTCCTATCATTGTAAACTTACAACATTGAAATTATACTTAATTTTCAATCTTGTATCTTCTAAATCAAATTCATCACTCAGATCAGATCAGATCAGATCAGTCGCTCAGTCGTGTTCAACTCTTTGCCACCCCATGAATGGCAGCATGCCAGGCCTCCCTGTCCATCACCAACTTCCGGAGTTCACTGAGACTCACGTCCATTGAGTCAGTGATGCCATCCAGCCATCTCATCCTCTGTTGTCCACTTCTCCTCTTGCCCCCAATCCCTCCCAGCATCAGAGTCTTTTCCAATGAGTCAACTCTTTGCATTCATCACTATGTTCTATTAATTAGGCTTCCCCCCTCTCTCTGTGTCCATGGCTATATTTCTTATTGGTTCAGACCATCATTGCAAACCAGAAGTACTGCTGTATTTTATATCCAAGTTTCTTTACCTTTTTTTTTTTTTGTATCCCATTTAATATAATTGAATTTTCTTTCAATTTAGCAGGATGATTTTGAACCTACTATGTGCCATAAAGGTTGCTAGCCCATATCATAAATTGCACTGATAGATACTTTGGAAGACACTATTAGTTAAACTTGGGCTTTGGAGCCAGATTGTTTGGGTTAAAGTACCAGCTCAACAATTTATTAGCTATGTAACTTCAGACAAGTTAGTTAATATTTCTTCTTTTCAGCTTCCCTATCTCTAACAAGGATATAGGTAATAATGATACCACATGTCATAATGATTACCGTAAGAAACAGAGGAGATGGTGCATATAAACACGCCTACTATGCAGAAAGCACTCATAACTTTTCTTTTGTTGTTAACTTTTCTTTTGTTGTTCAGTTGCTAAGTTGTTCGGGTTGGCTCTTTGCAACCACATGAACTGCAGCATGCCAAGCTTCCCTGTCCTTCACTATCTCCCAGAGTTTGCTCAAATTTCATGTCCATTGGGTCAGTGATGTCATCCAACTGTATCATCCTCTGCTGCCCCTTCTCCTCCTGCCCCCTATCCCTCCCAGCATCAGGGTCTTTTCAAATGAGTCAACTCTTCGCATCAGGTGGCCAAAGTATTGGAGTTTCAGCTTCAATAGCAGACCTTACAATAAACACCCAGGACTGATCTCCTTTAGGATGGACTGGTTGGATCTCCTTGCAGTCCAAGGGACTCTCAAGAGTCTTCTCCAACACCACAGTTTGAAAGCATCATTTATTCAGCACTCAGCCTTCTTTATGGTTGAACTCTCACATCTGTACCTGACTACTGGAAAAACCGTAGCTTTGACTATATGCACCTTTATTGGCAGAGTGATGTCTCTACTTTTTAATATGCTAAGTTTGTCACAGCTTTCCTTCCAAGGAGCGAGCATTTTTAAATTTTGTGGCTGCAGTCACTGTCAGCAGTTATCTTGGAAACCACGAAAATAAAATGTGTCATTATTTCCAATTTTTCCCCATCTATTTGCCATGAAGTGATGGAACCAGATGCCATGATGTTAGTTTTTTGAATGCTGAGTTTTAGGCCAGCTTTTTCATTCTCCTCTTTCACCCTCATCAAGAGGCTCTTTAGTTCCTCTTCACTTTCTGCCATTGGGATTCCCTGGTGGCTCAGATGGTAGAGTCTGCCTGTATTGTGGGAGACCTGAGTTTGATACCTGGGTCAGGAAGCTCCACTGGAGAAGGAAATGGCAACCCACTCCAGTATTCTTGCCTGAAAAATCCCATGGATGGAGGAGCCTAGGGGGCTGCAGTCCACAGGTTTGCAAAGAGTTGAACACAACTGAGTGACTTCACTTTCACTTTCCTTTCTGCCATTAGGGTGGTATCATCTTCATATCTGAGGTGGTTGATATTTCTCCCAGCAATCTTTTCTTAATTATCTTCAAATATTTCTTTCAGCATCGACCACCCATTTTGAATACTAATGATGATCACTTCTTCAATGTAAGTAAAACTGTAGCCTCTGTTTTTGTTTTTCATTAACTTCCTTTTAATCAATTCTCAACAAATTCTTTGACACCTGCCTAGACACAGGCCTTCAGCCTGCATACTCACCCACTGATTCCTCTCATCCATCATGCCTAGATTTCCAGTCACCAACAGGATTTCTCTACAGTATGGGTTCTCTTTCTTAGTCAAGCCATTGTACTTATTCAGGTTTCTTCATTTTTATCTGTTCTACTTCAAGATTCAATGCATTTATCCAAGTCGTTCCTGCTTTTCTATCATTTATTTTTTGCTAATTTCAAGCATTCTACTTAGAACTGTTGCTTATAACACAGGGAGCTCAAACCAGTGCTCTGTAACAACCTAGAGGGATGGGATGGGGTGTATGGTGGGAGGAGGTTCAAGAGGGAGGGAATGTTTGTATACTTATAGCTTATTCATGTTGTTGTATGGCTGAAACCTACACAACATGGTAAAGCAATTACCACCCAATTAAAAATTCCTTTAAAGTACTTTAAAAATGTAGAAAAAAGACTATTTCCTTTGCTGAGTGCTCCTGAACTTAACACTTCTTGTTTTCCCCCTGCCTTTAGAACTATTTTGCTCTGTTTTTGCTATGTTGAATCTCTTACTCCATAAGCCTTTTAAAATCTTTCTGCTCCAGTCAATTAGTCTCTTGCTATCCCTGAAACATATCAAGTGTTCATCCCATCTTATGGCCATTGCACTTGCTTTTCCCTTTAACTGAAGATAATGTTTCCATCCCGACATATATATTGTTTATTGTCTTACTTCATTCAGGTCTCTCCTCAAATATCAGCTCCGCTGAGAGTGACCCCATCATCCCTACTTGGTTTCGTGTTTATCTGCAGCGCTTGATATCAGGAGATCTGACACTGATCTACTGTCATTTCTCCTCAGGGCAGGCAGAGCCATTGTCTTGTTTTGTTCTCTGTCCCACCCCCAGCTTCTGGCACAGTACCCTTTATATAGGAGACTCAATTATCATGTGCTGGTTGAATGAATGAACGAATTGTAACCTGACATCCCCCACCATGGCTCCCCAGGTGACTCAGTGGTAAAGATCCGCCTGCCAGTTCCCCACCAAAAGTAATTCTAAGTGCTTAAAATACAAGGACAATATATCTGGTTTTAAAACATACCACTCACTGTTTATTGTGATACTGACAAAAACATTCTGGTTTTAGGCCAAAACTGACTCAGTTTTCCAATTTCTCAATTATTATCTGAGTGAATCCCGATAAATATTTCTCTGAACCTCAGCACCTTATGTATAAAATATAATAATATCACCGTGATGATTAATTTTATGTCAACTTGCCTGGGGTATAGTGTCTAGTTATTTGGTCAAATACTAGTCAAGATGCTGCTGTGAACACATGTTTTAGATGTGATTAATACTTAAACAAGTAGACTTTGAGTAAAACAGATTACTTTCCATGATGTGGGTGGGCCTCATTCAATCAGTCAAAGGTCTTAAGAGGAATAACTGAGGTTTCCAAAAAGAGAAACCCTTTTCCCTCAAGACTGTAGCATAGAAACCCTGCCAGGATTTCCAGCCTGATGGCCTGCTCTAAAGATTTTGGACTTAGCAGTTCCTTAAAATCTCATATATTCTCATTCTCTCTCTCTCTAATCCATATATATCCTCTCTCCATATGTCTGTGCTTATATGCATACATACACACCATATTGGTTCTTTCCCTTTGGAGAACCCTCGCTGATAAACCTACCTTGCTTGATTGAAGCTGGGATTGAATGAGGCAGATTTTTAGAACTTTTAGTAAATAGTAGTGATTATGATTTCATAGTTAGTAGATTCGTTTGGCAAGTCATTGTGCCTGCTAGGTGCTCAAAAAGAATATGAGGAAAGAATAAATAAATGCCAGAAATAAATATTTCCTGGAACAAACATTATTCTGGAAGACTGTAAAAGCTCATATGATTTGGTCACCATTAATCATTTCTGAATAGTCTTTTTGGCTGAATGTACAGCACATTGCATTCCCTGTAAAGGGCTAGGAAGCCTATTCATACACAACATGATCATTTACTGGAAATAAGTCAGTATTTCTTTTATGATAACAAAAGTACTATTTGTGAAGGAAAGGAAGTCAGGTGCCAAGTCACTCCATGAATCTTCTGGCAGTTTTGAGATAAATCTCACTTTTTACATCTGAAAACACTTTGAGATAAACTCATTTTCTACATTTGAAATTACTAAGGGCATTTTGAACACTGGTTAGTTAATTGGGACAATTCTCTTTAAAAAAATATATATACATACATATTATACAATGTTAAGTGTTTTAGTTCAGGTGGAAACAGGAAGTGGTAAGATATCTTTTATATGTTTCAGCATCTGGGAATTAAGTACACACATTTTAAGTACATACAAATTCAGATGGGGTTCTAGTGAGAATGTATTCTATTTCAAAGAACTGAGAAGACTGAAATAGTCTTCTGAACAGATTTCAGGTAAAGGCAGGCTGCAGTATGGACTTGGAACTTACCGGATGCTGTCTTATTTGGGATTTTCCTCAAGGTATCAACTAGAAGGTTTAAAAGGTGGCAGGAATGGAAGAACAAATACCAGGATGACGATGAGAGCCTTTAGTGCCAATCACGCACACTCACCAAAGCATGGGCTTTTAGAGAGACAGTTTGGGAGAAGATGAGAGGAGGAGGGAATGAGCGAAAGATCCAACATGAGATGCTGGCATCAAATTGTCTGCTGTCAGTTTTGCCCAGCTTCCTAAGCCAGAGTCTTCTAAAAGGAAATGGTAATTTTTAACTCCATTCACATGCTTGTGCTTAGTTGCTCAGTTGTGTCTGAGTCTTTGCAACCCCATAGACTGTAGCGTGCCAGGCTCCTCTGTCCATGGGGATTCTCCAGGCAAGAATACCAGAGTGGGTTGCCATGCCCTCCTCCAGGGGATCTTCCCAACCCAGGGATTGAACCCTGGTCTCCTGCATTGCAGGTGGATTCTATTGACATTTGTACTGTGGTGAAAATATCCTGAAATTCAGAAGAAATTTTAATTTCTACATTGTTAAGCCTTAATGTAGGACAAGTTTCTAATCCTGCTGCCTCTTATCTTTCTAATGCCCCCTGATTTGATAGTTCAAGATAAATGTAAATGAGAATGTTTTTGTTAACTAGGATAGGAAAATATCCTAAAAATATAAAAATATCTCTGCCACCTTTAAATATGTTTACATTATAAACCTACTCAGCTGGAATAACCAGCTCTGCAGCATCATTAACTACTTATTTAAAAATTCATTTTTGACACTTTTATATTATATCAAGTTTTATTTCAACAGATGCTGAAATAAGCCTATCAGTTCCATGGGAATTTTAGTGACAAGATGGGGAAATGTCTAGATTTCAGTTCTTTTCTCAATACTTGAATTCAGGCCAACCACAGGGTATCAGCTTCTAGATGTATTCAAGCTGTCAGATTTTTTAAAAATGAAAGTTATATAGATTGGAACATCAATGCATTGAAGATATATGAGGGAAAGAAAGAGAACAATAAAGGAATCAAAGTGAGTTCATGGACATCCCCCTAGAATCCTTGATTCCCTAAATGACATAAAGTGTCATTAGGCTATGTGTGGCTAGGCAGTGAGATTTTGGACATAAATTGAATTTCTGGTTTGAAAGAAGATTTGCCCTAGAGCAATAAAAGTTGCAAAAATGAAATTCTGTACTTGCAAAAAGGAAATAATATAAGCTGAACTTAAACTTCACACAATACGTGTGTGTGTGTGTGTGTGTGTGTGTGTTCCCCAGGTGGCTCAGCGGTAAAGAATCCACCTGCAATGCAGGAGGCACAGGAGATGCAGTTATGATCCCTGGGTTGGGGAGACCCCTGGAGGATTCCCATGGACCGAAGAGCCTCACAGGCTACAGTCTGTAGGGTCGCAAATAGTTGGACACAACTAAGCAACTGAGCATACACGCATGCATGTATCTACACAAGCACACACTCATATATAGGTATGTGTGTATATATATATATGTATTGTGTGAATTCCTATACGCTTGAAACTAATACAGCATTATGAATTAACTTCAATAACAAGTAAAAGGGATGAAAGAGAAAAAAAAATTCACACTACACATTTGTGCTGTAACCATTCAGGCCTTGCCACCATATTGTCTCATGGTCAGTGCTCATCTGACTTGTAGTGGGTACGTGGCTGGGAGGCATCAGAGACCTCCCTGAGAGCACGTATCACCTGGATGGCAAGTAGAGGTGGCAGCAGCAGGGGAATAACCAAGGTGGCCTTGAAGGGGAAGAGCATCAAAGGGGGTTGAGTTTGTTTCTCATAGCGAGTCCCTGAGATCTGTTGCCGCATGAGAAGGAAATCAGGGACTGGCAGAGTAACTTAGGAAGAACTATCCAGGGATCTTTTCTAACTCAAGTGATCTGTAACCAGCGGGATCCAGTCTCTGAATTCTCACCCAACTCTTATCATCATTTTCCACTAAGTAGCATGGAATTTCCTATGAATGACTTCTGTTGATACACACAGGTCTAAAGTGTTTTCAGTCTGATAGCACTGTTCAGTAAGCTGTGAGACACCACTCAGCATGCATAATTTTTAATAGAAATTAAAAGAATTGCCTGTTTTCAACAGAGGGAAAGAAATTTCCCTGCACCCCCTTTCTTTAGTTTAGTCCAAGGTCCATTGTTCTCTGCATAACTGTCTCTTGGGACTTTTCAGAAAGCCTTATCACCAAAGTTAAAAATATCTGCCAAATTGGATTTTAAGAACAACGCATGTCTCTACTGACTTTTTGCTCGTTTGTTTTCAGTTTTTCTAAATTGCAGCTATGTCTTTCTCTGTACAGCTGAGCTCTTTCAAATATTTTTCCTTTCTTAGAAATTAAAAAAATACATAATTTGCCAAATTATCTTTCACCAAAACACACCCCTTAAAATAATTTAATTAATTCTTCTTATGCATCATGGGGACAGATCTAACTTCAGAAACCAGTCACTAAATGGCTAGATATCCTAGTATTACTTCAGACAGGCAGCCAGCATGTTGGCTACAGATTTTATTGTCGAGATCTTTTCAGTGAAACCCCACAGCAACAGTGGTCAATACACAATAAGGCTACAGATATTGTCAGAGTAGCTAGAGACCATAAAATCTGCATGCTGATATATAAATTTGCATATAAATTAAAGAAGTTCTCCCTTCATGAATTTAATAAGCTTTTATGTTTGATCTCAGTGGTCATGTTGGACATCTGAAATTTACAATTGGCTGTGTCATGTTGCTTGGGAAGAGTCAGGTAGAAGTGAGCATATCTTAATAATTAACAGGAGACCAAGCTTCAAATAATACACAGAAGCACAAATGGACAGAAAAGGACTCTGCTATTCTGTTTGTCTCCTTTTCCACAAGTACATGAAGCTAGCAATTTATTTTATATTTTAATTAATCTGGGAGCCACAGTTCAACACTAACTAATGGTCGAGCTATAATTGGACAGATCTTTCTGAGTTTTACTATTTTGATACTTCTATTCTCTGGGGGCTCAGATGGTTTAAAAAAAAAAAAAAAAAAAAACATTTGCAGTGCAGGAGAACCGTGTCTGATCTCTGGCTCAGAAAGATCCCCTGGAGAAGGGACTGGCCACCCACTCCAGTATTCTTGCCTGGAGAATTCCATGGACAAAGGAGCCTGGTGGGCTACAGTCCAGGGGGTCACAAAGAGTTGGACATGACTGAGTGACTGACACTTTTCTATCATGGTGTCTTAATATGGTCAACCATAAATACAATAAAGCAAAGAATTTGGAAACAATCCACATTCATTTTATAAGTAGTTAGGAAACTTCTCCTTCTCTGACTCCACAAGAACTACCTGAGAGATGTCCGTGGATACTGAAAATAGCCAATAATTTGTTAATCATACAACTCCGTTTCTGAGAAAAATACATTAGGAAAAGATGTGCTCTGGATTTTCCAGCATGCAAACTCCATCAAACCAGTCCAACATGCAAAAACAATATAATAAAACACCAAAAGACTTGTTTTCCCGGGGCCCAAGGTCATATCTATGTGGAATTGAAGAACTGAAGGGTTTTCAACACTGCTATTGGTTTTCAGTTGTTTTTAGCTTAGACCAAGTAATATTGAAATGCACCAATTACAACTCTTAATCATTGGGATGATTAAAAATAACATAACTTTTCTAAATAGTGCTTTTCATCTCTTTTAATTTTACAATCATGAAGTTTTCATTTACTAATTTAACACATACTTATTAAAAATAAACTATGCTCCAGGCATTGTGAAAAGTTTTGAGAATACAAATGGCAAAGTCCCTTCCCCAAGCTGTTAAAAAATCTTAGTGTTTCAAATGAATCTCATAAAGCTTTTAATCCACTCTTTCACAATATCCTTCATAGATGCTGTCACATATTCCATGGAAAGGCTGGTGGCAAGAGTCCTGATGGGGAGAATCAGGGGTCCTGAATTTGAACCCTGGCTTTGCCTTTTGCTTGCTGAGTAACCTTGGGAAAGTCAGTGAAGAGTGAAACAATTAAGTTTGTTTCCTAATTTCTAAAACGGGACCCAAGGATGTAACCATACCTACCACTTAGTAACCACTGGGTTACTATAAGAATTAAATGGACTGATACCACATCAAGTACCTAACAAAGTGGCTTGTATGAAGTCAGCATCACGAATAGTAGTTATTTTCAAGGAGTTAACAGCCAAATTAGACAGTTCATTCTGTTTTTCAACAGTTCTAATTGTCACAAAGTTCTGAAATCTGCCTCCCTGCCAATTCTGACCACTGGAACTCATTATGCTCACTGGAGCAGATAACTTTAATTCTTCTTCCACATGAACACCCTTAAGATATCAGAACAGTTTCCACTCTCTTCATTTTTTCGCTGTTGTGCATCTGCAGTGAATTTTATTGTTACTTAACTATTTTTTTCTTAAGTGTAATGAATATATTAAAACCTTCAAAACCATTTACGCTAGAGTGAGAATTGGTATAGGATAGAACATTTTGTACCGGATTTAAATCTGTTTAGTAATTGAAATCAGAAAATAACCTCTCTTCCAAATTTTATTTAGAAGATAAACCTCACAAACTTTCACCAAGGCGATAGTTTCTCCTAGTTTATTTCCAGCCTGCTTACTGAGTCATGCTCTAAATACAAATCTATTTTTCTACTCATTGCCGTAAATAAAACTTCCCAGCTTACTTAGTACACTGGTTCCAAACTTTTTGATCTCCTGACCTCTTTATGTCCTTAAAATTTATTGATGACTTCCGAAAGCTTTTGTTTATGGAGGTCAAACCCATGTGTATTTACTGTGATAGAAATGGAAACTGAGGCAATTATTTATTAATTCATTTAAAATACTCTATATCTATTATATATTAACATAAGTAATGCATTTTTATGAGAAAATGATACATTTTCTCAGACAAAAACGAAATGGTGAGCAGAGTGGCATTGTGTATTTTTGTACATCAGTGTTCAATGTTTAGCTTAGTAGAAGTCCGCTGTCTGCTTCTGCATTCAGCCTATTGTGATGTGTTGTTTTGGTTGAAATATGTGAGAAAAATCATACCTCACAGAAATATGTAGTTGGGAATGAAGGACTATTTCAGTAGTCTCTTTCAGAAAATTGTGAATATTCTTCTTTGATATTACACCAGATCTCAACAAATGGTAGTTTCTTACAAGTATTTGAAATATATGACCTTAAATGATATCCATGACTCTTTTTTTGACTCTTAAATTACAGTCTGTTGGTCTAACTTGCACTTGAAAAGGGCTTCTCTGGTGTCTCAGCACTTTATTTATTTATTTATTTTTTTGGTATTTCTCTTTTTTTTTTAAATTTTATTTTATTTTTAATCTTTACATAATTGTATTAGTTTTGCCAAATATCAAAATGAATCCGCCACAGGTATACATGTGTTCCCCATCCTGAACCCTCCTCCCTCCTCCCTCCCCATACCATCCCTCTGGGTCGTTCCAGTGCACTAGCCCCAAGCATCCAGTATCGTGCACCGAACCTGGACTGGCAACTCATTTCATACATGATATTTTACATGTTTCAATGCCATTCTCCCAAATCTTCCCACCCTCTCCCTCTCCCACAGAGTCCATAAGGCTGTTTTTACCCAAGTGTGATCTTATAATACCATGTTTTGGTTATATGAAAAATATTGGTTCACTAAGGTTATTCCAAAAGCTGATGCACTTCCCTGTAGAATATCAAGAAATCACATTCATTGATACCATCCCAAATCTCATTTTAAAATGTTATACACTAGGAAGCTGGCAGATACGAGTTTCCTAAAATCCTAATTTTCTCTAAAATTTGAATTTTGTCATTGGCAACAAATACTAGTAGTTGTTACCTCACAATGACAGATTCGCTTTGCTCATTTTCAAGAAAATATCTTCCAAACAAAATCTGTTTTGACATTATGAAACACCCTGAAAGAGTCTTGGGGACTCCAGAGGTCCATAGACCATACTTTGAGAACTGCTGTCTTGACTTTTAATAAAACCCCTTATAAGCTGCAGCCTACCTTCCTGTCCTACCAACCTCCAGTCTGCTCTGGCCTAATCTAACCTACCATACCTCACATCAGCTTTGCTCATTTTTTGGCCAAGATTTGTGAAATGTACCTGATTTTTATTTTATATTTTATTATTAAAATATTATTAAGATAATCCCTTCCTCCTTGAGCTTTTACCATGTATGCTTTGCACTTACTTTTAGCATTGACCTAACATAATTTCATTTATTTATATACCAATCTCTTCCTTTTAGAAAGTTAGTTACTCAAACACTAGGACTCAGGCTTATTAGTATCTATATCAGAAAAGAATTACTATATATACCAATTATTAGCTTGAACAAGTTTTTTTTTTTTCTTTAACCACTCTGTGTCTGATTTCTCATCTGTAAAATGGAGTATCATTACTTGCTCCAGAGAAATATTGTGAGTATTGAAAGAAAATGCAGATGCCATCTCAAAATATATTAAATATGATCATTATCACTAAATAGTCTTGCAAGGTTACCCCATTGATGTTTTCTATTTTAATATCAAAAGAATTAGATAAAATTGAGTCTATAACATTGTCTGAGTTTATAAGAATTTCTTGTAATATTTGTTTGGAGCCTAAATTCTAAACAATAATATATATGGGTAATTTTTTATGTATTGTGAATTCTTTTAGGTAAGCAGACATTCTCAAGTAAGATGCTTTGGTCACTGTGTTTATTCTGCGAAGCTCCATGTTTTAAGCACATATATGTGGTTCAGGCTCACATGGATGCAGTCACTGTAGACCCTGTCCTGTCCCTGGCCAAGAAATCTCTCACATTATTCCTCAGCTCTCACCCTTTCTGTTCCCATTTCAGGGTCAATCCTTATCCTTTCTCTTCTGGATTTTTCCAAATAGTCCCTGGTCTCTCTCACCTACAGGTTAGCCTCCATTCTGATTCAGAAGGGTGCAAATTCTTCATTAGATGCTAATATGACTTGCTGTGTGCAATATGAATATGAAGTCCTAAGTCTTTGGAGTGGGTATTAAGGCTCTTTATGCTCTCACCTCTTAATTTCTTACTAACTTGACTTCTCATTCATTCTCTCAGCCTCATCCCACCCCTTATGCACCTGCTGTGTTGAGCAACTTGCAGTTAGTTCCTCAAATATGATATATCTATATTTAATGGCTCCATTTTTCCTATTTCTGGGCTATCTTTCTGACAATTAGCAATAATCCTTCCAGACTCTCTTCTGTGATGTTATTCTCTTATGACTTGCTCTTCTCCTAAGTTTATTTAGGCTCTGTATCCTGTGTCATAGCCCACGCAGCACTTTGATACCTCTATTTGTGTTTATGTCTTTTTTTCGTAAGGTAAGATATATTCACAGAACCTGCTAGTCATATATTCTTCCAAGAGAAACTATTCCCCCTGAATCCCTGCTGTGTAAAAACCTGTGACTTGGACCACTAATTCTGTTCTCCTGGCGAGGTCTTCAGACCAAGAATGTTCTGCTGACAGGGAGCCAGCTAAGCCAAAAGATGCTCTGTGATCTATGCCTTAGGATGAGCGGCATAACCAAGTAGGAACATTTGAGCTAGGCTGCTGAGATTCTCTGGCCAAATTGAATTGGAAAGAACTGAATCATATCCTGAAGTTGAAAGAATTTCTACGAGTATTTTACAAAAAGTCCCTATCTCCGTATCTACTCATCCGCTTCCATCTGTGCCCATAAACCCTGCCTCCCTACGTTTACCACAGGTGTACTAACTGACCATGCTTACTGAAGGCCCACCCATTCCCCGATGCACTCAATCCCAGCCTCTCGTTTATTCAAGAACACTAGTCTAGCAGTTCTCTCCTTTTTCTCCTACATTATCTTTTTCCTCTTCTGATAAATCGTTGTCTTAAACATACAAATATATGTCTGAATCTACATCTCCTTTTAGCTATTGTCTTATTTCTCATCTTCCATTTATGGAAAAAAATTCCAGAATAAAATAGTCTCTAACAGATAGAGACTCTACTTTCATAGAGTTCTCTACTTTCCTGAACTGCTGTAATCAAGCTTTTACTCTACCACTTTAGAAGTGAAATTTCTGTCACCTTTTTTCTTGACAATTCAGAGGTGCTATACCTCTGAGTATAAAGGTGGTCGAGTATTCTACCTTCAAATACTTTCTTCCCCTGTCCTTCAGAAAATCGCAGTCACCAGGTTACCCTCTACCTCTCTCATCCTCCTTTGGAGCTTCTGTTTTCTCCTCATTATCATCCATCAAGGTAATTCTTTCTTTTGTCTATACTGGCTCTGTTAGTATACTCATCCACTCAGGTGATCCTATAACACATCTATACACTGATGAGGCACACATTTTCATCTCTGATTCATACCACTGCCCTCAACTCCAGATTCCAAATGTCTCCTAGATAAAGTTAACAGAATGTCTCCCAGCCTCTGCATGTCTCTATCACAACAAAACTTTTGTTAATGCAGTAGCCAGAGTAGTCATTTTATGAAGTTAGTCAAAGGCTATTATTATCCTTGCTTTGTAGCCCTCTCCTGCAAAATGAAAATTAAAGTCCTTGCTGGGATCTCAAGGTCCTTACAGGGTCTGTTGTGTTTCCTCTCTGTTATCTCCCAGATTTCATCTCTTCTGCCTTCCTCCTGAGTCTTGGGACTCCCATCAAGTATGCTCCTGACTCAGGGATTTTTATGCTCATTCTCACCTCTGCCTGGAATTCTCTTCCCTTAAATATTTCCTAGGTTAATCATATTCCCTTCAGAACTTTGCTCAAAATGAAGGTTCCTTTATTAGTGACAAAGTCTGTGAATCCCTACTGAGATGGAACTACCCCTTACCCAGTGTGACCCATGCCTTTCTCCCTGCTTTAGAATCATACAACATAATCAGACATACACTTTTATTGATTTACTTAAACTTTGTTTATCTGTTATTATTATAGACTCCTAAAATATAAGCTTCATGTGGGCTGGAATTTTGCCTAATGTTTTTGCCTGCTATATCTCTGACTAATACAGTCTTAAATGTTTCTCTCAGTGAAACTAAATTTGAGGCAAACTTATTCCTGACTATAGGACGCTGACCTCCCTTTTCTTAGAAATTTTACTTTAGAAAACTTGAAACTAAATTCTTTGAGATGTAAATTTTCTCAGTCTATTAGCAGTTTTACAACTGAGGGATAGTTTTCTCAAGGACCTGGGAGCCACCCCTTTGAAATGTAGTCACCAAGAAAACTAGAACTACTGTCTCCTCTTCTGTGGGAGGGTAGGAGCCTAACATCTTTCAACAAGCAAACACAGACAGCATAATCACGTTGACCAACTTCCCCTTAACTTCATCTAGTATTTTCAACTAGCTCACCCCAGTGCTTAAAAACTCTCCTGCCTTTTGATAATGGAGTTGAGTTCAGTTCTGTACTGAAGTCCTTCCCCTACCTCAGCAGCTCAAATAATACTTGTCTTCTCATTTTTTTAACAAATCCAGTGCAATTTCTGTTTTATAGTCCTATAATTTATTTTCAATGTTTCATGCACTGTGCCTGCACATATTATGTGTTTAGGAAATGTCTATTGTGTGGGTTAATGGATTCAAAGCTTCATAGAAGCTAAAAGTTTGAAAGGATATGGAAGAAGCATAGAAGATAAAGACTTCAGTAGACCAAGGAAGAATGGAAGAGTATATGCTTAGAGAGTAGACAGAGAGAGGGAAGGAGAGAAGGAAGGAAGGGGAGAGGGAAAGAGCAAAGTAGAGATGAGCTATAGGCTGCCTCTTCAATTCCTGGTTTGTATATATTAATATATAGCTTTATGTACATATATCAGAGAAGGCAATGGCACCCCACTCCAGTACTCTTGCCTGGAAAATCCCATGGGCAGAGGAGCCTGTAGTCCATGGGGTCGCTAAGAGTCGGACACGACTGAGCGACTTCACTTTCACTTTTCACTTTCATGCATGGAGAAGGAAATGGCAACCCACTCCAGTGTTCTTGCCTGGAGAATCCCAGGGACGGGGGAGCCCAGTGGGCTTCTGTCTATGGGGTCGCACAGAGTCGGACACGACTGAAGCGACTTAGCAGCAGCATGTGCACATGTATAAAGGAAATGGTAACCTACTCCAGTATTCTTGCCTGGAAAATCCCATGGACTGAGGAACCTGGCAGGCTACAGCTGTGTTTGCATCCCTTTGTGCATAATGTGTGTGTATACACTATTAGAAAGTATCAAATTGCATATGTATAGTGCATATATTTATAGAGAGAGAATGTATAATAAGGATATATATTATAATTAGCATTAACAATAAATATATCCTTACAATACATGTTTCTTCTTAAATTCAGTTGAGTGAATTTTCTGAATCACTGATCCTAGCTACTAAATGAGACCAATTAGAATTCTCCATTACTGTTATCTCTTATACAAGACCCCAGCTTTGAATCTGAGGTGCCTGGCCTTGTACCTACTTTGTGTCAAGCATTCACTGAGCAATTTTTAAATAAAAATATAAATATGTCAATATCTTCCTCTTCTACTATCCTCATAACTAGGTCTTGTGTTTATGAAAAGATTATGAACAAAATATATTCTATATGGTTAAGAAAGAGAGTTATTTAATTGTCCTACCTTGGGGAAGTAATAGTAACTTCAAATACCAGCAAAAACAAATCAAGTTCTCTGGGAGTTACATCTGTTAACTGAGGCCCCCACCAATTTCTGGTTGCTAGAAATCAGACTTAAGGCAACTCAATAAACCTCTATACTTACTAACAAAGAAAAATACATTTAAATTTCAAGTTCCAATTTATTTGTTACTTTTTTACACACAGGCCAACATACAATGCCTGTTTTGTGGGAGAATCCAGTCAAATCGCACAGGAAATAGCCAATAAATATGTAATATAGAGATACAGTTCCCTTTTGTTTGAATGACCCCTCTAACTCTGGCTTTTTCCAATTCTAATCTCCCAACCAAACACTTTCATACAGCTGGTGAACTGTCCTATTGAAATTACCATTGAACTTGTTGAATTTACCATTGTTCTCATATGCCAGCAGATCTTATTCCCTTCTCAAATATTTTCAATCTAGGGGGCAGAAAGTTGTTCTGCAGAGCTTCACATGCAAGATATTGCCAGCTAACTTTGATGAATTATGTGTCGATTGACCACAAAACAAGACTGTCCCCAACCCTGGAATATCAAATCTTTCACATACTTCTCTTTTGACCTCTAAAACAAAACTGTAGGCATCTGAAGTATTCTTATGTCCCCCATGTTAATTATTGTTAGCCATTTGGTTGAACAGGAAGATAGATTTTATGCTTCTCTTTTATTGATCTCTTTCAACTGAACAGCTTCTTGTGTGAAATAATTCTTTTTTTAAGCAGTCAAGTGAGATGTGTGGGAAGCATCTGTCTTTGACTTTCATTCAGGGCTTCTTTAGCACCAGCTCCAAAGGGATACATATCGAATGATAAGACTAAAGATGTGGAATTTATTGCTTTTTCCAAGGTCTGAATGTCAAAGCCGAATTGAGATTCTTAAGGCAGTCTTCAGCCAAAGAGCTCTAAAGAGCAATGTTCTTGGCCAGCTTGCCCTAGCTAAATGCTAAATATAAGCCAAGTACAGGTTACATGAAGAGAAGACTGAGGGGATGTGTTCTGCAAAGGGGTCAAATGCAGCAGTTCAAATCAGTCTCATAGTGTCCTGATTTCTTAGAAAAGTGTAACATATTAAGTGTTAGGGATGGTCCAGTGGGACTACAGTGTGTTTTATTCTGCCTCTATTATGTAAAAGGATTCGGGGAAGGTTGGAAACAAAATACAAATAAACCACCCACTAGGGTGCATGCACACGCTTGCATTTAATCATCTAATGATCTGTTTTCATTTGACAAAAGCCAAACTGTTCAGTGTTAAAGATTGAATGACCTCTCCAGGGACAAGGTTTGGAGCATCATTTATTAATGTTACAGTGAGATGCTTAAGAATTTCATGTTTTCATGCTCTATGGGAAATGTGACCACATAGCAGCAACAGAAAATGGGATTCCTGATCCTTACTCCAAGATGTTATTTTTCTGTCTCACTTTAGCTTTTAATTATATTTAGCACTTATTATTACATATTCAAAATTAGGTACAGTCTATAACCTGCTGATACATGTTCCATCTGTCCTTTCCTAGGAGACTTTCTTCTGACATTTCAAAAAAACTATTTAGATGTCTTTTCTACTTTTAAGTCTAGGGAAAAATTATGGGAAATTTGTGGTTTGATTGAAGATTTGGATAAACACAAAATCTCCCAGAAAATATGGCTTGCTTAAAAGTTTCAAATGTCTCTTTCATTGCAATTGCTATTAGGAGGAATTGAATTGAACAGTGATAACTGTGATAACTGCTATTTAATAAGTATTATTCTAATTTGTGCTACTCAGGAAAATGTGGTAATCAGGCTTAGAATATGATTTGTAGCCCTGGTTAGCATTTTGGAAATTACTAAAGTGTCTTGAGCAAGGAGTGGGGCTATGGAGAGACTAGTATGTGTATGTATTTTAGGACCACATATCTGGGAGATAAAAATATGGTCAATACTTTAAATACTTCCACAGCACACATCATACATAAATATATTGATGTCTCTGTTTTATACAGTGAAAGAGTATAATGGTGCAGAAAATGAAAAGTCTGCTAAATTCTCTTCTGAAGACAAGTTTTTCTCCATAATAGACCAGTGAATGGTAGAGTTAACAGTATTTTTTCTTTTGGTTCATTCAATCTCTGTTAGTCATTTAAGATAGCTTAAAAGAACCTCATCCCACTTAAGGAAAGTGGGATGGATATGTTCTGGAAGTTATACAACTACATTATTTGTACTCAAGTAAGTAAACAATGTGGCCAAAGATATTAAACTCTCTCAAAAATGTTGAAGGGCTTTCTGTTGCATTTAACATAGCTAAAATTCCTTAACATGGTCTTTATCTCGCAAATCACTTCCAATACTTTTCTTATTGATTATTTTGCTCCAACTGCATGGGTTTTTTAGGTTCTTGGTCATTTCAAGACTTTTCTTAACTCAGACTCTTATCTGGGCTCCTCCCTCTCCCTGGGCTGCTCTTGTCATGCTGTCCACATGGCTCTCTCCTCTCACCCTTCAGGCTTGGTGTAAATGCTGTAGCCACAGTGTGGTTTACCCTGACCTCTTATCTAAGCAGGCTTTCTTCTCAGCTTCTACTCTTTGTTTTTTTTAGCTTCATTAGCACAATTTATAATCATGTACTTATTTATTTATATGAAAATATGTTCTTTTCCCCGTTCTAAATAGTAAGCTTGTTGAGAACCACTATATTAAAAGTTCTAGCATGTAGTAGGGGTTCAATAAAGAGTTTAAGACTACCTGTGAAAAAAGGAAGTGATAAGAGGGTTACAGGCCAATATCACTGATAAACATAGAGGCCAAAATCCTCAAAAAAATATTAGCAAACTGAATTCAATAATGCACTAAAAGGAATACTATTCCATGATCAAATGAGATTTATCACAGGGGTGCCAGGATGGTTTATTATCCAAAACTCAAAACAATAGGATACACCACATTAACAAATTGAAGAATAAAATCACAGGATCATCTCAACAGATGCAGAAAAAGCTTTTGACAAAATTCAGCATCCATCTATGATTAAAAAAATTAATAAACAACTCTCAACAAGTCAGTATAGAAAGAACATATCTCTACTGAATAAAGGCTATATATGGAAAGCCCATAACTTACACTGTATTCAGTAGAGAAAAGCTAAAAGCATTTCTTCTAGTGAGAGAGTCAATTCCTCGGCAGGTTGATAAGAAGCCCCGGAGGAGGAGAAAGGGGTCTGGGGCTCTCAAGGAGGAGATAGGGGTCTGGAATTCTCAAGGAAGAGGAAAGGACAAACTTTTTTTTTCTATGTTCCTTAGTAAGGATTATATAACAACAGTGTATTCTGCTTGAGGACAGTTTCTCCTTCTTGGAAACCTTCTAACTAATCCTGTTAACTTAAAATGTATATTATGGGAGTGGGTCTGGTAAGATCTTTCTATTGTTAAGTTCTAATCTTGTTATCTTAGAATGTACATTGTGGGATTGGGTCTGGTAAGATCTTTACAACCTTGAGACATTCTTTTGATTTATTGTCCAGGCCAGAATACTGGAGTGGGTAGCCTTTCCCTTCTTCAGGGGATCTTCCCAACCCAGGGATCTAACCCAGGTTTCCCTCATTGCAGGTGAATTCTTTACCAGCTGAGCCACAAGGGAAGCCCAAGAATACTGGTGTGGCTAGCCTATCCCTTCCCCAGTGGATCTTCCTGACCCAGAAATCGAACCTAGGTCTCCTGCATTGCAGGCAG
This sequence comes from Bison bison bison, assembly GCF_000754665.1. Taxonomy (NCBI): domain Eukaryota; kingdom Metazoa; phylum Chordata; class Mammalia; order Artiodactyla; family Bovidae; genus Bison; species Bison bison. The sequence goes on from NW_011494522.1 coordinate 2,582,922, forward strand.
ATTCTTTACTAACTGAGCTATCAGGGAAGCCCTGATTTATTGTAATGATCAATTAAAAGTATATAGCTCCCTTGCTAAGACTAGTGAGAGGGGCACTCTCTGTTCCCCTTCTGGTGTCTGTGTCAGAAGCTTCCTCTGGACCTTTTTAAACTTTAATAAAACTCTGCTATACAAAAACTCCTGAGTGATCCAGCCTGGTCCCTAGTTCCAAAGTTAAATCTTCTTCTTCCAAGATCAGGAATCTGACATCATTCACCTTATCACTGATCATTCACCTGATCACTAGGATAAGCAAAAACACAAGGATAACTGCTCTTTCCACTTTTATTCAACATGGTATTAAAAGTTGTAGCTACAGCAATTAGACCAAAATGTTAAATAAAAGGAAATCTAAAATGGAATGTAAAAAGTAGAACTATCACTGTCTGCCAATGATGTTTGCCTAAAGACGCCACCCCAAAACCACTAGAACTCATCAATAAATTCAGAAAAGTTACAGGATACAAGATGCATAAATCTATTGTATTTCTATACATTAATAATAATCTATAAAAGAAAAATTAAAGAAACAGTCCCAATTACAGTTGCCTGAAAAGGAATAAAATGCCCAGCAATAAATCTAACTAAAGAGGTTGAAGGCCTGTACTTGGAAAACTGTAAGACATTGATTAAACAAATTGAAGATGACACAAACAATGGAAAAATGTATCTTGTTCATCGGCTGGAAGGATTACTATTATTAAAATGACTACACTACACAAGTCAATCTACAGATTCATTGCAGTCCCTATCAAAGTGTCAGTGGCATTTTTCACAGAACTAGGGCAAATAATTCTACAAACTGTTGTTGTTGTTCAGTCGCTCATTCATATCTGACTCTTTGCAAACCCATGGACTGCTGTATGTCAGGCTTCCCTGTCCTTAACTATCTCCTGGAGCTTGCTCAAACCCCTGTCCACTGGGTCAGTGATGCCATCCAACTATCTTATCCTCTGTTGTCCCTTTCTCCTCCTGCCTTCAATCTTTCCCAGTATCAGGGTGTTTTCTAATGAGTTGGCTCTTCTCATCAGGTGGCCAAAGCATTGGAGCTTCAGCTTCAGCATCAGTCCTGCCAATGAATATTCAGGACTGAATTCCTTTACAATGGACTGGTTTGATCTCCTTGCAATCCAAGGGACTCTCAAGAATCTTCTCCAACATGACAGTTCAAAAGCATCAATTCTTCGATGCTCAACTTTCTTTATGGTCCAACTCTCACATCCATACATAATTACTGGAAAAAACCATAGCTTTAACTATACAGACCTTTGTTGGCAAAGTAATGTCTCTGCTTTTTAATATGCTATCTAGGTTGGTCATAGCTTCAAGTGTCATTTAATTTCATGGTTGTAGTCACCACCTGCAGTGATTTTGCAGCCCAAGAAAATAAAGTCTGTCACTATTTCCAATGTTTCCCCATCTATTTGCCACGAAGTGATGGGACCAGATGCCATGATCTTAGGTTTTTAAATGTTGAATTTTAAACCAGTTTTTTCACTCTCCTCTTTCACCTTCGTTAAGAGGCTCTTTAGTTCCTCTTTGCTTTCTGCCATAAGGTGCCGACCCCAGAGACGGCAGCCCACCAGGCTCCCCCATCCCTGGGATTCTCCAGGCAAGAACACTGAAGTGGGTTGCCATTTCCTTCTCCAATGCAGGAAAGTGAAAAGCGAAAGTGAAGTCGTTCAGTCGTGTCCAACTCTTAGCGACCCCATGGACTATAGCCCACCAGGCTCCTCCGTCCATGGGACTTTCCAGGCAAGAGTACTGGAGTGGGGTGCCATCGCCTTCTCCCATTGGTGGGTTAGGCATACCATTTAATCCAGCAATTTGACACCTGAGTATATATCCAAAGAAAACAAAAACACTAATTAGAAAAGATATATGTGCCCCCATGTTTATTGCAGCACTATTTACAGTAGCCAAGGTATGGAAGCTAAGTTCCCACCTACAGACAAAGGGATAAAGAAGAAGTGATATGGCTCAGTTGATAAAGAATCCACCTGTAATGAAGGAGACCTCCTACAATGCAGAATACCCGGGTTTGATCCCTGGGTCAGGAAGATCCCCTGGAGATGAAAATGACAACCTACTCTAGTAATTTTGCCAGGGAAATCCCATGGCCAGAAGAGCCTGCATTCTGCAGGGTCTGACATGACTGAGCAACCGAGCACTCATGCATGCAATATACACACAGACAGTGAAATATTATTTGGCAATAAAAAAGTAACATTTAGCCATTGTGACAACACAGATGAGACTAGAGGGTATTATGCTAAGTGAAACAAGTTAAGAGAAAGACACTGTATGATTTTACTTGTGTGTAGAATGTGAAAAACAACAAATGAACAAACATAACAAACCAGAAACAGAACTGTAGATGCAGAGAACTAGTGACTGTCAGAGGAGAGGGGTGTGGGGGAGGAAAGGAGGTGAGGATAATAAGAAGTAAAAACTTTCAGTTGCAAAATAAATGAATAACAGGTGTGAAATGTACACTGTGGAAAATATAGTCCCTAAGTATATCATATCTTAGTCGTGTGACAGATCATAACTGGACTTAAACATGGTGATCATTTTGAAATGTATAGAAATATCAAATCACATAGTGTTTTAGGTCAATTATACTTCAAAACAAACAAGTGAAAGTAACAAACTCATAGAAAAACATAAGAATTGTGGTTACTGGGGGTGGAGAGTAGGGAGAGGGGGGAGTAGGATAAAGGTGATCCAAAGGTACAAACTTCCAGCTGTAAGGATAAATAAATACTAAGGGTGTAATATACAACATGATAAATATAATTTACATGCTATATTTTATATATGATACTTGTTAAGAAAGTAAATTCTAAGAGTTCTCATCACAAGGGAAAATATCTTTTTACTAGTTCTTTAATTTTTTATCTATATAAGATGATAAATGTTTACAGAACTTGTGATAAACATTTCATGATGTTTGTAAGTCAAATCATGCTGTACACCTTAAATTTGTACAGTACTATATGTCAATTATATCTCAGCAATACTGGAAGGAAAAAAAAAAGAAGTGATCACAAGAATTTTCACAGATATGGGAACATTTTTCTCATTTATTAATCTCAATCTTGTGATTTTTGATAGTTTTTTTTTTTTCCTCTATGAAGAAAACTCTTTAGTCAAAATGAAGGGCACTAGTATCAGGGTTAGCACTAAAACACTAGGAAAGCTCTCAATACGATAGACTGATCTTTCTTACTATCTGTCTCTCCATACTTCCCCCCACAACCACCCTCCCCGCCCCCCAGCTTATCTCCATTAGCAGTACACTTGTAAGGATATTGAATTATAATCATGCCTTTCTAATCATTATTGAACAACAAGTATTTGTTAAATGATTCCCTGCCACAGGAAAGGGAAGAAAGAAAACTGATTCGAGTTTGTCAGTTCAGTCCCTTTGAAATAATGGGAAAGAAGAAGAGACCACTTCTACCTGATTATTAGTTACATTGTAATCCTTTTCCTTTGGAAACTTTCACTCCCAACAACTCTAGTGTGTCCCAGTATAGGAAATGTGATCCATTAAATTTGTGTTTCTTTTAGAGTGAAACTAGGAAGAAGTGATGAGAAACCATATTCTTTTCAGAGCATGTTCAACTACACTTTTGCACTTGATATCCAAGTGGAAAGTCAGTTGTGCTAAACCATGTCTGTCTTTGTGCATTATGCCTTCAAACCCACTTATCCTTCTACCAGCACAACCATGTCTGGTATCATTATAGAAAATCTTGGTTTGACATAAGTGTATACAAAAATTTCCAAAATAAAAATAACCTATAATTGAAATGAAAATTTTATTAGGAAGAGGGTAAGGTAGTTATTGCAAGGATTTTTCATTATACAGTAGAATAAAAGAAGGTATGAAAATGCATTGATTTCTCCAAGGTCCTTGCTGATTAATATTTGAGGATTTGACAGGTAAGGAAGGCCATGTCTTAGACTAGACAAAAATAAACACTAAATGTGCCAAACTACACTGATTTCTGTCATGACCCCTGACCTTCAAAGGTAGGAAATTTCCACACACAGATACTCCATCAGTCAGTTCATTTCAGTCGCTCAGTCGTGTCCGACTCTTTGCAACCCCATGAATCGCAGCACGCCGGGCCTCCCTGTCCATCACCAACTCCCAGAGTTCACCCAAACTCACGTCCATCGAGTCAGTGATGCCATCCAGCCATCTCATCCTCTGTCATGCCCTTCTCCTCCTGTCCCCAATCCCTCCCAGCATCAGAGTCTTTTCCAATGAGTCAAGTAAGATAATTGGAAACTTCAGATTGCTTGACATTGTGCATAAAAACAGCAAGAATATTGATTTGAATAAAAGCTAGATGTTTAGATAGTATGCAGTATAAATATCTACTCAAAGTTGACAGAAATTGTGTTTTTCTGATGACATAGAAATTTATAAATTCACGATATATTTCTCTTTTTAAAAAGTTGTTTGAAAGTTTAGAAAACATTCAAACTCTAAAGCTACATATTCTAGTTATCCTAGGCATACTCTTGGCATTGTTTTGTATATAACTTTAGTTTATTACTTCACTGTCCTTTGTATTTTATTATATAAGCCTAAATTACAGTTTCCTTGTGCTCCTATTTTTTTCTCTTTTATGGTAAATGGCTTCATAGTTCTTTGTAAAAATCCAATCATCTCTCTTGTCCATATAAACCATTTCCTCAGAAGAGGCTATTTGCTCTGAAAGCTCACATCATTTTGAAGAATTCTGCTTGTCTCTCCTCTGTGGGTAAAGATAAACTTTTGTACTTCTTGGAAAACAAAACTACTGAAATCCTAGCTCGTAAGTCAAATCGTGGGACACAAAGACTCTGCAATGGGAAAGGTCATTTCGTCATAGCTGACTAGATAGGATATGTATTATATGAATAAATGAAATAAAATTCTATAAAATAAACTGGTTGAATTTCAGTAAAATTTTGGAGAAAGTTGTATAAGTTGTCTTATATGAAACGAATTAAATTCTATCTCTAAGTGGCCTGTGCTTACGTCACCATAGCAGATTGCATAAGGTTATTTATCAAACTAAAACCCCAAAATAAGTCACAGTGCTAGTTTTAAAAGTCCTCATGTTATTGTAACATAAAGACAGTTGTACAGTTTCCAGAAGTCACAAGTTATTTGTTTTTAGTAATCAAAGGGACCCCTGCACTGCCTTTCCTGGAAGCAAAAAGTGAAAGTATTTAGGAATATCTTTTTTCCTGTTTGTTTAAAAACTTGATGCTATTTTATAAATACATTTATTGTTACTCAAAAAAGGTAATAAAAAAAAGAGAGAGAGAGAGGGAGATTCTGTTAGAGAAATATAGGTTCGATTATACTGAGGTTTTCGGGCCTAAAATGGGGAGGGAGAAAAAGTGCACAATGCAGATTATCTGTTGAAAATGAGAAACCTGGTATCTAGGATTTACTATAAGTGGTTAGTTGCCATGGTAGCAAGAAGTATAATAAATGTAGATACTAATGGAAAGCAAAATACCATGTGGTAGTATCAGATAGGATCAGAGTAGCAAGAGAGGGTTTTGTTTTCCTTCTAATATGGAAGAAAAAGAAAAGGGGAGATGAGAGTGAGGTTGGTTGGGACAGATGATAACGCAACTGAAACAAGTCCAGAGTAGCTGGTTGAGAGCCAGGTTTGGTGAGAGACTCGTACATCAAACTACTAGGAAGGGACCTCTGCAGAGCCACGGCAAAGAGGGGAAGGAAAGACAGGGCTGAACTGCTGGGTCCCAGGTCTGCTGTGCCTTTGGATTTAATGCAGATGAAATGGTTTCATGGATGAATTTTGTACACATACGTTTGTGTATTTTTAATTTTTTCTAAAGTAGTTATGCTCTGAAATTTTAGGACACCAGTGGATGAAAGATACATCAAAGTAATAACTTTTTTGAGGAAAAATATTTTACTTTTAATACGTTGTGCATTCAACTTTAAGAAACAATAAAATGTCAAAAATCTAGGATTGATTTTATGTTATGACACTACTATACATACGCATAATACCATCTAATGTAAAATATAAATTGAAATCTGGATTAGCATCAATAAATGTCACATAGTATGTTTTTCTTTTGCTCTTCAGATTCCACACATTGTCATCCAAATGGAAATCTTACCACTCTGCTCCCTCTCAGAATCCTGCCCCCACGGCTATTCCCTCTTGCCCTTCACTTCCTTCCTCACCTCCCTCACCCAGCCCTGCTCCTGTACAAGAATGCTTGTACATTCTTGAGGGGCTTGTGCTTCTTCAAGAATCCCTGGTCTCCTCCCGCCTTCTGACGTTAGAGAATGTAGTATTTTCTGGGGCAGTTTGCACTTCCCAAAACACCTTCCCCCATGAGCAACTTATCCTCCTTTGGCCCCAAGTCCTAGGCTCAAATGACAAAGAATAGCAATCCTTTTGTTTGTACATGGGCATATAACTGGAGAGGCAGTGACTAATGCAAAGGTTTTGCTGTGGCCCATTTTGTCTCATGGTGCCACGAAGGACACAGGACACCTTCTAAACATCTGTATGTTTCTGAAATTCTTGCCTTGTTCAAAGACACTTGGCCATTAGGTGAGCATATAAAGAATTCTGGTGTGTGATTTGCTTGGTCAACATGAATGCTGTCTTAGGGTTTGTCATCTAAGAGGTAGTCCCTTTTTGAAATGTGTGCAAAAATACCACCAGGTCTTGTTAGGGTTTACTTGGTGAGCACTGGTGATAGCAGGGTGCTTCTACTCAAGTTGGAGGTAAGAATAGAATAGACAGGGGCTTCCAAGGTGGCCCTAGTGATAAAGAACCTGCTTGCCAATGCAGTAGATATAAGAGATGAGTTCGATCCCTGAGTCAGGAAGATCCCCTGGAGAAGGGCATGGCAACCCACTCCTGAATTTCTTGCCTGGAGAATCCCATGGACAGAGGAGCTTGGTGAGCTCCTCTTGGTGAGTCCATAGAGTTGCAAAGAGTTGGGTATGACTGAAGTGACTTAGCATGCATGCATGCACGCACAGGAATAGGCAAACTGGGATGTGGATGTTATTGTATCTTGACAGCCTATTGGGATTTGGGTGTTTTCTGTTGTTGTGCTTTGTGCTCAGTCGTGTCTGACTCTTTGTGACCCCATGGATTGTAGCCCACCAGGCTCTTCTGTCCATGGGATTTCCCAGGTAAGCATACTGGAGTGGGTTGCCATTTCCTACTTTAGTAGCAGTAAAAACAGTAAAATGATAATCATATATTGATATCATTCACTTAGCATTTACTATATACCTTCCTCTGTGCTTGATCTGAATGATCTCAAGATCTCATTGAATTTTCAGAATAAACCTGTGAGACCTGTGGTTTGACTCCTCAAGTTTCAGATGAGGCTTAGGAAAATTAAGTACTTCATCCGAGGACAAACTTCAAGCAAGTGGAAGAAACAGGATTCCCTCTGGGAGCTGACTGAGGCCAACGGCATGGCTCTTGGTGCTCTCCTTTCCACCTTAGTTGTCAAAGTTATTGGTATAGAGTTGATGAAAGTATTTTCCTATTATAAGCTTCTAATGGCTGTAAGATTTGTAAGGATAGCCCCCCTTTCATTTCTAGTCTTGTAGTTTATAACTTTTCCTTTTTAAAAATTAGTGTGGCTAGAGGTACATTAATTTTATGGCTCTTTCAAAGAAACATGTTCTGGATTTTTTTTTATGTTTTGTTTTATTACTTCTTCTTGTTTTACGTTTAGTTTGCTTTTCTTTTTCTAGATTGTAAATATGAGAAGTTAGAAATCTTAGACCTTTCCTATTTTCTGATACAGATGCTTATATAAGTTTTTCTGTAGGTGCTATCTTAGCTGAATTAAATACACATTGATATTTGTGTTCTAATTCACTCAATCTAAAATATTTTTTGAAGCCCAGGTTCAAAACTAGGAATTCTCTTTTTTCTCTTCTTTTATCTAATAGCCAAGTAGTTTTCAAATCCTATCAGTACTACCTTTGAAATACTAGTCATGGTGTCTTCCCATTGCCAACATCACTGAACTAGTCAAGGCTCGTTTACGTTCACCATCAGTCTCTTACAACTCCTTTACATAATTTTTCTTACCTTTTTTTTTCCCCCATTCACTTTGTCATGTCCATTGATAAAAGCTGTCTAAAAATGAAAACAGTAAGCAACTGGTTTTGCAGGACTATACTTAGATACTGCAGAATTAAAGCCAAATGGACCACAGACCCTATCTTTTCAGAAATCTGATCATGTTCATCCCCTTTCCCCAATATATTAAAGACTTACTGGCTTCTCCCTCAGTATCTCCAATTCTTTCTACTTATATCCAAGATCCTTTCATGCAGCTGTGGGGCCTTTTTTATCCCTCTTAGATCAACTTTAGAGGGACAGTGGTTCAACATAGACACCAAAGCTTTAGACAAAATTTAAGCTTGTAAAATATTTCCATTGGTATATCTACCTAGCATTTGAAAATTAAAATAATTTTTTTTCTGTAACATAAAAGAAAAGTCTTTACATAGGATGTGATTAAGTCACTTAGAAAACCTAAACTGAAATGACTACTGTGACCCTGGTAGCTTACACGGTAAAGAATCTGCCTACAATTCAGGAGACGTGGGTTTGATTCCTGGGTCAGGAAAACCCTTTGAAAAAAAGGCATGGCAACCCACTCCAGTATTCTCGCCTGGAAAATCCCATGGACAGAGGAGCCTGGCAGGCTAACGGTCCATGGGGTCACAAAGAATCGGACATGACTGAGCAACCAACACTTTCACTGTGCTCAGTGCTACCAAATCATGAAAATGTGTGTCAGACCAGGAACAAAAATAGAGGAAAATATGGCAGAAGCCGTGTAACATAGAAAGGACATTGCAACGTACTTAAAGTGTGATCACATACTGTGTGAGGCCCCACAAGCCGCTGCTGACATCTTAAGATGAATAGAGCAGTCATAAATAAATAAACAAATAAGTAAGCAAAATATAAAATGTGATATGGCAACTTAACACATGCTGGAAGTAAGGTGGAAGTAACATTGACTTTGAGGTTGCTGCTGTGTTAAAATATAATTGTGCACTGAATGATTTATATATGTGTGTGTATATGTGTCCAGTTGTTCCACTTGTTGGCAATGATGTCCCTTTATTTTTGTTAATTGATTCCCTCCCACAGAACCCAGCAAAGTTATCAATAAAGGTTTGTGAACAAATGAGAAAAAAAGAAAAAGAAAATATGTGTCAGGAAATCCAACTAAGGCCTTTTTCATCTCCGTGCACAAGAAAGAATTTTGATGCTTTTTTGAAATAATCACATTTGAGAAATGTTAATCTAAGAATTAAAAATATATATAGAAAGGAAGAATGATCCATTTATTTTCCAGTATATGGCATGGATAGATGGATGAATAGATAAGTAGATGCGTGGATGGGTAGCTATTATCTTTTAATTTTGTTATTAAAATAACACTGTAAGAAAAGTGTTAATTTCCCTATTTTTACATTTGAAGAAAGGCTCAAGAGAGCTTAAGTAAATTATCCTTGTCAATGTTTCGAGCTTTGATTTTATTCCATCTGACTGAATGAAACTTTGCTTCTAATTTTGCATAAGCACACACCTCTTTGGGTATAGCTCCTTATAATCCCTTAAAAGGGATTTAAATTTCTATAACATTGTATATACACATATGACACAGAAGTTCTTCTTGAAGGGAAATACTTTTCTTTATTCATTATTGTTTGGCCTACTCTGTTTTTAGTTCTAGTTCCACTTATGGAATCTAGAAATATTCAGAATATATTTGTTAAATGAATGAATGGAAGGTTAATAGTTTTCTTATGTCTGTTCTGCAATGATTACTTCATGAAAATGTTATTCTCTATTTACTATTTGTAGATATGTGAAACAGACTCATATATCTTACTTGATTTTACTCTCACAACTGATAGAGTTGATTCAGCTTATAGATGGAGGACAGATACTCTGCCTAAATTTATTCAAATAGTCAGTGGCAGAGACAGAATTCTAGAACCAGGTAACTTCTTTGTAATGCCCAACATGCATACTTTTAATTCTGTACACCATGAACAATTCCCTTTGAAACTTTAGTAAATTATGGATATATAATTTTACATCAAACTTGTGATTTTAGCCATTAATAAAACAATTAGAATCCTATTAACTCAATTTCCTCCATTAATGTGATGGTAGTAGTTTAAAGTTAAATGCAAATAAGCCAAGAATCTAACATGAAGAGAAGAGGAATTTCAGAAAGGACTTCCTGGCACCTTGTGATGCCAGACTTCAAACATTTAAATTGCTCCTGGAACTTTTTGAAATGTATGCTAAGTAACTTTTTTTTTTTTTTCATTTCACATCAATGAAATTTTAAATTGAGTCATAAAATTTTTGAGATGAAATTTGATTGCAGTCAACTCAAGCTTATCTGTGAATGTTTTATTTACTTTTAAAATTGTGTACTTTCCCTTTACTTTCACTCCCAGGCTGAGTAACAGAAGGGTTTTCTTAGAGATCAGTACAAGGGAAAGAAGGGTTCAAACATAAGAACCTGAGCAAATGCTTTACTAAATCAGTATCTCAAAATCTCTTAAAAGTTAAAATTCTATTATGATTTCATAAAGTTAGAATCATGTAATGTGGGTGAAATATATAAAGGTACATTTACAACATAGAATGTTATGGAGCCATTTAACTCAGATAACCTGGAGTGATTTGCAGTTTTCAGAAGTTATTGATGAGTGAAAAATGCACAGAGAGGCGTGACAGTTACTCTGAATATACCCTTCTATATAATGTAAAATATCCCATGCAAGTTTACCTATGAGTATATGTCTCTACCAGCACAAAAAATAGAGATTTTTTTATACTAAGATAATTTCAACACACTACCTACAACTTTGGTTAGGACTGTGGTGAAGGTGAGATATAGAGGGAGGAAACAGAAGCAATAAAGAATATGAGGCATCTATGTAAAAGAAAATAGTATGAACATTGTGTAAATGATCACAATTTATATAAAATTTTATGCATTTCATTTAGTAGTGTCTGCGCAGAAGTGCGGCCGAGAGGAGCTACCCAACGCCCAAGGTCAGGGGCGGCCACCGAGAGCACCAGGCTGCGATGGCACAGGAGCAGCCAAAAGGAGCTACCCCACACCCAAGGTCAAGGACAGTGGCCCAGAGAAACAACCCCACGACCAAGGAGCAGTGGCTGCACGGGCCCAGGAGGGCTGAGAGGAGCTACTCCACATTCAGGGTCAGGAGGGGCGGTGGTGAGGAGATAACCCTCATCCAAGGTAAGGAGCAGCAGGTGCTCTTTGCTGGAGCAGCCATGTAGAGATACCCCACGTCCAAGGTAAGAGAAACCCAAGTAAGACGGTAGGTGTTGCAAGAGGGCATCAGAGGGCAGACACACTGAAACCACAATCACAGAAAACTAGCCAATCTGATTACATAGACCACAGCCTTGTCTAACTCAGTGAAACTAAGCCATGGCATGTGGGGCCACCCAAGACAGGTGGTTCATAGTGGAGAGGTCTGACAGAATGTGGTCCACTGGAGAAGGGAATGGAAAACCACTTCAGTATTTTTGCCTTGAGAACCCCATGAACAGTATGAAAAGGCAAAATGATAGGATACTGAAAGAGTAACTTCCCAGGTCGGTAGGTGCCCAAAATGCTACAGGAGATCAGTGGAGAAATAACTTCAGAAAGACTGAAGGGATGGAGCCAAACAAAGAACAATACCCAGTTGTCGATGGGACTGGTAATAGAAGCAAGGTCTGATGCTGTAAAGAGCAATATTGCATAGAAACCTGGAATGTTAGGTCCGTGAATCAAGGCAAATTGGAAGTGGTCAAACAGGAGATGGCAAGAGTGAATGTCGGCACTCTAGGAATCAGTGAACTAAACTTGACTGGAATGGGTGAATTTAACTCATATGACCAATATATCTACTACTGTGGGCAGGAATCCCTTAGAATAAAGGGAGTAGCCATCATGGTCAATGAAAGAGTATGAAATGCAGTACTTGGATGCAATCTCAAAAACAACAGAATGATCTCTGTTTGTTTCCAAGGCAAACCATTCAATATCACGGTAATCCAAGCCTATGCCCCAACCCGTAATGCTGAAGAAGCTGAAGTTGAATGGTTCTATGAAGACCTACAAGGCCTTCTAGAACTACCACCCCAAAAAAGATGTTCTTTTCATTATAGGGGACTGGAATGCAAAAGTATGAAGTCAAGAAACACCTGGAGTTACAGGCAAATTTGGCCTGAGAATACGGAATGAAGCAGGGAAAAGTCTAATAGAGTTCTGCCAAGAGAATGCACTGGTCATAGCAAACACCCTCTTCTAACAACACAAGAGAAGACTCTGCACATGGACATCACCTGATGGTCAACACTGAAATCAGATTGATTATATTCTTTGCAGCCAAAGATGAAGAAGCTCTATACAGTGAGCAAAAACAAGACCAGGAGGTGACTGTGGCTCAGATCATGAACACCTTACTGCCACATTCAGACTTAAATTGAAGAAAGTGGGGAAAACCAATAGACCACTTAGTTATGACCTAAGTCAAATTCCTTATGATTATACAGTGGAACTGAGAAATTGTTTTAAGGGACTAGATCTGATAGACAGAGTACCTGATGAATGATGGACGGAGGTTCATGACATTGTACAGTAGACAGGGATGAAGACCATCCCCATGGAAAAGAAATGGAAAAAAGCAAAATAGCTGTCTGAGGAGGCTTTACAAACAGCTGTGAAAAGAAGAGAAATGAAAAGCAAAGGAGAAAAGGAAAGATATAAGCATCTGAATGCAGAGTTCCAAAGAATAGCAAGAAGAGATAAGAAAGCCTTCCTCAGCGATCAGTGTAAAGAAATAGAGGGAAACAACAGAATGGGAAAGACTAGAGATCACTTCAAGAAAATTAGAGATGCCAAGGGAACATTTCATGCAAAGATGGGCTTGATAAAGGACAGAAATGGTATGGACCTAACAGAAGCAGAAGATATTAAGAAGAGGTGCAAGAATACACAGAAGAACTGTACAAAAAAATCTTCATGACAAAGATAATCACGATGGTGTGATCACTGACCTAGAGCCAGACATCCTGGAATGTGAAGTCAAGTGGCCCTTAGAAAGCATCACTATGAACAAAGCTAGGGAAGGTGATGGAATTCCACTTGAGCTCTTTCAAATCCTGAAAGATGATGCTGTGAAAGTGCTGCACTCAATATGCCAGCAAATTTGGAAAAGTCAGCAGTGGCCACAGGACTGGAAAAGGTCAGTTTTCATTCCAATTCCAAAGAAAGGCATGCCAAAGAATGCTCAAACTACTGCACAATTTCATTCATCTCACACACTAGTAAAGTAATGCTCAAAATTCTCCAAGCCAGGCTTCAGCAGTATGTGAACCGTGAACTTCCTGATGTTCAAGCTGGTTTTAGAAAAGGCAGAGGAACCAGAGATCAAATTGCCAACATCCATTGGATCATCGAAAAAGCAAGAAACTTCCAGAAAAACATCTATTTCTGCTTTACTGACTATGCCAAATCCTTTGACTGTGTGGATCACAATAAACTGTGGAAAATTCTGAAAGAGATGGGAATAACAGACCACCTGACCTGCCCCTTGGGAAATCTGTGTGCAGGTAAGGAAGCCACAGTTAGAACAGGACATGGAACAACAGACTGGTTCCAAATAGGAAAAGGAGTACATCAAGGCTGTATATTGTCACCCTGCTTATTTAACTTCTTTGCAGAGTACATCATGAAATGCTAGACTGGAAGAAACACAAGATGGAATCAAGATTTCCGGGAGAAATATCAGTAACCTCAGATATGCAGATGACACCACCCTTATGGCAGAAAGTGAAAAGGAACTAAAAAGCCTCTTGAGGAAAGTGAAAGAGGAGAGTGAAAAAGTTGGCTCAACATTCAGAAAACGAAGATCATGGCATCTGGTCCCATAATTCATGGCAAATAGATGGGGAAACAGTGGAAACAGTGTCAGACTTTATTTTGGGGGGCTCCAAAATCACTGCAGATAGTGACTGCAGCCATGAAATTAAAAGACACTTACTTCTTGGAAGGAAAGTTATGACCAACCTAGACTGCATATTGACAAGCAGAGACATTACTTTGCCAACAAAAGGTCTAGTCAAGGCTATGGTTTTTCCAGTGGTCATGTATGGATGTGAGAGTTGGACTATAAAGAAAGCTGAGCGCTGAAGAATTAATGCTTGAGCTGTGATGTTGGACAAGACTCTTGAGAGTCCCTTGGACTGCAAGGAGATCCAACCAGTCCATTCTAAAGGAGACCAGTCCTTCACTGGAAGGACTAATGCTGAGGCTGAAACTCCAATCCTTTGGCCACCTCATGAGAAGAGTTAACTCATTGGAAAAGACTGTGATGCTGGGAGGGATTGGGGGCAGGAGGAGAAGGGAACGACAGAGGATGAGATGGCTGGATGGCATCACCGACTCTCTGGATGTGAGTCTGAGTGAACTCCGGGAGTTGGTGATGGACAGGGAGGCCTGGCGTGCTGCGATTCATGGGGTCGCAAAGAGTCGGATACGATTGAACAACTAAACTGAACTGACTCTTTACAGCCCCATGTTGCCTGCCAGGCTTCTCTGTCCACGGTTTTCCCCAGGCAAGAATACCAGAATGAGTTGCTGTTTTTTTCTCCAGGAAAAATGGTTGCCATTTTTTTCTCCCCAGGTCTATGTGCACTGACTAGTCAAAAAAAAGAGGAGGTGTGAGAATCTTAATTCATGAGAATATTTAACAATGACAGTCTCATAGTTCTATGGGAGTGGAAATAAGGGGTGTGTATGTCAGATGATATTTACCTTTGCCTTTATATAATTTCATATGTATTGCTTAAATCAAGAAATTTAAATAAATTCTTATATTCATACCTACCTCATTCATAGAGTCCAAAGAGTAGCTGGAAATAATTATTTTTTCTCAGCATTTTTTTTTCATACATAGGGAATATAAATTTGAGACTGATGACATTTTGGTATAATAAGATTTTTGGAACCAAGAGAAATCTTGCTTATGTCATAAGAAATACCTCTTATTACATGAAAATATTCTATATCACCTACAATTTTTTCAGTTGTTTGACAGTTTCTTTTTTAGTTGAATGTAATTTAGAAAGTAACTAATTGGTAACATATCCTTTACTAAGCTTTGAAACAATCATCAAATGGAAGAACATGAATATGAGTCATAAAATATTAATTTTATATTATTGAATGCTCTCTAATTATCTCTGTGTTTGCTTCTTTACTGGAAGCATGTTTTTCTCCTTACACAGTCATTAATTTTCACAAGTATGAATTTAAACCATCTCAAAATTATTTTCTTATGGTGTGTTACACATCCCATCAGCAGGACTGCCTAATTCAATGATGGTGGTAGAAAAAAGCTGAATTAGTTTTGGATAATACAGTAACAAAACATTTAAATTAAAGAGGAATAAACAAACCTCAAATATCTATAGGGAGAATGAAAAAATATAAAATATATACTATATTTATAAAATATAATATGTATATAATATATACATTTTCTCCAATATTTGCACTTAGTTTCCAACAGTCTGCCCTGCTATTAGATTATAAGCATTTTGGGAGCAAAGACAGTAAAAATAAAATAGGCAAAGTCAGTCTTATGTGATAATGTATTGTTGCTATTTTTCAGTCACTCAGTCATGTCCAACTCTTTGCAACCCCATGGACTACAGCATGCCAGCCTTCCTTGTCCTTCACTATCTCCTGGAATTCTCTCAAACTCATGCCCATTAGTCAGTATGAGATCCAACCATCTCATCCTCTGTCATCCCCTCCTCCTCCTGCCCTCAACTTTTCCCAGCATCAGATCTTTTCCAATGAACTGGCTCTTCTCAACAGGTGTCCAAAGTATTGGAGCGTCAACTTCAGCAGCAGTCCTTCCAATGAATATTCAGGGTTGATTTCCTTTAGGATTGACTGGTTTGATCTCCTTGCTTGGGACTCCCAAGAATCTTTTCCAGCACCACAGTTTGAAAGCATAAATTTTTTAGCTTCAGTGTTCTTATTGGTCCAACTCTCACATCCATAACATGACTACTGGAAAAACCATAGCTTTGACTATAAGGACCTTTGGTGGCAAAGTGATGTCTCTGCTTTTTAACACACTGTCTAGGTTTGTCATAGCTTTTCTTCCAAGGAGCAAATGTTTACTGCTTCTAGCAACTGTGCCCCATTGAATAGAAGTATCAGTCAGTCAGTTCACCTGCTCAGCCGTGTCTGACTCTTTTCAACCCCATGGACTGCAGCACGCCAGGCCTCCCTGTCTATCACCAACTCCCCGAGTTTACTCAGATTCATGTCCATTGAGTCGGTGATGCCATCCAACCATCTCACCCTCTGTCATCCCCTTCTCCTCCTGCCTTCAATTTTCCCCAACATCAGGGTCTATTTATATGAGTTAGTTCTTCACATCAGGTGGCCAAAGTATTGGAATTTCAACTTCAACATCAGTCCTTCCAATGAATATTCAGGACTGATCTCCTTTAGGATGGACTGGTTAGATCTCCTTGTAGTCCAAGGGACTCTCAAGAGTCTTCTCCAACACCACAGTTCAAAAACATCAATTCTTCGGTGCTCAGCCTTCTTTATAGTCCAACTCTCACATCCATACAAGACTACTAGAAAAACCATAGCTTTGACTAGGTGGACTTTTGTTGGCAAAGTAATGTCTCTGCTTTTTAATATGTTGTCTAGGTTGGTCATAACTTTCCTTCCAAGGAGTAAGCATCTTTTAATTTCATGGCTGCAGTTACCGTCTGCAGTGATTTTGGAGCCCCCCAAAATAAAATCTGTCACTGTTTCCACTGTTTCCCCATCTATTTGCCATGAATTATGGGACCAGATGCCATGATCTTAGTTTTCTGAATGCTGAGCTTTAAGCCAACTTTTTCACTCTCCTCTTTCACTTTCCTCAAGAGGCTTTTTAGTTCCTCTTCACTTTCTGCCATAAGGGGGGTATCATCTGCATATCTGAGGTTATTGATATTTCTCTTGGCAATCTTGATTCCAACTTGTACAATTAATTCATCCAGCCCAGCGTTTCTCATGATATACTCTGCATGTAAGTTAAATAAGGACAGTGACAATATGCAGCCTTGATATACTCCTTTCCCGATTTGGAACCAGTCTGTTGTTCCATGTCCAGTTCTAACTGTTGCTTCCTGATCTGCACACAGATTTCCCAAGGGACAGGTCAGGTGGTCTGGTATTCACATCCCTTTAAGAACTTTCCACAGTTTGTTGTAATCCACACAAAGGCTTTGGCATAGTCAATAAATCAGAAATAGATGTTTTTCTGGAACTTTCTTGCTTTTTCGATGATCCATCAGATGTTGGCAATTTGATCTCTGGTTCCTCTGTCTTTTCTAAATCCAGCTTGAACATCTGGAAGTTCATAGTTCATGTACTGGTGAAGCCTGGCTTGGAGAATTTTGAGCATTAATTTACTAGCATGTGACATGAGTGCAATTGTGAGGTAGCTTGAGCAATCTTTGACACTGCTTTTCTTTGGGACTGGGATGAAAACGGACCTTTTCCAGTCCTGTGGTCACTGCTGAGTTTTCCAAATTTGCTGGCATATTGAGTGAAGCACTCCTCTGCCGGGGACCAGCCCCGGCTGATCCAGGGTATTCGAAGGAGAGACGGCATAGGCGAGGATCAGGATACAATAGCTTCAATTAGATATTAATTAAAGATATAAAGAGTAATAGAATAAGGATAGCTCAGTAGGAAAATTCAGTGGAGAAAAGAGGCTGAGTGGCTTGGTTTACGCGGGAGACCAATAAAACTTCAAGACAAGAAGTTTGCACCACTTACGTAGGCCGCAGGCGTCCTTCCGTTCTCCCAAAGGAGAGGAGACACTGAGGCCTCCTTCGGATCTTAGAAGCCCAGGCATAATTAGTAAGCATGGTGGGTTCCGCGCTCCAGATGGAGACTCAGCCAGAGTGAGAGAGAGAGCGACATGGGGAGACCAGTATTTCGAGAAACTGATCCCAATCCTTTATTTTCCAGAGTCTGTTTTTATACACTGAGATGTTATACAAAAGTCACGTGGGGACAGCAGTCCTGACTTTTATTAAAGTCAGGTGCTTCACACAAATGTATACAGAGGTCTTAGGGGTGTTACATCATCTTCTGGCCAGGGGGGCCTGCTGACAATTTACGACCCTCTCCTTGTGATAGCGGTCAGTCAGTCAGGACACTTATTTCTCCAGGGCTGATTAGTCTCAAAACAGACGC
>NW_011494522.1:2601552-2619686 GCF_000754665.1 Bison bison bison
TAAAGTCAGAGATGTAGGTGAGAGCACAAAGTAGTAAAGTAGGCAGGCTCTGGTTATGGGGGTAGACGCTCGAGGATTTCCAGGGGGACTCCTGAGGCTCGATCCCGCCTTTGCGTATGTCGAGCCTCCTTCCTCATGACCTTTGTCACGGGCGGAGTACCTCACTCTGGCCCCCAACACTCCTCACAGCATCATCTTTTAGGATTTGAAATAGTTCAACTGGAATTCCATCACCTCCACTAGCTTTGTTCCTAGTGATGCTTCCTAAGGCCCACTTGACTTCATATTCCAGGATGTCTGGTTCTAGGTGAGTGATCACACCGTCGTGATTAATTGGTTGTGAAGATCTTTTTTGTACAGTTTTTCTGTGTATTCTTGCCACCTCTTCTTAATATCTTCTGCTCTGTTAGGTCCCTACCATTTCTGTCCTTTATCGAGCCCATCTTTGCATGAAATGTTCCCTAAGTATCTCCAATTTTCTTGACGAGTTCTCTAGTCTTTCCCATTCTATTGTCTTCCTCTATTTCTTTGCATTGATCACTGAGGAAGGCTTTCTTATTTTTCCTTGCTATTCTTCAGAACTCTTCATTCAAATGGGCATATCTTTCCTTTTCTCCTTTGCTTTTCACTTCTCTTCTTTTTCACAGCTATTTGTAAGTCCTTCTCAGACAACCATTTTTTTTTTTTTTGCCTTTCTTTTTGTTGGGAATGGTCTTGATCCCTGTCTCCTCTACAATGTCACAAACCTCTGTCCATAGTTCTTCAGGCACTCTGTCTATCAGATCTAATCTCTTGAATCTATTTCTCACTTCCACTGTATGATTGTAAGGTATTTGATTTAGATCATACCTGAATGGTCTAGTGGTTTTCCCTACTGTCTTCAATTTAAGTCTGAATTTGGCAATAAGGAGTTCATAATCTGAGCCACAGTCAGCTACTGGTCTTGTTTTTTCTGACTGTATAGAGCTTCCCCATCTTTGGCTGCAAATAATATAATCAATCTGATTTTGGTATTGACTATCTGGTGATGTCCTTGTGTAGAGTCTTCTCTTGTGTTATTGGAAGAGAGTGTTTGCTATGACCAGTGAGTTCTGTTGGGAAAACTCTATTAGCCTTTGCCCTGCTTCATTCCACACTCCAAGGCCAAATTTGCCTCTTACTCTAGTTGTTTCTTGACTTTCTACTTTTGCATTCCAGTCCCCTATAATGAAAAGGACATCTTTCTTGGGTGTTAGTTCTAGAAGGTCTTGTAGGTCTTCAAAGAACCATTCAACTTCAGCTTTTTCAGCAGTACTGATCAGAGCTTAGACTTGGATTACTGTGACATTGAATGGTTTGCCTTGGAAATGAACAGAGATCATTCTGTCATTTTTGAGATTGCATCCAAGTACTGCATTTCAGACTCTTCTGTTGACTGTGTGGGCTACTCCATTTCTTGTAAGGGATTCTTACCCACATTAGTAGATAAAATGGTCATCTGAGTTAAATCCACCCATTCTAGTCCATTTTAGTTCACTGATTCCTTAAATGTCAACAGTCACTCTTGTCATCTCCTTTTGTCTTGTCAAGGCTATGGTTTTTCCAGTGGTCATGTATGGATGTGAGAGTTGAACTATAAAGAAAGCTGAGCGCTGAAGAATTGATGCTTTTGAACTGCAGTGTTGGAAGACTCTTGAGAGTCCCTTGGACTGCAAGGAGATCCAACCAGTCCCTCCTAAAGGAGATCTGTCCTGAGTGTTCATTGGAAGGACTGATGTTGAAGCTGAAACTCCAATACTTTGGCCACTTGATGTGAAGAGCTGACTCATTTGAAAAAACTCTGATGCTGGGAAAGATTGAAGGCAAGAGCAGAAGGGGATGACAGAGGATGAGATGGTTGGATGGCATAACCAAGTCAATGGACGTGAGTTTGGGTAAACTCCGGGAGATGGTGATGGGCAGAGAGGCCCTGCATGCTGTGGTCCATGGGGTCATAGAGACTCAGACATGACTGTGCGACTGAGCTGAACTGAATGGACCTAACATTCCAGGTTCCTATGCAATATTGCTCTTTAAGGCATCAGACTTTGCTTCTATCACCAGTCACATCCACAACTGGGTGTTGTTTTTGCTTTGGTTCTGTGTCTTTATTCTTTTTGAGGTTATTTCTCCACTGATCTCCCATAGTATATTGGGCACCTACCGACCTGGGGAGTTCATGTGGGGCTGCCTGGTGCTGGAGTGGCTGTGAAGAGATACCCCACGTCCAAGGGCAAAGGAGAAGCCTGAACAAGACTGTAGGAGGGGCAAATTCACGTTTAGAATCACACCCCATTCCCACCAGAGATGCTCAGTGTGCTCAGACAAACCTTGTGTGCACCAAGACCCAGGGACCCCAGAGACTGAGACAGAACTGTGTTTGGGTATCTCCTGAGGAGGTACAGGTCAGCAGTGGACTGCCACAGGGGCTGGGGCTCTGGGTGCCATGACTTGGGTATGGCATAAGCCCTCTTGGAGGAGGTCGCCATTAACCCCACCATAGAGCTGCCTGAACTTACACAGGACTGGGCAATAGACTCTTGGAGGGCACAAACAGAACCTTGTGTGCACCAGGGCCTAGGAGAAAGGAGCAGTGATGCCATAAGAGACTGACCCAGACTTGCCCAGGAGTGTTCAGGAGTCTCCAGCAGAGGTATGGGTCGGCGGTGAGCTGCTGCAGGGTTGGGGCACTGAGTGTAGCAGTACTTGCATGGGACCTATTGAAGGAGGTCACCATTATCTTCATTACCTCCACCATAGTTTGGCCCAGGTAAATAACATGGAGGGAACACAGCTCCACCCTTGAAGAGAAAATTGGGTTAAAGATTTACTGAGCATGGCCCCACCCATCAGAACAAGACCCAGTTTCCCCTCATTCAATCTCTCCCATCAGGGAGCTTCCATAAACCTCTTACTCTTCTCCATCAAAGGGCAAACAGACTGAAAACCACAATCACAGAAAACTAACCAGTCTGATCACATGGACCACAGCCTTGTCTAACTCAATGAAACTATGAGCCACGCTGTGTAAGGCCACCCAAGACGGACAGGTCACGGTGGAGAGTTCTGACAAAACGTGGTCCACTGGAGAAGGGAATGGCAAACCACTTCAGTATTCTTGCCTTCAGAACCCCAGGAACCATATGAACAGTATGAGTCAAATACAGTAACTAAGAAATGCTATGAATTTAAACAAAGTATAATCAACTAAAACTTAAAGCAGGCTTAGAGGAAGAAATGTGTGATCTTCCTTAAAAGTCTGTGTTATATTGCTGCTTTCTGAAAATTAAACATTTTTGATAAGGAAATAGTGCTGGTTATGACAGAATTTTTATAGTTATATTGCTCTGAGTGACAATGGCGGTGCCCGACAAACATGTTCATGTATTGTCGACTGTTTCTTCTTCACTGTTGCATCACTTGAAGCTCTTTATCACACATTATGTACTGACTTCAATATCTTGGATGAGTGCAAGAGGTAAAGTTTGAGTGACAGGCTTCCTGTTATTCCTTATATTTTCTTGGAAAGCCAGAACAGAAAACTTTCCTGGCAGAAGATTAACTATAACACAACATTCTGAAATATAGTGTGATAAAATTACTGTTTTCAGAATGGGATAGGAAGAAAAGATCCACCGTGTTTTCTTCCTTCTCACTGTAACCACAGCAACTTCAATGGTGATTTTGTGTCAGAAGCCTTTCATAAACCACTAAAGCTTTGCAAGGGGGAAGAGAGAAGGGAAAAAATAAGCATGGTAACACCTCCTCCCCTCATCTCAACACCTAGCCTGTCAGTTCTGTACTTAGCGCCTCAGTTTTGTGCTCATGTTTACAGGGTTACTGCCCCTGTGTTCCCACTGTTTCTCCTGATTCCAGACTTAGTCCTTCCCATTTTCTGGGATGCTGTCAGAGTGATTTTCCTAAAACAATTGCGTGTTTGTTTTTCTCTGTTATAAGTCTTTAAATGTGTCCTGCGTATATAGTCAATGTAGAACACTGGCCTTCCAAGAGCCTACTTCCCCAGTCTGAAGGGGACTACAGTGCTGAAGATGGTAGTAACAACTGTGCTAGATGGAACATCTTATTTACCTCCTGTGAAAGCAGTTTGGACGGCTCTTTTGTTTCGTCTTCCCCAGAAGATCACACAGAAATTACTATTCCTTTCTTCTAACAAATAAAACTCAGATAAGTTCTTTAATATGATCTGAAATAACCAGCTACTGAGTGGTGGGTCAGTGCTGTGAGCTTGTCTTACATCGAAGGTCATGTTCTCTCCTCTGTTGCCTCACTTTACAGCTTAGTACATGAACCTACTTGGAATTCAGCAGATGCTTCTTGAGGTATATATACCCTTATGCCTTTGTGCAGTTTGCTTTTACTGTCTAAAATACTTTTCCCCTTATCACTTGAAAAGTCATTATTCATCCATCAAACAACTAACACCTCCTTTTTCTCTGAAACCCTCCCTACTGTCTTTCCTGCCTAGAAGCATTTAGGTAATCAACTCCCTCTACAGCCTTCAGTAAATCCTGTATGTAACTGTTGCAAAACCTGAATTATCACATGAATGATTAAGGTTTGCATATCTGACTCAGTTTTTGGACTGTGATTTCCCTTAAGGCAAGTATCATGAATTATTCTTTATACATTTTCTGCATTCTTTAAAAGTGATCTTGAGAAATTCCAAAACATTATCATCAGGGTATAAGAAATATACTTTGGGAGCAATTTTATTTTGCATGTTTTGTGCATTGCATCACCTACTGTTGAGAGATACTTATCTCTGTTTAGTCATGGAAACCCCTGCTTAATATTATTATATTTTCTAATCTATTTGCTTGACATCTCTGATTTGAATTCTTTGAGGATCCATTTCCCTGCTGTTCTACACTAATCAAGGTGTTTCCCTTGTGTTGTTATGTGGACCTACTTTGGCTGTCTGACTGTTGACAGGCCTGAGATGTTACTGGTCTTTGTTTGGGAGCTGAGGCTCACATAAGTCTGGATTTACGAGGGAAACAAAAAAGATGGTACCATTTTAGCTAGCATAGAAATCTGCATAAAAACTAAGAGATGAAGAGCCATTACTGAAGAGAGCACATTGTTCATGTGAATGCTGTGTTTCAGATAGTCAAGGTAGAATTTAAATGTCAAATACCTCTGCTCAGCTATATTCACTTGTCTACTGTTGGCAGAAGGGATAGTGATGACCTCCTTGGCTTTCTTTAGTCTGGCTTGTGTATTTCAATTGTATCTTTTTGACCAAAAGGAATCTTCAAGTCCCTAATATCTGAGAAGAGAACCGATTTTCCTGTATCTGTAATTTGAACCAGAAATGAACAGACGGTGTTAAAAGGAAGACCATCCTCTATGATCAGCAAATTTAGACTCTGATTTCTCTATTTGTACCCCAAATTAAAATTCACTTTGCAGATACTGAATAAAAGAT
This sequence comes from Bison bison bison, assembly GCF_000754665.1. Lineage (NCBI taxonomy): Eukaryota > Metazoa > Chordata > Mammalia > Artiodactyla > Bovidae > Bison > Bison bison. The sequence goes on from NW_011494522.1 coordinate 2,607,020, forward strand.
GAAATACTTAATTACAAAAAATGAGAAGTACATTCTAGCTATTACTATAAAAAAGGAGCAAAGGAAAAAAACTGGAATTTTAGGCTAAACAGTTTTTGAAACTATTTGAGATTTACATAAGTATTTATAGTTTTGAATGTACCTGAACCCAATAAATAATTTATAATAGCTTGTGAGTACTTACTATGAGTCTGACATCATGACTAGAAAAAATAAGAATCATTTCTTAACAATCTTTGGATTCTAGTTGATAAAATTGATATATACAAAGATAATTGTAACATAATGTAGAGACAGTTGAAGTACACTATCTTATTAGAAGACAGATCAATGGTCCCAGAATAATCTTATAAAGATAAAACATGTTATAATCTAGTTTCAAACTCTTAAGTATTTTTCTATTGTCCAGTGAGTAAAAATGGAATTTATTTTGAGGTTTACTGTGATCTAAACTTTGAATACTTTTCTAAATTTATTCTTAAAGAGGCATTTGAACAACTCCCTGCTTCAGCCATATCAAGATACTCTGATTACAGTAATCTTCTATTCCTCTGACATTATGTACAAAATTATTTGATGTAATCAGGATATATATATATATATTTTTTTTTACATGCCTATGTGTATGTATGTAAATATATATGATGTTTGCACACATATACACAACTCCCCAACTCAATTTTAAATGCTCAGAAAAAGAAAACCTATGACTTAGATTTATTTTAGATTTACTCTTTTTCCTGACTCAACAGATAACACATATAAAGTTGTGCTGTACAATATTTAGAGTGAAGAATAGAAAGGGAACAAAGAGAAAAGAAGGGGACGTTAATGTAGAACAAAGATAAGAAGGAGAGAGAAAATAGTGTTTGGCTCCAAAGACTGAGACTCTCATTAACTACATGTGCTTCCCACTGCAGCCGTCACTTAGTCATGTGACTACTTTAATATAAATTAATTAAATAAAATTCAACTACTCAGCCACACTAGCCACATTCTATGTCCTAGCTCTCTGTCTAACTAGTGCCTAGAGTACTAGAAAATGCAAAACATTTCCATCACTGGAAAAAGTTCTGTTGGATAGCACTGATATACACAGCATATGATCAGTGCTGTTTTTATATGCTGATATCTTCCTAGACTTTCAGAAACCTTCAGATATTTTAAAAGTAAATGACATTTGTGTTTCAAGTAGTGTTCTAAAGGAACTGTGTACAGAAGAGAATCTTGGTGTGTTAAATTAACCCTATTTTGATAAGAATGTCTCAAAACTTGAATCTTAGTAAATGTTCAAACATCCCCAAGGGTTTCTCATCTTACTGGAGAAAATAAAGTTTGAATATATGTTTATACAGTTCATAATCAGGTCATTAGGAGTTATAAGCCTTCTTTGCAGGAAGTTATTGTAGATCGAGTTAAAGCAATATGTGTCCTATGTTATTTAGATGAATATCATTTCAAGAATCACAAGTAGAGAAGTGATGACATAGTTGAGTATCCTTTTCTTGTAAAAGAAAGAAGGTAAATTAAAATAATGTACTTTGAAGGTTTGAAACTGGATTTTAAGAATATAGTCCTATTTACTCTGAGAATTTTGAAATCTGAAGTAGCTGATAATCCCATTATCCCAAGTCAAGTACAGTTTTTAATGTAGAATGCAGCTTTTGTAATTCATATGTATTATATCTCACTTTAGAAAAACAAGAAGCATAAATTTGTATATATTTTAAGCATCCAGGTTGACTATCTAGAATATTTTAATTTTGACTTTTATTTGACTTTTATTTTGTTAAAAATTTTTTTTAATTTTATTTGACTTTTATTTTGTTTTAAAATTTTATGAGCTTTTTGTTTTTATTCAAAGAGAATATATTCCAAAGTAATATTTAAGAAAATCATGATGGGTATTCTTTGTGCTTTTGTATAGTTTTTATCCTGATTTTAAAGCATTCACAATAATCTAGCTTTCTGTAGTTATTCTCTAGCTCTGAACTAGGAAAAATGGTGGGCCTACTTTTTCCCCTTCCTCCTCCCTCTCTTCCTTATTCCGTTCTTTTTGTGAAGATTCAGTCAACATCCACTCTGTGCCCCAAACTGTATTAGTTTAGCATCATTGGCAGTACACCAAAGAGAAATATTTTTTACCTTTTTGGAACTTACAGTATGGAACAGAGGAATTTAAAATTTATGCTGAGGTGCCAACATAATTCTCACATCATATTATATTATAGAGGCAAATTAATATCACAATTAATAAAAGTTGCAGCTGCCAGAGGAGTCCACCAACACTCTCTAAATTGGATTCTTCACAATATCACTTAGTCTGATATATTTTCAGCCAATACAAAATTCAAGTCACTTCACTTAAAAAAAAAAAAGAGAGAGAGAGACTTAAATTATATCCAAAAAAAGGCCAAAGAGAGGGTGTGGTTCCATTAAGACTTTCACTTCTGCTTCATCCTCTTCGAGTATCTGCTCTTGACCTCAGAATAGTACACCATACAACCAAAGAAGAAAGAAACTTTTTCAGGATCTCTTATAATATATTGTAATTCTCAGCAATATAGATTTGGTCAAATACTCATGAATTATTCTGTCAATCCCAATAAAATGCAGGGCACAAATGCAAAGAGGGGAAGTCCTTAAATGTTAAGAGGGCTATCTTGGCAAAAAAAAAAAAGGAGAAAATGAAATTTGGGGATGCAATCAATATTCATTCTTTCCAGTGTAACTTGCATTATACTGAACATCCAATAAGAAATGATGCTCTAATTCTGAAAGTGGGGAAGTAAAGGGCAGTCCTTTTATAAAAGGCTTAGTTTTGTGGTCCTTCTTTTATAAGAAAAGGAAAAGTATAAAATATTAAATTACATGCTATTTAGAATATTGTTTATCACTTATTTTTGCTTTCTAATTCCGAGGTGGCTTCGCTTGTAGAAAAACTCCCGTTAAATATTAGATGATTTATTAAATTCAAAACCAGCTGGTCCTACTACCTTTAATAATTGTGTATGCTGCAATATGTGGTTCAAAATCTCATTGCTACATCTTGATCCAGATCTGGAATGGGGATTTACAGCCAGTGCTTTATGTATGGTAAGTAAACATTATATATTGGTCTCTAATGACATTACTGTTACTGTCCTTGTTTTGTCATTCCGTAAATTGCTTGGCTTTCACTACTTTGCTTCATAACTATGTAGCACACTTTCTTGAGCTCAGAAAAATCAGGCTATTGGGACTCTCTTGTGTAACTAAAAACATTTCATCAGACACAAATCAAGATGGTGTATATAAAGTCACATGAACAAACAATACACAAATATAAACTAGTCATATTGTCTTCTGATTAATAATACAGAGTTCTAAATCTTGGTTATCAAACATGTGAAAATACGTTTTGCATATATCTGTCGACCAAAATGTGCAACAGGAGAGCAGCAAGCTAAGTTTTGTTTGGGGCAAAATGAGGATTGCAGCTTGGGAGACAGCGGCTCAGCTAGCTCTGTGAAACTGCTCCAAAGAGGCAGGGGAGAAGGTAGTATATTTGAGATTTTGGTGAAGGGAGAATACATGCAATCCAGTACAATTTTTCCAGAAGGTTTCTGCTAGTCATGAGGAACAGCCATCACCATGAAGAATTTTAGTGCTTTTATAAATATGAGGCAGTATAAGAATTTGAGCTCATAAAATTGGCTCTTGAAAATACCTCTCTGAAAGCCTATCCTGCCAGTGTCCCTCACCCCTGCCCCAGCAGAGTGCCTCTTTTCTGCTCTCCACCCCAAACTCTTTTCAGGGGGTGTTAAAAATCAGCAGCCGCAGCAATACATGATTTAATCCTTGTACAGGTAGAAGGCAAGTGCCAATTTGTAGTTGACATGTCAAAGATTATATATTATAAGAGAAGAGGTGGTCAAAGTAGTTAACAAATAATTGCCTCAAATATCACTTTTGTCTGGGAGTTGTCCATTCCCCTCAGTCTGACTCTAAAAGTATTCTCTTGATACCTCTAGATGATTAAGGTTGAGTGAAATTGAATATAATTTCAGTGCAAAATATTCCACTCAAGGTGCACAGAAACCCCCCTTACCTATACACTAACCAGGGTCACAGGAGATATGAGCTCAGTGACGGAGAGGGTCGGGGAGATTTATTTCCCTTCAGACCTTCTTCCTAGGTTAGATGACTTTGGGCCTACTAACATTTGAAAATTTTTTTTCCACTCAGCTTTATCTTTTCTAGCACTAAAGTGCTATTTCCCTAAAGATGCAACAGAGAAATGAACTGTGACAAATCCTGTTTATTTCTGGAATGAACACCCTCAAGTCTTAGACAATGGCCTGGGATTAGAGAAATCACTGATATTCTTAAAAGAACACATCTCTCCACTGAACAAAAGAGCAGAAATCATGATAGCTATTGTAAATAACAGTTATGATTTTAATATAAAATTGCCTTATTGAAGTGATTTGAGTTCTTTGCAGAGATAACACAGAAGTTTAACGGAATAAATCCATAGAAATAGAGGTAGTTCTAAAAAATAGTAAATGAAGAACCTAAGAAAAGGCTAATTTCATGTTCCTTAGATGGTAGTTCAGATCAGATGATTAATGTTTTTAATTGATCTTTGATGAGAACCCTGAGGCATAAATCCAATTAAGATATACATGGATGTGTGTATAAAAATGAAATAAATTTACTTGACATTTTATTAAAATGAGAAGCCCTTCTGGAATTTAAAAATGTGGAGGTACAGAAATGAATCTCTTTAGATAACCCAATTATGAATTGCTTGAAATAATTTTGTATTAATACCATTGCTTGTCACATATATAGAATGCTAGTACATCTGTGAATAGCTCAGTTATAATTAAAAGTATTCTAGTAAAAATTCATTATGAAGATATATCCAAATGAGTATCCTTTTCCTTGGTTTTTTTTTTTTTTTTTCTTAACAGTTGAATTCTTTTCTTTCTCTCAGGTATGAATATAATACCATTAATTTATTTTTAGGGAAATGGCTTCTTTAATAGAAAGATGAAGGAATTTAAGACTTGAAGGACCTGGCCTAATTCAATCAGCTAATAAATATCACAACCAGGACCAGATATTGAAACCCCTAGTTTTCCATTCTCTTCTCTGGCATATGTTACCATGGATAGAATGAGCCTAGATATAATTTAACCCAAACTTCCACTCAGCGTATGAATGCAGATCACTAAAGTGTGAAAAATAAAAAAAAGAGCCCATTCTTTCTCTGATTAAACAGAGATTGGCACACTATCATCTATTTGATTTTTAGATATTTCTAACTTGTTAAGTTCTTTCTTAGTATTAAACTGACAGTTGCCATTGGACAGCTTTCATTCATTGCTTCTGAATTTAGGGTCTAGTACAAAAGAGAACACATACTTCTTTCAGAAAGTAAAAGTCAGTTCTTAGGACACTTCCACCCCCCCGCCCCAATTCAGTATCTCATTTTTCAAGTCAAAACAGTTCCATCAGCCATACTTTATACCTTGAATGCAGTGAGTCCTCAAGAATAACCTGTTGAAACTAACTTGAACAAACTGAGTTACTTACGGAGTTTTCACTTAAACATGAATCTTTAATTGACCACCTGAAATTTTGCACTTGCAACAACAACAATCCAAAAGATAAATAAATAAAAGAAACTTACCCCCCCCAAAAAAAAACAAGCAAACAAACATAATTCTAATACAGTCTGACCAAAGTATAGTGAGATTTAAAATGAACATTTCTTGGTTTTGTAGTAAGGTGTGTAATTGCTGTTCTTGCTGGATACTTTTGTGACTTGTTAATGTACATTCATCAGATGGCTTGTGTTCACAGGAATAATGACACAGGTCTTTTGGCATAGAGCAAAGGGGCTCCAGCTATGAAATGACCACAGGATTAAGACTTCCTTAAACAAATTAGTTATATCGAATCCAATACCCCATAATGTTTACTGTATTAAACCCTACAGTTAAAGAGTGCATGTCCCAAGAGGTTTGCCTGTCTTTTTGTAAACCCTATTTATTTTGTCTCACCTGAACTAATATTAGAATCTAGCCAGCTTGCTTGCCTCCAGTTTCTCCCCAATTCATTCTCCATATTGATAATAAGGTTATTTTTAGAAAATACATCTTCTAATATCTTTGCTATTATTTAGTTCAACTTAAAAAATATAAATAAAATTGAGGGATTATGTAGGGCATTAAATGTCAAAGACTGGGAGAACTCATATAGGTAATGGAAAGTCATTTAAAGTTTTAAAACAGGATGAAAAATGTGACCTTCAGAAGGTATTCTGAAAGTGCCTGACAGAAAGAAATCTACAAAAGGTAAACTGGAAATAAGTCAAATAGACAGTTTTCCCTTTGTTCTCTGCTCTATTACTGACAAACTGGGGCAAATAATATATTTAAAAAGTAATCCTCTGTTTCCTAGCCCATGAAACAATGGTGATACCACTATTTTACAAAAAGCGAATATATACATTTATGTGATGTTTCAAAATAAATCTGTTATCCCTTCAAAGAAAAGATAAGGTAACAAAAATTATCACTGACTCAATGGACGTGAGTCTGAGTGAACTCCGGGAGTTGGTGATGGACAGGGAGGCCTGGCATGCTGCGATTCATGGGGTTGCAAAGAGTCAGACACGACTGAGCGACTGAACTGAACTGAACTGATAGTAAGCTACTCTTAATTCTTAATATCTTTATATAAATATAAACATTTCAACACTATAGCTTCTCAAGTATTTTTTAGAATTAAAATAATGAAAATGTAAAAATGATGTCCACATTAGTGCATTAATTAAGATATGTGAGGATTAACAGGCATAACCTCTTGCTTTGTTGATGATAATAGGCAGATGGGAAGTTATAGAGTCTGTATGTGAGCATAATAGATAGAAAATAACCAAGATAATGAAATATCAGCTGTACAGCTTTTATAATTGCCATTCAGTTATTAATCCCATCAGTTTAATTTAAAGCAATATACAACACAGTGACAAAACCAATTCCTGGTTACCATGGTAAATTCAAACACATAGAGAAAGTCAACTGTGAGTCATCATTTCAAATATTCAATTATTAACTCAATCAGCTTCGGTTAAAGGACCAACTACTGTATTACACAGGCAATTAATAACTACCACAGTTTTGCACACTTTCTCATTATTATGTGTCAGGAAATACTTGGACAGTATTATCAACATAACATCATCAACCACAGGGTCACCAGAACTGAAAGGTCTTATTCTAGGCTAATGAAATATTTGAATTGATAATGTAAATAAAAGTAAAAGACACAAGTATTAACCTATTAGGTTTTAAATGTATGAGGATTATAGCAATTGACAAAAAATGACTATTCTCTTACCTTTCTTAGTCACAGTGAATACTCTTATGCATAAAGAAACCTATTTCTAAAGTTGAACAGCAACAGTAATTCAAATTTCATGGCTAGTTAAAAAAATCATAAACTTTTATCAACCAATATAAATTTATTGATTTCCTTAACTTCAGGGTGCCAATATCAGCTCTCTCCACACCCCACCCAATATGAATGTGTACATGTATGTGCCTGTATGTTTAATGAGGACTCAGAGAAGGCCATGGCACCTCACTCCAGTACTCTTGCCTGGAAAATCCCATGGACGGAGGAGCCTGGTGGGCCGCAGTCCATGGGGTCACTAAGAGTCGGACACGACTGAGCAACTTCACTTTCATTTTTCACTTTCATGCATTGGAGGAGGACATGGCAGCCCACTCCAGTGTTCTTGCCTTGAGAATCCCAGGGACAGGGGAGCCTGGTGGGCTGCCATCTATGGGGTCGTACAGAGTTGGACACGACTGAAGTGACTTAGCAGCAGCAGCAGCAGCAGGGAGCAGAAGAGATGAGGCAGATATTAAGCATTATTAGAAGATAATCATCCAGAAACCAAGAATTTCTGTCCCTTTGGATCACTATTTTAACCCCACTGAGACACAGAGTAGATTAATACTGGATATCTGTTTCATGACTTGGGTTTCCCAGTTGGTGCTAGTGATAAAGAACCTACTTGCCAGTGCAGGAGATGTAAGAGACATGAGTTCAATCCCTAGGTCAGGAAGATTCCCTGTAGAAGGGCATGGCAACCTTCTCCAGTTCCATGAATGAAAAGAAAATGGTGTTTGGTTAAATAAATGTATTTCTGGAATATGTAATTAATGCTAGTTCCTTTTGGGGTTGGGATCTGACCAGGAGAATTTTAAAAGGGCAATTCCATAGATGTTTTAAGCAAATTAATTTGGTTGCATATTTTGCCAGATAAATATCACTTGAATATGTAGGCTCTCTAAAGTGCATTCTGTAAAAACTCACTTCAAATTTACATTCACATAGTTAGTCTTTAGAGTCCATAGTTTTAAAATAATTTTTCAAATCCCCTATAGAAGGAAAAGGCTTCCCTGGTTGCTCAGAGAGTAAAGAATCCCCCTATGATGTGGGATACCTGGGTTCTATCCCTGGGTTGGGAAGATCCCCTGGAGGAGGGCATGTCAACCCATTCCAGTATTCTTGCCTGGAGAATCCCCATGGACAAAGGAGCCTAGCAGGCTGCAGTTCATGGGGTCACAAAGAGTCGGACATGACTGAGTGGCTAAGCACAGCACAGAAAGAAAAAGAAGTGATCTGGCAGCAAACAATAAGCTAATCAATAGTCTAAGTGTTCGTATCTGATCCTTTTCATTTCTTTGGTTCCTTTGTACATAAATCATCAAGAAAAAGCATGTATTCCTAAAATCAGATTCTGTGTTGAGGTCCAGGTTTTGTTGAGGAAAGGCAAATTATATTTCAGAATACTTTTAGAGTAAAAATTTTTAGGTTAATTTATCAATTTTCTTTTATTAATGTATAAACATATGAACATTACTCAAATTTTTCTCATTTTTGGTTGATTCCCTATGGGGTTTTCTATCTTTTCTAACAATTTTGGAAGTCCTCCATTCATTTTTAATTTAAGAAGAAAGTATAGACAACCTCACTATAGCTACATGTCATTACTCAGCTAAATGATATATATTCAGGACAAATACGATTTCACGATCTAGGCAGAGTAGCTTAGCAATTAAATGGTACAGAGGTCAATTTAGAGATAGTTGTTACCTAAGAAAGAACAGTGTGAAAAGTGTTTGGTGAGGGCCTATAAGAGTTGAAGTTGTGAAGTTAACCAGGCATAGATCATTTTAAAAACTTGTCTTATTTAGATATTCTCATGAGGTAATGGGGTGCAGAAAATGGCATGATGACTGGTTTGGTGAATGAAAAGTTGGTAACACTGTAGGTGATAAGTGCAAGAAAAAAGACACTAGAGACAATCTGACAAATTAGAAGCATAATTTGATAGATAAGCCCCAAATGATGAAAACTTTATTTCAGCAGAAGTGGTAGAAAAGCTGGAAAGAAGATAACCACAGGAGATGATAAGCTGATATAGTTGACAGTACTTGGTTATTCTTGGAGGTTGGTGACAAGGAAGCATCTGGAAAGATTATAGAATAACTTGAGATATTGAATGAATAACAGTAGCACTAACTGAGAAAGGGATAACAGAAGAGAGATTAAGTTTTGGAGGAAAAAAATGATATTGACTTTGGGCAACAGATTTAAATTGTCAAATTGTAAGTAAAAATTTTCAGGAGGCAGATAAATGTATAGTGTTGCAATTCAAAAGAAGTCTGGAGAGGGATAACATTTGAAAACGATCAGTGTAAATAATAACTAAGTCTGTGGGAGAGATGAGGTTATACTGCAAGAGTGATGAAATGCTGTTCATTTGTTTTTGCTTTTTCATGAAAAAAGTCAGGGAAAAGTTATGTAGAAATGTCATTCATTTATTTATTTTTTATGGGGAAAGTCATGTAGAAAACTTAAGAAAGCTATGTGCCTCACATTTTAGGACTTCTCAAGCAAATGACTTTTAAGATATCTGTATGAACAGTAAATAATTATGGGATACAGAGAAATTGTTAGGAATTTTTCACAAATTGCACACAATTGACTCACCCCCCTCTTCAGATTTCCTCCTCACTACAGTATAATTGTCAGGAGAAACTGAGAATATCTTTCACTGATTCTCTGACTGCAAATTGGAAATGGACTTAAAAGATGAAATTGTTTAAAACAATTATTGAACCCATTGTTTAAAAATGAGATTCTCCATTCTCTACCCTGCTGCAATAAATTTAAAAAAAATCAAAGTAGTTTAAACAATGAAGAAATTCGTTAACTTATATGCAAAGTACACTATACAAAATGCCAGGCTGGATTAAATTCAAGCTGGAATCAAGATTGCTGGGAGAAATATCAATAACCTTAAATATGCAGATGACATCACCCTAATGGCAGAAAGCAAAGAGGAGCTAAAGACCCTCTTGATGAAAGCAGAACAGAAGAGTGAAAAGGTGGCTTAAAACAACATTCAGAAAATGAAGATCATGGCATGCAGTCCCATCACTTCATGGCAAATAGATGGGGAAATAAATGGAAACAGTGACAGACTATTTTCTTAGACTCCAAAAACACTGTGGATGATGACTGCAGCCATGAAATTAAAAGACGCTTGCTCCTTGGAAGAAAAGTTATGACCAACCTAAACAGTGTACTAAAAAGCAGAGGCATTACTTTGCTGACAAAGAACTGTATAGTCAAAGCAGTGGTTTTTCCAGTAGTCATGTACGGATGTGGGAGTTGGACCATAAAGAAAGCCAAGCACTGATCAACTGATGCTTTCAAATTGTGGTTCTGGAGAAGACTCTTGAAAGTCCCTTGGACTGCAAGGAGATCAAAACAGTCCATCCTAAAGAAAATCAACCCTGAATAGTCATTGAAAGGACTGATGCTGAAGCTGAAACTCCAATACTTTGGCCACCTGATATGAAGAGCTGACTCATTGGAAAAGATCCTGATCCTGGGAATGACTGAGGGCAGAAGGAAAAGGGGCAACAGAGGATGAGATGGTTGGATGGCATCATCAATCCAATGCACATGAGTTTGAGCAAATTTCATGAGATAGTGAAGGAGAGGGAAGCCTGGCATGCTGCAGTCCATGGGGTCACCAAGAGTCATATACGACTGAGCAACTAAGCAACAACATCACCAAAATGCTAGTTGTAGGGGGAGGCTTACTGATCCAGTGATGTGACGATGTCATCAAGAACAATATGTTGCCCTGTCTGTGTGCTTTGACCTTGGCTTCATCCTGAGGTTGGTTTCCTGGACGACTCCTCATGGTGATAGGATGACTGCCAATATAGCACCCAAGGTTACATGCCTCTGTGCTCGTATCACAGGTATAAAAAGAGAGGCTTTCTGCACCTCTCTCTTGTGAGCAAGAAAAATCAGCCTCTAGAGCTTCTGATTAACCTCTGAGGAGAGATTATCATTAGCCAGCATCTGACTGCTTGAAGGGAATTATTCTGACACAAATCAGACCCACTGATAGAGTTGAGGGGTGAAGTTAGGTTTACTCGGCCGTATGGATATAGTGGGAGAGGGTAGAAATATATACAATCAGGATATAAGACAACATAAAGTGCAGTGATTGTTTAGGTGGTCAACATCTGCTGCAAGAAGCTTCTATTTTAAATGATAAATATTCACAATGCTAATAGTTTTAGAGAAAGTACCAAGACAAGTGCTAGGTACATTGTATCAATTATCACATTTAATTGTCATAACTGTATTTAGGTAACACAATTATATGCATTTTGCAATTGAAGAAACGTAAGTTTGTAGAGATTATGTCATTGTAGTGCAACAAATGCAGGTCTCGATTCCAGTTTTGTTTATCTCCCAAGCTATTTGCAATGACATTTCATTCAAGTGCAAGAAAAACTCCTTGTGTCTTCTGCTTCATTTCCCTTTTGTTGATAAAGATATTGTTTCTTTCCAAACAATTGCCCAAGGCCTATTAGATGACCTTAAATCTTCAGGTGTTTGAGAAACATCACTCATATTAGAAATCTCCTTTTTCTTATTGTGACTTTCCATCCTAGAGGTCCAGGCTCGTGAAGTCATATGCTCAGAAAGCAGTGTAGATTCCGGGAGTCTCTTGTACACAACAGGATATATGCAGCAGTTGTACTGAGAAGCAGGCACAAAAATAATTCTCTCACAGCTCCTGCTTTATTAGAGGTGCTCACAAAGAGGGAGAAGCCTGAAGCTTCCTGCTGGAAATATATTTGTTTCACAAGTTAGAAACAGGAAGGTGGATCAGAATTTAAACTCAGGCTGCTGCATGACAGCTAGTCTTCTAGTTTAGCAATCCTGCTTAGGGAGCCCAGCCTTTTAAAAGCATTAGATAGAAGTAGAATGTTCTTTTTCTTCACTGGCTATGCATTAGGCAAAGTGAAGGAAGATCTCTTTTATATCTGACTTGAAAAATGAGGGTGGAGAGTTTCTTTTGTAAAACATCTCTTTATTAAAAACTTATACTAGATGAGAGAGATCTGAAAAGTGAGCAAAAATACTATCAAAACTTTTCATTTCAAGATGCTTGCTGTGTTCTCATCTAATGAATGGTTAATTTCATTCCTTATATTACTTGGTCAAAAGTTCATATATCAAGCATTTGCATTAAGGAAGTCTTTGTTTTTATCATTTTAATGGA
>NW_011494522.1:2619786-2622088 GCF_000754665.1 Bison bison bison
AGAGACAGATATATATATATATATATAATTTAGGAAGTGATTGAAAATTTCCATCACTAAGCACAATTCCTAGTTGGAAAGGAGGTAAAATTCAAGCAAGTCAACATTAGAGAGGAAGAGGATTATTTTCTTTTTCAATAAGCTATTTAAATACAATTTATTTTCTAATGGAAACTATGTTTATTAACTTTAAAAGCAAATTTAGTACATCCAAGGAGTTACATCCATAGAATGAAATGTGAATCTTTCCATAAAGTGCATGATAGTTGAATAGCAAAATATGATTTGTATTTAAAGAACTAAATACACTGTAAAATTGTAATTGCCAGATAAAAGGTGCCATCAAAAGTGTGGTATTGCCAAGTATTATATTCAGTTGAGCAATCAGAGAAGATTTAGTGGGCAAGCAGACCTTGAGCTCAATTTGAGGATTTGGATTTGCAGATAAGAAAGGAAGCTTCTCTGCAGGGAGTGAGAATATCACCAGGCAAAACAGGACAGCAGGGAGTATGAAGAGCTGCAAGCTGGTAGAGCAGTCTGACTGGAGGAGGATTCTGTAGGACAGTGTCTGGATCCTTGTTTCTTCCTGAGGGAAGAGCTTGACCTTATCTAAAATTAAAAATATTCTCATTTGAACTTTAAGAGGTGGTGAATATGTTCTCAGTCTTTAAGTTTTCTCTCCATCAGGCACATGAACAAAACCAAATCAGACTTTTGTTCTGAAGCATGAAGGGGGTGTTGAGAGAGGCAGTGAAGCTGAGCTGGGCCCAGCTGACTCTGGTCAAGAGAGAGAGAAGGATAAAAAAAATTAAAAAAAAAAAAAAAAAAGAGAGAGAGAGATAGAAGGGAGAGAGTTTGGCGGGATTGGTGAGGAGTTCTGGTAATAGTGTCTCTGAAAGCCTGCTTATCCTTGTAGTGGATTTGATTTGCTCTGTCTGCTGCTGCTTCTAAGTCGCTTCAGTCGTGTCTGACTCTGTGTGACCCCGTAGACGGCAGCCCACCAGGCTTCCCCGTCCCTGGGATTCTCCAGGCAAGAACACTGGAGTGGGTTGCCATTTCCTTCTCCAATGTGTGAAAGTGAAAAGTAAAAGTGAAATCGCTCAGTCGTGTCCAACTCTTTGTGACCCCATGGACTGCAGCCTACCAGGCTCCTCCATCCATGGGATTTTCTAGGCAAGAGTACTGGAGTGGCTTGCCATTGCCTTCTCTGTTGCTCTGTCTACCTGCTGGTAAGTCACATCAGTTATGTCCAACTCTGTGCGACCCCATAGACGGCAGCCCACCAGGCTCCTCTGTCCCTGGCATTCTCCAGGCAAGAATACTGGAGTGGGTTGCCATTTCCTTCTCCAAGCTCTGTCTACCTAGTACTTTCAAATGTTAAATTTGAAAATAAAGGTTATTTGAGAGGAAAAAAAGCTCCATAGCTGCATGGAGAGGACTTCAATATTTAAGAAAGAATTGGAACTACTTAGGGAGAAATCAGTAAGTCTTAATATTTGGGGAAATGTAATGAACGTGATCAGATTTATGAAAAGGTAGGGTCTGTGATTCATTTGCCTTTAATTCCTCAGTATCTAAGTATAATCTTGCAAAAACCAGTTGCTTACTAAGTGCTTTCACTTTTACTTGTTAGATGCTTAATACCAATGAAGTGAGCAGCAATAAATGGGTAACTGGAAAACTGATTCAGAGGGGTTTCAAAAGACTGGTGGTGAATGTAATTGGAACTTGGCTAAGGTAGTGACATTAGCAATAGGGAGAGGCTATGACTAATTAATATTTCAAAGGTGGAACTGGCAGGATTTGAAAGCTGTTCAGCTATTAGAGTCAAGGAAGAGATCAAAGAGAATTCCTGGTCTTGAACCTGGTATGTTTGAGGACTTGATAAAGTAATGAACATACCTGTATAAGGAAAGCAACAGGAATATTGTGAAGAAAGGCGAAAAGTTTAGTTTTGAATATGTTTTAAGGTGACAGAGATATATTTCAGATGTGTACCAATAAACAGTTGGACAAGCAAGCCTGATTTTCACAGGAAATAAGGGATAGAGATGAGTCCTGTGGAGGTGTTTAAATCATGGTGATTGAGAAAGAAGAAACTAAATATAATTGCGGGCCAAGGGTAAAGTTTGAAGTTTAAGCATGAGGATGCAAATCCACAGAGGATCCATTTTCAACTTTTTTCTTTATCATTCTCTATTCATTTTCTTATACTCAGTAGTTCCTGAATATATATATATATATGTGTGTGTGTGTGTGTGTATGTATATATATATATATATATATATATATATGGTATTGT
>NW_011494522.1:2622631-2623667 GCF_000754665.1 Bison bison bison
AAACTCTGATGCTGGGAAAGGTTGAAGGCAGGAAGAGAAGGTGATGACAGGGGATGAGATGGTTGGATGGCATCACCGACTCAATGGACACAAGTTTGAGCAAGCTCTGGGAGTTGGTGATGGACAGGGAGACCTGGTGTGCTTCAGTCCATGGGGTCACAAAGAGTTATACACGACTGAGTGACTGAAGTGAACTGAACTGAATCAAATCGGTTTGTCGGAGCAGTGTGTAATTTCCTCAGTTCTGTCCTGCCACAGCAAAAATTTGAAGCGGTGGTCCAGTGCTACAGCTCGGTTACAGCTCAGTTTTATTTGGCAAGCAAAGGAAAATACATGCTTGAATTGTGAGGGTGGGCCAACCCAAAAGATGTGAAGAGAAGAGGCTCAGTCTTGGCTCCTCTTTTTATATGTTTTTTCTCCTCCCCCTAAGCCTGCCCTATGTAAGTTGGGCTAGCCAGGAGGGCTGTGTGTTTCACCTGAGGTTCTCACTCTGGTCCTCGGACCTTTCTTCTATTTTCAGGGTCTTTTTCCTTTCTTTGTCTTTTAGCCACCACTATTTTGGACTCCCTTTTCCTATACTAACTACAGATGGTGATTGCAGCCATGAGATTAAAATACGCTTACTCCTTGGAAGGAAAGTTATGCCCAACCTAGATAGCATATTGAAAAGCAGAGACATTACTTTGCCAACAAAGGTCCGTCTAGTCAAAGCTATGGTTTTTCCAGTGGTCATGTATGGATGTGAGAGTTGGACTGTGAAGAAAGCTGAGCGCTGAAGAATTGATGCTTTTGAACTGTGGTGTTGGAGAAGACTCTTGAGAGTCCCTTGGACTGCAAGGAGATCCAACCAGTCCATTCTAAAGGAGATCAGCCCTGGGTGTTCTTTAGAAGGAACGATGCTAAAGCTGAAACTCCAGTACTTTGGTCACCTGATGCGAAGAGTTGACTCATTGGAAAAGAGCCTGATGCTGGGAGGGATTGGGGGCAGGAGGAGAAGGGGACGACAGAGGATGAGATGGCTGGATGGCATCACCGA
>NW_011494522.1:2623767-2626326 GCF_000754665.1 Bison bison bison
CAGGGATGGCGGCGCCTGGTGGGCTGCCGTCTATGGGGTCGCACAGAGTCGGACATGACTGAAGCGACTTAGCAGCAGCAGCAGACAGCATATTTAAAAGCAGACATTACTTTGACAACAAAGGTCTCTCTAGTCAAAGCTATGGTTTTTTCGGTAGTCAAGTATTGATGTGAGAGTTGGACTATAAAGAAAGCTGAGCACTGAAGAGCTGATGCTTTTGAACTGTGGTGTTGGACAAGACTCTTGAGAGTCCCTTGGATTGCAAGGAGATCCAACTAGTCCATCCTAAAGGAAATCAGCCCTGAATATTCATTGGAAGGACTGATGTTGAAGCTGAAACTCCAATACTTTGGCCACCTGATGTGAAGAACTGACTTATTTAAAAACTCTGATGCTGGGAAAGGTTGAAGGCAGGAAGAGAAGGTGATGACAGGGGATGAGATGGTTGGATGGCATCACCGACTCTATGGATGTGAGTTTGAATGAGCTCCGGGAGATGGTGATGGACAGGGAGGCCTGGCATGCTGTAATTCATGGGGTTGCAAAGAGTCAGACACAACTGAGCGACTGAACTGAACTGAACTGACAGGTTAAAAGTCTAATTTATTGTGAAATGATTACTTTCTCTGTTCTTTTGTGTTTCATGTTTTTTATTTTATTGAAGTGTAATTGACTTACCTTGTTGTGTTTAATTTCTGCTGTACAATAAAGCGACTATGTTATACATATATGTTCTTTTCCATTATTGTTTATCACAGGATATTGAATATAGTTCCCTGTGACCTTGTTGCTTATCCATCCTATAAATAATACTTGCATCTGCTAATCCCAAACTCCTGATCCTTCCCTTCCCATCTTCTTTCCTTTAGGCAACCACAAATCTGTTTTCTATGTCTAAGAGTCCATTTCTCTTTCATTGATAGGTTCGTTTGTGTCATAGTTTAGATTCCACATTTAAGTGATATCATATGCTACCTGTCTTTCTCTTTTTGACTTATTTCACTTAGTATGATCATCTTAGTTGCATCCATGCTGCTGCAAATGACATATTTCATGCTTTTTTGATGGTTAGTGTTCTATTCTCTATGTTCAACATCTTATTTATTGAACATTTAGGTCATTTTTATGTCTCAGCTATTGTAGATAGTGCTGCTAAGAACATAGCAGTACATGTATCTTTTCGAATCATCATAGTTTAAATCTGGGTATATGTGTGGGAGTGGGATTTCTGGATCCTATGGCAATTCTATTTTTTTTTTTTTTTTCCAGGAAACTGTAGTTTTCCATAGTGCCTCATCAATTTACATTCCCACTAACAGAGTAAGAGGGTTCCCTTTTCTCCACACCCTCTCTAGCATTTATTACTTACAGACTTTTTAATGATGACCATTATAATTGGGGGCTTCCCTCTTGGCTCAGATGGTAAAGAATCCACCTGCAATGCGGGAGACCTGGGTTCATTCCCTGGGTTGGAAAGATCCCCTGGAGGAGGGCATGGCAACTCACTCCAGTATTCTTGCCTGGAGAATTCCAATGGAGCCTGGGAGGTTGCAGTCCATGGGGTGGCAAAGGGTTGGATATAACTGCGATGAACCACGCAGAAGCATGGCCGAGAGGGGCTATCCCTCGCCCAGGGTCAGGGGTGGTGACCAAGAGTGCCAGGCTTCATTGGCACAGGAGCGGCCGAGAGGAGCTACCCCATGTCTGAGGTCAGGGGCGGCAGCCAAGATGAGCTACCCCATGCTGGAGGTCAGGGCAGCGGCCGAGAGGAGCAACCCCACATCCAAGGAGTGGCGGCTGCATGGGCGCAGGAGGGCCAAGAGGAACTACTCCATGTTCAATGTCAGGAGAGGCGGCCGTGAGGAGATACCCCTTGTCCAAGGTAAGGAGCAGCGGCTGCACTTTGCTGGAGCATCTGTGAAGAGATACCCCACGTCCAAGGTAAGACAAATCCAAGTAAGATGGTAGGTGGTGAGAGAGAGTATCAGAGGGCAGACACACTGAAACCATACTCACAGAAAACTAGCCAGTCTGATCACATGACCATAGCCTTCTCTAACTCAATGAAACTAAGCCATGCCATGTGAGGCCACCCAAGACGGGAAGGTCATGGTAGAGAGGTCTGACTGTGGTCCACTGGAGAAGGGAATGGCAAACCACTTCATGACTCTTGCCTTGAGAACCCCACGAACAGTATGAAATGGCAAAATTATGGGATACTGAAAGGGGAACTCCACGGGTCGGTAGGTGCCCAATATGCTACTGGAGATCAGTGGAGAAATAACTCCAGGAAGACTGAAGGGATGGAGCCAAAACAAAAACAATACCCAGTTGTGGATGTGACTGGTGATAGAAGCAAGGTCCGATGCTGTAAAGAGCAATATTGCATAGGAACCTGGAATGTCAGGTCCATAAGTCAAGGCAAATTGGAAATGGTCAAACAGGAGAAGGCAAGAGTGAACGTCGACATTCTAGGAACAAGCAAACTAAAATGGACTGGAAAGGGTGAATTTAACTCAGATGACCATTATATCTACTCCTGTGGGCAGGAATCCCTTA
>NW_011494522.1:2626426-2627296 GCF_000754665.1 Bison bison bison
GCTTATGTATGCCCAACCAGTAACGCTGAAGAAGCTGAAGTTGAACGGTTCTATGAAGACCTACAAGACCTTTTAGAACTAACACCCAGAAAAGATGTCCTTATTATAGGGGACTGGAATACAAAAGTAGGAAGTCAAGAAACACCTGGAGTAACAGCAAATTTGGCCTTGGAATATGGAATGAAGCAGGGCAAAGGCTAATAGAGTTTTTCCAGGAGAACGTACTGGTCATAGCAAACGCCCACTTCCAACAAAAAAGAGAAGACTCTACATATGGACATCACCAGATGGTCAACACCGAAATCAGAGTGATTATATACTTGCAGCCAAGGATGGAGAAGCTCTATATAGTCAGCAAAAACAAAACCAGTAGCTGACTGTGGCTCAGATCATGAACTCCTTATTGCCAAATTCAGACTTAAATTGAAGAAAGTGGGGAAAATTACTAGACCACTCAGGTATGACCTAAATCAAATGAGTGAGAAATAGATTTAAGGGGCTAGATCTAATAGACAGCCTTATGAACTATGGACGGAGGTTCGTGACATTATACAGGAGACAGGGATCAAGACCATCCCCATGGAAAAGAAATGCAAAAAAGCAAAATGGCTGTCTGAGGAGGCCTTACAAATAGCTGTGAAAAGAAGAGAAGTGAAAAGCAAAGGAGAAAAGGAAAGATATAAGCATCTGAATGCAGAGTTCCAAAGAAGATCAAGGAGAGATAAGAAAGCCTTCTTCAGCAATCAATGCAAAGAAATAGAGGAAAACAACAGAATGGGAAAGACTAGAGATCACTTCAAGAGAATTAGAGATACCAAGGGAACATTACACGCAAAGATGGGCTCGATAAAGGACAGAAATGGTATGGAC
>NW_011494522.1:2627658-2628499 GCF_000754665.1 Bison bison bison
AAAGTGCTGCACTCAATATGCCAGCAAATTTGGAAAATTCAGCAGTGGCCACAAGACTGGAAAAGGTCAGTTTTCATTCCAATCCCAAAGAAAGGCAATGCCAGAGAATGCTCAAACTACTGCACAATTGCATTATCTCGTATGCTAATAATTAAGAAGGTGATGGCACTCCACTCCAGTACTCTTTCCTGGAAAATTCCATGGACAGAGAAGCCTGGTAGGCTGCAGTCCATGTGGTCGCAAAGAGTTGGATACAACTGAGCGACTTCACTTTCACTTTTCACTTTCATGCATTGAAGGAGGAAATGGCAACCCATTCCAGTGTTCTTGCCTGGAGAATCCCAGGGACTGGGGAGCCTTGTGAGCTTCCATCTGTGGGGTCACACAGAGTCGGACACGACTGAAGTGACTTAGCAGCAGAGCAGCATATGCTAATAAAGTAATGCTCAAAATTCTCCAAGCCAGGCCTCAGCAGTATGTGAACCATGAACTTCCAGATGCTCAAGCTGGTTTTAGAAAAGAGGAACCAGAGATCAAATTGCCAACACCTGCTGAATCATCAAAAAAGCAAAAGAGTTCCAGAAAAACATCTATTTCTGCTTTATTGACTATGCCAAAGCCTTTAACTGTGTAGATCACAATAAACTGTGGAAAATTCTGAAAGAGATGGGAATACCAGACCACTTGATCTGCCTCTTGAGAAACCTATATGCAGGTCAGGAAGCAACAGTTAGAACCAGACATGGAACAACAGACTGGTTCCAAATAGGAAAAGCAGTACGTCAAGGCTGTATATTGTCACCCTGCTTATTTAACTTATATGCAGAGTACATCATGAGAA
>NW_011494522.1:2628786-2629132 GCF_000754665.1 Bison bison bison
GAAGAAGCACAAGCTGGAATCAAGATTGCCAGGAGAAATATCAATAACCTCAGGTATGCAGATGACACCACCCTTATGGCAGAAAGTGAAGTGGAACTAAGAAGCCTCTTGATGAAAGTGAAAGAGGAGAGTGAAAAAGTTGGCTTAAATCTCAACATTCAGAAAGCTAAGATCATGGCATCTGGCCCCATCACTTCATGGGAAATGAAACAGTGGAAACAGTGTCAGACTTTATTTTGGGGGCCTCCAAAATCACTGCAGATGGTGACTGCAGCCATGAAATTAGAAGACGCTTACTCCTTGGAAGGAAAGTTATGACCAACCTAGACAGCATATTCAAAAGCAG
>NW_011494522.1:2629232-2662763 GCF_000754665.1 Bison bison bison
TGAACTCATTGGAAAAGAGCCTGATGCTGGGAAGGATTGAGGGCAGGAGGAGAAGGGGACAACAGAGGATGAGATGGCTGGATGGCATCACCGACTCAATGCACATGAGTTTGGGTGAACTCCGGGAGTTGGTGATGGACAGGGAGGCCTGGCGTGCTGGGATTCATGGGGTTGCAAAGAGTCGGACATGACTGAGCGACTGATCTGAACTATACTAAGTTACTAAGCATGCATGCGTTATAACTGGTGTGAGGTTGTACCTCATTGTAGTCTTGATTTGCATTTCTCTAATTATTAGTAATGATGACTTTCTTTTCATGTGCCTATTGGCTATCTGTACATGTGCTTTGGGAAAATGTCTAAATATTCTTTTTGATTGGGTTGTTTGGTTTTTTTTGATATTGAATTGAAGGAGCTGTTTGTATATATTTGACATTAAGTCCCTGTTGGTCACATCATTGCAAATATTTTCTCCCAGTTCGTAGTTTTCATTTTTTGTGTGTTTGTTTTGTTTTCTTTATGGTTTCATTTGCTCTGTAAAAGCTTATGAATTTAATTAGGTCTCATTTATGTATTTTTGCTTTTAATTATTTTGCCTTGTGAGGCTGACCTAAGAAAACATTGATACTCTTTATGTCAGAGACTGTTTTGCCTATGTTCTCTTCTAGGAGTAAGAGTTTTATGGTGCCATGTCTCATGCCTAAGTATTTAAGCCATTTTGAGAGGATTTTTTTTGATGTTGTATATTTTGTAAGAGTGTGTTCTAACTTCATTGATTTACATGTACCTGTCCAAATTTCCCAACACCACCTGCTGAAGAGACTGTTTTTTCCCACTGTATATTCTTGTCTCTTTTGTCAAAGACTAATTATCCATAGATACATGGGTTTATTTCTGGCTCTCTTTTCTGTTCCATTGATTTTTATGTATGTTTTTGTGCAATACCATGCTGTTTTGGGGATTCCCAGGTGGTACTATTGGTAAAGAAGCTGCCTATTAATGCAGGAACCGAAAGAGATGTGAATTTGATCCCTGGGTCAGGAGGATCCCCTGGAGGTAGAAATGGAAACCCACTTCAGTGTTCTTGCCTGGAGAATCCATGGACAGAGGAGACTGGTGGGCTATGGTCCATAGGGTTGTGTGCAATTGTATTTTTTAATATTTAGTGCTGATGATACATTGCTCATTCTCATACAAATATCTTTGTGTACAAGTGTGAATAATTTTGTGAGATCAATTCCAGTTGGTCATAGAATATACTCCTTTCAAATTGTTATTGACATTTTATCCCTCAAGCAAGCAGTATGGATATAAAAATCTTTGCAAATGTACAAGCAAACGTATGTATGAAGCGGTCGACCACAGTGTTGTGTTAGCCACTCAGTTGTGTTCGACTCTGTGCAAGTCCGTGAACTGTAGCCTGCCAGGATCCTCTGTCTATAGGATTCTCCAGGCAAGAATACTGGAGCTGACCACAAGGTCTTTGCTTATTGCTTTTTTTTTTTAATTTATTTATTTTAATTAGAGGCTAATTACTTTACAATATTGTATAGGTTTTGCCATACATCAACATGAATCTGCCACAGGTTCCACGTGTTCCCCTTCCTGAACCCCCCCTCCCACCTCCCTCCCCATACCATCCCTCTGGGTCATCCCAGTGCACCAGCCCCAAGCATCCTGTATCCTGCATTTGCTTATTGTTATTTTGAAAATAAGGATTTAAGTATCCAAGCCTAACTTTTAAGTACTGGGGAAAAAAAATCCCTCTCTGAAATCTGAAGCAATGAACAAGTATTGCCTGTAGTTAATAAATAGCAGACATTTTTTTCTTTCAGTCCTCATTCCACTAAAATATACATATGCCAATTGCAGTTGAGTTTGGTAGTGCAGTTGTGGTAACTCTAATAAGAACGACAAACCCACCTATATCCAAGGCATGATAAAGTAATAAGAATATGTGAAGTTGGCCACAATTAATACAATTGGTATCCTGAACAGGAAGAATCATATACCTAATATAAGAAGGGCATTCACATTTAATTTAGTTTAATTTTGTTTAATATTAGAGTAACTTTCATATTAATATTCCAAATTCATGTTATTTAATATATATTTTTAATTTATGCACATCATATCATGTAGGTTTATGAGGCAGATTCTACCAGCATGATGCTAATTTTGACTTGGTTCCTAATGCTGATGCTTGGGGTCCAAACTGGATCTGATTGGATAACTCCCACACTATCCTAGTATCTCAATCTGAAAGACCCTTGGCACTTACTGAGAAGGAAGATTCTAGAAGGCTTCTTCTATATCTGCAAAAGAATAATGAAATCTTTTCTGAATGCCTAGTAGTTGTCTTACATATTTTATATTTATTAAACAGTGTAATTAAAATGTGTCTATTATTTTGTAAGTTATAATCAAAATTCTATAGTTCAGAAACTGAAAAGGCTTACATTAGTAAGTCCCTCCAAGTTTACATGCAAGTAAATGGCAGAGTAAGTCTCCAGCTTAAATTGAACAGATCTAATGCCCTTAGTATGATATCGTGGTTATTTCTATGAGTACCTGAACTGATTGGCAGAGTGACATTCTGTAGAGAAATCCTAGACTGTATTCAAAAGCTTCTCTGCAATGAATGTTTAGGTATCAGGAAATTAAAAAGCCTTATGTGGTTCAGGCCCTGTAAGTGTGGGGTCACATACAACTGACCAATAACTGCTGAGGGTAACTCCTTACCTCAGTATGGGCACTGGAGAGTTTTGCAGAGCTACCGACTAGGAAAAACAAGCCACAGACAGGAAGTACTTCACATTTAAACTGTGTGTTCCTTTGGAAAGTGAGAAATAACAACCAAGTTGCTAGGAATACAACAGTGATCATGTATATCTGAGAAGGTCACAGTCCTTCTGAAAGGGGAGTTGTAGAATTTTGTAGAAGTTACTACGGATTAGTATATTTCATGGATAATAAAAGTTAAATGGATTCTACTTAGCTTGATAAAGCAAACAAAACTTAAGTTGGAGAAAACAAACATCTAAGTAACTTTAAACATGTCTAATGGGCTTCCCTGGTAGCTCAGCTGGTAAAGAATCTACAGGCAATGCAGGAGACCCCGGTTTGGTTCCTGAGTCAGGAAGATCCGTTAGAGAAAGGATAGGCTACCCACTCCAGTATTCTTGGGCTTCCCTTGTGGCTGAGCTGGTAAACAATCCGCCTGCAATGCAGGAGACCTGGGTTCAATCCCTGGGTTGGGAAGATTCCCTGGAGAAGGGAACGGCTACGCATACCAGTATTCTGGCCTGGAAAATTCCATGGACTGTACAGTCCATGGGTCACAAAGAGTCGGACACAACTGAGTGACTTTCATTTCAAATATGTCTAACTTCTTATTTATATCATCTCAACAACTGTACCCCTTCTGTTTATTCCTGCTTTACAAGTCATTTTAAACTTGATTCCCTGACATCTTTAAAGTCAGCATTGTTTCTTGCTGAATGTATTTATATCACCTTTATCCTCCTGTTTATCCACACGCATTTGATATCTTTTATAGCATTGAAATGAGAAGAAGCAAAAAATACCTAAAATGGTAAAAAGTAAACCAAAATTCACTTCATATATCTTAGACTTGCTTTGTAATTCTCTTTTGGGCTAACCTCATCCATTTTTAAATATAATCATATATTCATTTAGTATATGATATCCACAACAAAGGTATATTTAGTCACTATATTATTGCTGTTGTTTAGTCACTAAGTCTTGTCTGACCCTTTTTTAACCCCTTGTAGCCCACCAGGCTCCTCTGTCCATGGGATTTTCCAGGCAAGAATACTGGCGTGCATTGCTATTACCTCCTCCAAGGGATCTTCCAGACCCAAGGATCAAACCCATGTCTCCTGCATTGGCAGACAGATTCTTTACCCCTGCGCCACCAGGGAAGCCCCAGTCACCATATGCTAACTGCTAAAGCACACGATTTCTAAATCTCAGTGACTTAGTACAGGAGGGCTTATTTTCCTTTCTGTAATAAATTATTGTGAATTGGTTGGGAGAGGAAAGGCTATATGCTCCATGTCATTTAGGAACCTGGGCTGTTTGTGTTGATGGTCACATCATCCTGTGAGGCTTTTGAGTCCTCCAGTAGGTACATCATATCCAGGTAACAAACCAGGAAAAGCAGCATAGATGATGACATTAGAAAATGCATATGCCTACCCCTGAAGATGGCATGATCACTTTTATTTGTAACAATCCACTGACCACAAAACTTCATCATGTAGCCTCACCTAAAAGTTCAAGAACATTTGGAAATATAGTTTTAATGTATCCCCAGCAAGAAGCTAGAACATAGTTCAAAATTTGTCCTCACAATCTCTGCCACACATAACTATTTAACAAATGTTTCTCAAATATCTGTTTCATTATGCTTCAATTTCAACCACCACTAACAAAGATTTAAAAAATTGTATTGAGAAAGAAGAAAAAGACTCTACCCCCAAATATACAGCTATTTTTCTATATCCATTGTGAAATAACTGCTAGATTCTCTAAATATGAAAAGCAACTTCCAGTGTATATTTTGTTCATTATATTAAAATATATAAGATAAAATATTAAGTAAAATATTTTTAAATAACTAGGAGAATATATAAATTATGATTTATATGTGTGGTAAAATATTATACAGGATGTTTAGAAAAATAATTAATGAGATGGGGAAATTCACCTAATATATTTTTAACAGCTTTATTGAGGTATACCTGATATACAGTATATCACATATACTAAAGTGTATAGATTGATAAATTTTTATATTTGTGTGTATCCATAAAACTACCACTACAATCAACACACAGACAAGTCAGTCACTCAAAAAGTTTTCTCTTGATCATTTGTAATTCTTGCCCACTAGTGCCCAGCTCAGAGTAACCACTTATCTGCTTTCTGGCACTGTAGTTCCCATTTTATATGGTTTGTATAAATGGAATTCTGGAGAGATGTATTCTTTGCTTGCTTTCACTTAGCTTAGCTATTTTAAGATTAGGGCATGTCTGAGTGTGTATCATATATAGTTCATTCTTTTTTACTGCCGAGCAACATTCCATTATATGAACATACCCCAGTTTATCTATTATTCATCTATTGATGGACTTCAGAATTGTTTCCAGTTGGATGCTATGAGTATTCATGTACAAATCCTTGTATGGACTTAGGCTTTTTTTTTTTTTCCTCTCTCTTGGGTAAATACCTAGGAAAGACTGGGCCACATGGTAGGTGTTATGTGTAACTTTTATTATTTTTTTATTTTTATTTTTTCACTTCACTGCTTTATTTTATTATTATTATTATTTTTTTACTTTACAATATTGTATTGGTTCTGCCACACATCAACATGAATCCGCCCCCAGGTGTATGCGTGTTTCCCATCCTGAAGCCCCCTCCCACCTCCCTCCCTGTACCATCCTTCCGGGTCATACCAGTGTACCAGCCCCAAGCATCCTGTATCAAACCTGGACTGGCGATTCATTTCTTATATGATAATATACATGTTTCAATGCCATTCTCCCAAATCATCCCACCCTCACCCTCCCACAGAGTCCAAAAAACTGTTCTATACATCTGTGTCTCTTTTGCTGTCTCACATACAGGGTTATCATTACCATCTTTCTAAATTCCATATGTATGCATTAGTATACTGTATTGGTGTTTTTCTTTCTGGCTTACTTCACTCTGTATAATAGGCTCCAGTTTCATCCACCTCATTAGAACTGATTCAAACGTATTCTTTTTAATGGCTGAGTAATACTCCATTGTGTATATGTACCAAAGCTTTCTTATCCATTCATCTGCTGATGGACATCTAGGTTGCTTCCATGTCCTGGCTATTAGAACCAGTGCTGCGATGAACATTGGGGTACACGTGTCTCTTTCCCTTCTGGTTTCCTTGGTGTGTATACCCAGCAGTGGGATTGCTGGATCATAAGGCAGTTCTATTTCCAGTTTTTTAAGGAATCTCCACACT
Source organism: Bison bison bison (assembly GCF_000754665.1). NCBI lineage: Eukaryota > Metazoa > Chordata > Mammalia > Artiodactyla > Bovidae > Bison > Bison bison. Next base: position 2,635,261 of record NW_011494522.1, read on the forward strand.
GTTCTCCATAGTGGCTGTACTAGTTTGCATTCCCACCAACAGTGTAAGAGGGTTCCCTTTTCTCCACACCCTCTCCAGCATTTATTGCTTGTAGACTTTTGGACAGGAGCCATTCTGACTGGCATGAAATGGTACCTCATTGTGGTTTTGATTTGCATTTTCCTGATAATGAGTGATATTGAACATCTTTTCATGTGTTTGTTATCCATCTGTATGGCTTCTTTGGAGAAATGTCTGTTTAGTTCTTTGGCCCATTTTTTGATTGGGTCGTTTATTTTTCTGGAATTGAGCTGTAGGAGTTGCTTGTATATTTTTGAGATTAGTTGTTTGTCAGTTGCTTCATTTGATATTATTTTCTCCCATTCTGAAGGCTGCCTTTTCACCTTGCTAATAGTTTCCTTTGTTGTGCAGAAGCTTTTCATTTTAATTAGGTCCCATTTGTTTATTTTTCCTTTTCTTTCCAATATTCTGGGAGGTGGGTCATAGAGGATCCTGCTGTGATTTATGTCAGAGAGTGTTTTGCCTATGTTCTCCTCTGAGAGTTTTATAGTTTCTGGTCTTACGTCTAGATCTTTAATCCATTTTGAGTTTATTTTTGTGTATGGTGTTAGAAAGTGTTCTAGTTTCATTCTTTTACAAGTGGTTGACCAGTTTTCCCAGCACCACTTGTTAAAGAGATTGTCTTTAATCCATTGTATATTCTTGCCTCCTTTGTCAAAGATAAGGTGTCCATAGGTGCATGGGTTTATCTCTGGGCTTTCTATTTTGTTCCATTGATCTATATTTCTGTCTTTGTGCCAATACCATACTGTCTTGATGACTATGGCTTTGTAGTAGAGCCTGAGTCAGGGAGGTTAATTCCTCCAGTTCCATTCTTCTTTCTCAAGATCACTTTGGCTATTCGAGGTTTTTTGTATTTCCATACAAATTGTGAAATTATTTGTTCTAGCTCTGTGAAAAATACCATTGGTAGCTTGATAAGGATTGCATTGAATCTATAGATTGCTTTGGGTAGTATACTCATTTTCACTATATTGATTCTTCCAATCCATGAACATGGTATATTTCTCCATCTATTAATGTCCTCTTTGATTTCTTTCACTAGTGTTTTACAGTTTTCTACATATAGGTCTTTAGTTTCTTTAGGTAGATATATTCCTAAGTATTTTATTCTTTTCATTGCAATGGTGAATGGAATTGTTTCCTTAATTTCTCTTTCTATTTTCTCTTTGTTAGTGCATAGGAATGCAAAGGATTTCTATGTGTTGATTTTATATCCTGCAACTTTACTATACTCATTGATTAGCTGTAGTAATTTTTTCATGGAGTCTTTAGGGTTTTCTACGTAGAGGATCATGTCATCTGCAAACAGTGAGAGTTTTACTTCTTCTTTTCCAATTTGGATTCCTTTTATTTCTTTTTCTGCTCTGACTGCTGTGAACAAAACTTCCAAAACTGTGTTAAATAGTAGTGGTGAAAGTGGGCACCCTTGTCTTGTTCCTGACTTTAGGGGAAATGCTTTCAATTTTTCACCATTGAGGACAATGTTTGCTGTGGGTTTGTCATATATAGCTTTTATTATGTTGAGGTATGTTCCTTCTATTCCTGCTTTCTGGAGAGTTTTTTACCATAAATGGATGTTGAAATTTGTCAAAGGCTTTCTCTGCATCTATTGAGATAATCATATGGCTTTTATTTTTTCAATTTGTTAATGTGGTGTATTACATTGATTGATTTGCGGATATTGAAGAATCCTTGCATCCGTAGGATAAAGCCCACTTGGTCATGATGTATGATCTTTTTAATGTGTTATTGGATTCTGATTGCTAGAATTTTTTTAAGGATTTTTGCATCTATGTTCATCAGTGATATTAGCCTGTAGTTTTCTTTTTTTGTGGCATCTTTGTCAGGTTTTGGTATTAGGGTGATGGTGGCCTCATAGAATGTGTTTGAAAGTTTACCTTCCTCTGCGATTTTCTGGAAGAGTTTGAGTAGGATAGGTGTGAGCTCTTCTCTAAATTTTTGGTAGAATTCAGCTGTGAAGCCATCTGGACCTGGGCTTTTGTTTGCTGGAAGATTTCTGATTACAGTTTCAATTTCTGTGCTTGTGATGGGTCTGTTAAGATTTTCTATTTCTTCCTTGTTCAGTTTAGGAAAGTTGTACTTTTCTAAAAATTTGTCCATTTCTTCCAAGTTGTCCATTTTATTGGCATATAATTACTGATAGTAGTCTCTTATGATCCTTTGTATTCTTGGTTGTCTGTTGTGATCTCTCCATTTTCATTTCTAATTTTATTTATTTGATTTTTCTCCCTTTGTTTCTTGATGAGTCTGGCTAATGGTTTGTCAATTTTATTTATCCTTTCAAAGAACCAGCTTTTGGCTTTGTTGATTTTTGCTATGGTCTCTTTTGTTTCTTTTGCATTTATTTCTGCCCTAATTTTTAAGATTTTTTTCCTTTTACTAACCCTGGAGTTCATTTCTTCCTTTTCTAGTTGCTTTAGGTGTAGAGTTATTTATTTGACTTTTTTCTTGTTTCTTGAGGTATGCCTGTATTGCTATGAACTTTCCCCTTAGCACTGCTTTTACAGTATCCCACAGTTTTTGGGTTGTTGTGTTTTCATTTTCATTCATTTCTATGCATATTTTGATTTCTTTTTTTATTTCTTCTGTGATTTGTTGGTTATTCAGCAGCGTGTTATTCAGCCTCCATATGTTGGAATTTTTAACAGTTTTTCTCCTGTAATTGAGATCTACTGCATTGTGGTCAGAAAAGATGCTTGGAATAATTTCAATTTTTAAAAATTTACCAAGGCTAGATTTATGGCCCAGATGTGACCTATCCTGGAGAAGGTTCCATGTGCGCTTGAGAAAAAGGTGAAATTCATTGTTTTGGGGTGAAATGTCCTATAGATATCAATTAGGTCTAACTGGTCTAGTGTATCATTTAAAGTTTGTATTTCCTTACTAATTTTCTGTTTAGTTGATCTATCCATAGGTGTGAGTGGGGTATTAAAGTCTCCCACTATTATTGTGTTATTGTTCATTTCCCCTTTCATACTTGTTAGCATTTGTCTTACATATTGTGATGCTCCTATGTTGGGTGCATATATATATTTATAATTGTTATATCTTCTTCTTGGATTGATCCTTTGATCATTATGTAGTGACCTTCTTTGTCTCTTTTCACAGCCTTTGTTTTAAAGTCTATTTTATCTGATATGAGTATTGCTACTCCTGCTTTCTTTTGGTCTCTATTTGTGTGGAATATCTTTTTCCAGCCCTTCACTTTCAGTCTGTATGTTTCCCCTGTTTTGAGGTGGGTCTCTTGTAGACAACATATATAGGGGTCTTGTTTTTGTTTCCATTCAGCCAGTCTTTGTCTTTTGGTTGGGGCATTCAACCCATTTATGTTTAAGGTAATTATTGATAAGTATGATCCCATTGCCATTTATTTTATTGTTTTGTGTTCGAGTTTATACACCCTTTTTGTGTCTCCTGTCTAGAGAATCTCCTTTAGTATTTGTTGGAGAGCTGGTTTGGTGGTGCTGAATTCTCTCAGCTTTTGCTTGTCTGTGAAGCTTTTGATTTCTCCTTCATATTTGAGTGAGATCCAATAATCTGGGCTGTAGGTTATTTTCTTTCATCATTTTAAATATGCCTTGCCATTCCCTCCTGGCTTGAAGAGTTTCTATTGAAAGATCAGCTGTTATCCTTATGAGAATCCCCTTGTGTGTTATTTGTTGTTTTTCCCTTGCTGCTTTTAATATTTGTTCTTTGTGTTTGATCTTTGTTAATTTGATTAATATGTGTCTTGGGGTGTTTCGCCTTGGGTTTATCCTGTTTGGGACTCTCTGGGTTTCTTGGACTTGGGTGATTATTTCCTTCCCCATTTTGGGGAAGTTTTCAACTATTATCTCCTCAAGTATTTTCTCATGGTCTTTCTTTTTGTCTTCTTATTCTGGGATTCCTATGATTTGAATGTTGGGGCATTTAATATTGTCCTGGAGGTCTCTGAGATTGTCCTCATTTCTTTTAATTCATTTTTCTTTTTTCCTCTCCGGTTCATTTATTTCTACCATTCTATCTTCTATTTCACTAATCATATTTTCTGCCTCCATTATTCTACTATTTGTTGCCTCTAGAGTGTTTTTGATTTCACTTATTGCATTATTCATTATATATTGACTCTTTTTTATTTCTTCTAGGTCCTTGTTAAACCTTTCTTGCATCTTCTCAATCCTTGTCTCCAGGCTATTTATCTGTGATTCCATTTTGATTTCAAGATTTTGGATCAATTTCACTATCATTATTCGGAATTCTTTATCAGGTAGATTCCCTATCTCGTCCTCTTTTGTTTTGTTTGGTGGGCATTTATCCTGTTCCTTTGCCTGCTGGGTATTCCTTTGTCTCTTCATCTTGCTGTGTTTGGGGTGGCCTTTCTGTATTCTGGCAGTTTGTGGAGTTCTCTTTATTGTGGAGTTTCCTCGCTGTGGTTGGGGTTATACAGGTGGCTTGTCAATGTTTCCTGGTTAGGGAAGCTTGTGCTGGTGTTCTGGTGGGTGGAGCTGGATTTCTTCTCTCTGGAGTACAATGAAGTGTCCAGTAATGAGTTATGAGATGTCAGTGGGTTTGGAGTAACTTTGGGCAGCCTGCATATTGAAGCTCAGGGCTGTGTTCCTGTGTTGCTGGAGAATTTGTGTGTTATGTCTTGCTCTGGAACTTGTTGGCCCTTGGGTGGTGCTTGGTTTCAGTGTAGGTATGGAGGCATTTGATGAGCTCCTGTCGATTAATGTTCCCTGGAGTCAGGAGTTCTCTGGTGTTCTCAGGATTTGGACTTAAGCCTCCTGCTTCTAGTTTTCAGTCTTATTTTTACAGTAGTCTCAAGACTTCTCCATCTATACAGCACCATTGATAAATCACCTCCTTTCAAAGACACTGGGCTGCTTTTCTGGGTGCCTGATGTCCTCTGCTGGCATTCAGAAGTTGTTTTGTGGAATTTACTCAGCGTTTAAATGTTCTTTGGATGAATTTGTGGGGGAGAAAATGGTCTCACCATCCTATTCCTCCGCCTTCTTAGGACTGCCTCCCTATGTGTAACTTTTAAAATGAAATTTGCCAAATGACTTTTCAAAGTGCTTGTAGCATCTGATATTCCCATAAGCAGTTTATGAATTTCCAATTCATTCATATCCTCATTAACTTTGGGTTTAATCAACCTTTTTAGTTTTAGCCACACTATTAAGTTTGGCTTGGTAAATCTCAGTATGATTTTGGGGTCCCAAAAGTGTCAGGCACGACTTAGCAACTAAACAACAACAAAAGACTAATAATGTTGAGTATCTTCCGTGTTGACATATGCTATCCACATTTCTTCTTAGGTAGTATCTCTATTCAAATATCATGTCTATTTTTCAGTTGAGATTTGAGAGGTGGCCCTTTCCTCTGATCCCTCAGTAGTAGCTCTATTCTCTCTAATAGAGAAGATGGCTCAGCACCCAGGACCTGAGCTCTCTGGTTCCATGTTGGCAGCAGCAGCCCTGCACACCTCTGAGCTATATTTAGCATTGTCCTTTCGTTTTCCTGAAGGTTAACAGGTGTTCACAGCTGAGTGGCTCTCTTGGCCCATATCCTGCCTGTAAATTCCTAGAATCCCAAAACCCTTTTTCATGTCATCTCATCTCTGCCCCTCTTTAATCCAAGCCAGCAGTGTTTCTGCTTCAGTGGTTGATTGGTTGCATGAGCTGCATGTCTAATCTCTCCAGCAAACTTAGTGTAGTCAGACCTTGGCCCTGTTTCAGAACTTAAAACAGGAATTTAACAGTTCCTTTAAAAATTTTTCTATTCTTTCTCATATTAACTAAATGCAGCAAGGAGAAACTGGCTGTGTCTTCAACCCTTTGCTAGGAAATCTTAGCTGATTATCCAAGGTCATCATTTAAAGTTTCACTTTCTGCTCAGCAGCAGAAAATAATGCAGCTCAGATTTTTGATACTTTACAAAGTAATAAATATCTTGATGTGTGGACAAAATGATGAAGTAGAAAAACTCTGAGCTTACCTCCTTCCATGACTTCACAATGGAATATTACTTAGCTGTTAAAAATAACCCAAAGTATGTGACAATAGATGTATCTAGAGGGTTTTATGCTAAGTGGAGTAAGTCAGATAGAGAAAGAAATACCACATGGTCTCACTTACATGCAGAATCTAAAAAACAGAACAAACAAAACAAAACAAAAATGAACTCAAAGATACAGAGAACAAATGAAGGTAGTCGAAAAGGAGGGAGATAAGTTTGTATCAGGGGATTAAGAGGTGCAAACCTTCAGTATATGATAATTAAGTCACAGAGATATAATATATAGCATAAGGAATGTGGTCAATTGTATTGTAATAATGTGGAGAAGGAAATAGAAACCCACTCCAGTATTCTTGCCTAGAGAATCCCATGGACAGAGGAGCTACTGGTGGGCTACAGTCTTGGAGTCACAAAGTGTCAGACATAATTGAGTGACTAAACAACAATTGTCATAATGACACATGGTTTACTAGACTTGTGATCATTTCATAATATTTGTAAATTTCACATCATTATGTAGTATATTTGAAACTAACATAATATTGTACATCAACTGTATTTTAATTTTTAAATTAATATTCTATTATACATAAATATATTTATCATAAAATTAATGTTTCAGTTAATATATCTTTCTATATATTTAGGCTTTCCTGATATCTCAGCTACTAAAGAATCTACCTGCAATGCAGGAGACCCTGGTTCAATTCCTGGGTTGGGAAGATGAGCTGAATAATGGATAGGCTACCCACTCCAGTATTTTGGCCTGGAGAATTCCTTGGACAGAGGAGCCCAGCAGGCTGGCAGGCTACAGTCCATGGTGTTGCAGAGTCAGACACAACTGAGTGACTTTCAGGTCATTTCACTTCTATATAAATATGCATATTTAATATGCAGACATCCTCATACTGAATATAAATTTCTTTTTTTATTGTTAATACATTTCAGACAGCCTATTTTAATACACATATAAGTGCACATAATTCTTTTTTTAATATCACATTATTTTTTTAACATACTGTAAATATATTATATTTTGTAATATTTAGTTTCACATTCTTCTCCATCCTTTAATAGTTGTATAATCTTAGGGCCAGTTACTTAATTTTTCTATACCCCAGTTTCCCTATTCATAAAAAAAAAAGTGTCAGTGATAAAATATCTCCCTCATAGGTTGATTATAGGAATTGAGTTATAACCCCTGTGAAGCCATTGGAGCAATATACGGCAGAGAGTAAGCATTAACTAATTATTGCCTGTTATTATTACTTCCAAGATTCCAGGCCAGTTCTTATGCCTGTGATCAGAACTCCTGGTCAGAACCCTTCTTTTGGCATTGTTAGGAGTGAGGTATTCCTTCTACATAGATTCTTTCTGCTCTTGTTAAGTCCTCGTTTATTCAGTCCTTTAGCCCATCACTCAGGTAGTCATAAAATTTACCACTGACAGTGTGGAGAAGCAATTCTGGATTATATGGCTGTCAGTTTTCACTGTCCTAGCATTTTCCTCTTCAACTGCTGACTGCCAGGCCTTACTCTACACGGCACCCTCTGAAACTGGCAGTCTGACACATTGCCCAGAAATATCCTGCTGTAAAGTAGCTATGCCACTTCACAGTGGCCCTGATAGTCAACCCTGTAATATGCCATCCTAAAAGGTCTCCATCTTCAAAGTATCAAAAATAAATTTTAGTTAAAGAAATATTTTTAATTCATGTTCTTTTTTTTTTTTAAGAGAAAGAGTAAATCATTGACATGAGATCAAAGAGTGTCAGATCAGTAAATTCCCAGGAGGTAGTAAACCATTGCTTTGAAGTCAAGGGTAGGATAAAATGTATTCTCATTTTAAATGTATTAATGAAAAATTGATTAATCATTAAATTCATCAATTTGATTCATCATTTTGCAATCAAATAAGTTGTTAGTGAGACAGAACTCTATACTTTTAAGCATAATTTGATAACTTCATCAGTAATCTAGATGTGAGTTTCTTAAATCATCTCCAGTTGAAATTCTCTGGTAAGATCCATTTGGACAGGCATAGAAAATAATTCAATATTTGTTATTTTTTAGTATCCATTTATAAAATGGTGTTTAAATCTGTGACATAAATTTTGGGGAAACCAAATTCAAGGAATCCTCTCTCCATTGTATTTGGTGTGCATATGCAACTAGCATCTAATTTTAAGAAATAAAATGAGAATTTACTCTATTTTTAAAACTGGATATAGGTCAATTTAAGGTTAAAGATACAGCACACTCTGGCTTTTTGGACAATTTTTTTTAGAGAAGTTTGCTTTTGAGAAGGTGGATGCGTGAATATGTCTCCCTTCGCCCCACAGCAGCAGTTAAAAATCCATTCAGAGGTTTCAAGCAAAGTTCACTTGATTGTAGGTCAGTACCCAGTGGATAAATCACAAAATTGCTTCAAATAATGTACGTGATTTGCTTTCTCCCTGCTGAGGAGAAGCTCTGAGCTGAGAAAGCATGAAGTAAGAATTGTTTCCTCACCCCTAAGGTTAATGCTCCTGTCACACCTGAAGTCACCATCAAGGAAACACACAGAAGTAGCTTAAAATGCAACCATTTTCATCAACCTGCCACAGGCAGCAGAAGATAAATGATTGTGGACCCTATCTTTGTCAGCAGCAGGGCATTTGTTAAAGTAAAAAGATAAGAGAAAAGAAAGAGACAAGAAATCCCTTGGCAAAGATCATAAGCAAAATATGCCACCAAAAGTCCAGGGCCTTCAAAAATAATCTCTTATAATCACTGAGGTCTGTGAGGCTGGCAGAGCGTAATGTTTGGTGAATGTGGTAGGTGTAAATGTTCCCCTTTCGAGTTTTAGGCTATTGACCCCCTGCTGCAGGAATAATCTTTCTCAAGCACCATTTTCATCATGTCATTCCTACTCAAGGACCCTCAGGGCAGAGCACCCTGGTGCCTACCATATTAAATCCAAACTCTTGAGCCTGGTAACCTCAGTGGTTCTCTCCAGCTGATCTTTGCTTCTGTTGCACCAGCAAACAGACACTCTTCAATCCATTCAAGTAGATTGGCTTGCTTTCCTCTGTGTAACTTTTTTTGTTTTTCATGAAACTAGCTTTAAGTATCTGCTCCTCTTTCTCTGGCAGTCTTGGATATTCTCCTTATTTCCAAAAGTACACACTCCCACATAGACTTCTTTTCCATGCCTGCCAAAGTCTTTGCAATTAGCTTTGAAATTGGTTTCCCTCAGGAAGTCTTCCCTGAGTAACCATAGTCCTATTCGGTTAATTTTGATTCTCTGTCCCTCTGCTCAGTTCGTACTATTTTTTCCATGTATGTTATTTTGTTCTATGGATTTCACTTCTATAAGCTTGATGCCCCAAGCTAGAGTCAAAATATAACAATGGTAGCATGTTTTATGTTTGTTTTCCGAATGACTTGATCATCATTCATTCATTTTATTTACTCAGTAAATATGCATTATTTAACTGCTCTGTTAGAAATATTGCTGAAGTTTAAGTCCAGGGAATTCCCTGGTGGCCCAGAGGTTAGGACTCTGAGCTTTCACTACCGAGGGCCTGGGCTTGATTCCTGGTTGGGGAGTTGAGATCCTGCAAAGAGTGATAAGGGGGAAAAAAGACATTATGTCGTCACAGAGGTAAGGAATGAAGGAAGAGTATGGTACCTTGGGGCAAGAGAGAGTTTAATGAAGAAGAAATGACTAATAGTCAGGAATGTTGCTGAAAGGTTGAAGATAAAAAGAAAAGATCATTGAGTTGGTGATTATATGTCTAAATTTTATGACCCATGAAGGGTTATAACATTAATTTTTGAGACCACCAGGTCAATTCTAAATAATTGAAGCCATGTGGTAAGGCCCAAACAAACAAACAAAATACCCAGTACTTCTCATTTTCAATATTAAAAAATAAATATGGGTCCAAAAATAGACAAGAAACGGTTCCAGGTTGGAGGAATAATTAAATTCTATTTGATTCAAGACCAAAGTGTTCTGTGAGTGCAGAAGTTCAGATTAAGTTTTCTGAAAGAAGCAGCCTCATCTTTATATATATTACATTCAAGATAAATCAGGGATTTCTGGGAAAGAAGAAACAAGATGGAGAATCTCTTTAATATGAAGTAATAAATGTATTTGTAAAAATTTGGAATATAAATGTGGTTCTTAAAAACCTCTATCTTAGCTTCATGTTAGCACAAACATTTTTCTTTCATGGGAAGGCTTGCTGAATGTAAGTTTATTTCAGAAATTTGATTTCTGTAAATAAATGCCATGCTAGGCTTTGCATATTCTAGAATTATTTAGAATTGACCCAGTGGTCTCAAAAATTAATGTTATAACCCTTCATAGGTCATAAAATTTAGACATATAATCACCAGTGACCTTTTCTTATTATCTTCAACCTTTCAGTATCATTCCTGACTATTAATCATTTCTTCCTCATTAAACTCTCTCTTGCTCCAAGGTACAATACTCTTCCTTCATTCCTTACCTCTGTGACAACATAATGTCTTTTCTCCCCTTATCATTCCTTGTGAATATGAGGGATTTGCATGTTTTAATAATTGCTTGTTGCTTTCTTCTCTATATTCTAACCCATGTATGTTCTGTAGAACAGAGGTGACCTTTTTCTTTCCTGGTTCATCCTCAAGAGAGGAAAAACTTTTTAATGTAACTGATGAGAAATTGAGATATTGCTTGAGTCACATTTACTACAGGGTGAGGCTACCCCAGGCAGCTTTCCCTTTTGTGCTGCCCACTAGCAGCCTTCATGGGATGAGGGGCACTGAGGAAATCCTAGACCTTTAGAACAGATTTCATTGTAGCACATTTTTACTTCTACCTCTTCTGAATATGGAAAGGAATTAATATGATTATAAGCATCCAATCTTCAATCCACCCATCTTGCTTCCCAATGTATCTATGACTCTATCTTCTTCATTAGCGGAACTCCTTCCGATGCTGTAGTGGGAGGCCTATGGCTGTTTTTTCTTCTCTTCTCTTCTCTCTTTTTTATTCTTCTGCGTGGCAGACTCTCTGGGCCATCTGAGCACTAGATTCTTAATCCAGGTAATAATATGTAATACCATATAGAACTGAAGCTGCTGCTATTACTATGTCATTGAGAAATAAATTACTTTATTGAAAAATAAATTATTTTAGGACAAGATATATATGGCATTAAAATCAGAGTTTCAGTATAGAGACCTTTAATCTGTGTGGTTGAATAGACCTATCTTCATTATTAACATGGTTTGATTCTTTACATTTCCCCCTTAATTTATTTTTTCACTTACAGGTCGTTCAAAAGTACTTAAGTCTCATGTGAGCTACAGAGCATAAATATATGAAATTTTTGTGTTAAATGTTAATTCTAGATACTTAAGTTGTTTCCATTTTGGAAGCTATATTGTTCATTTTATATATGTTTTTGTATATGTAAACACACATACCTTTTATATATACACATATTTATTTTTACACAGAGAGAGAAATTGATTTTAAGTTATTGGCTCATGTGATTACGGCAGCTGTTGTGTGTGTGTTGTGTGTTAGTTACTCAGTCGTGTCTGACTCTTTGCAACCTCATGGTCTGTAAGCTATCAGGTTCCTCTGTCCAAGGAATTCTCCAGGCAGGAATACTGGAGTGGATAGAAGGGGATCTTCCCAACCCAGGGATTGAACTCAGGTCTCCTGCATTGCAGTCAGCTTTTTTTACCAATCTCCTGAGTGGTCCAGCAGGCTGAAGACCCAGTGTAGAATCAATGTGAAGTTCAAGTACAAAGGCAGTCTGCTGGTAAAATCCCCTGTTTTGGTGGGAGAGGTGTCTTTATTGTATTACAGTCTTTAACTGATTGGCTGAGTCATGCCCACATGATGGAGGGTAGTCTGCTATACTCAAAAATCCATGAATTTAAATGTTCATCTCATCTAAAAAAAATCCTCACATAAACATCCAGAAACGTTGAATAAATATCTGGGCACTGTGACCTAACAAAGTTGATACATAAAATTAGCCATCACAGAAGTCAGAAGTTTTATTCTCTTTCTTATTTTAGGCCTTATTAAAAGTTATAGAAGGAACTGTGTTCAAGGCTTATCTTCTGAATCCATTTGACTTAACATAAACTCATGTATCACAGTCTCCATCACTGTCACATAATCGCAACCATGACATACTCTTGACATTGTCTCTGTATTATCCACAGAAGTATTTTTAATTAACTGGCTAATCAACCAATAAAACAACCTAAGCATTCATCAATGGATGTATGCATATGGAAAAAGTGCATATATAAGATGGAATATTATTCAACCACTAAAAAGAAAGTTATCATTTTTTACAATGTGGATGGAAGGTGAGGCTAAGTAAAATAAATCTCAAGTGAAATAAGTCAGACAAAGGCAATTACAATATGATCTCATTTATATGTGGAATCAAAAAACAAAACCCCGGGACTGAACTTCTAGATATAGAGAACAGATTTGTGGTTGCCAGAGGGACAGATGGGGGGTGGGTAAAGTGAGTTGAAGGTGGTCAGAAGGTACAAATTTTCAATAATAAAAATAAATAAGCCCTGTGGTTATAATTTACTACATTAGGACTATAGTTTATTATACTGCATTTTGTATATTTGAGCATTGCTAAAAGAGTTAATCTTAAAAGTTCTTATCACAAGAAAAAGCATTTTAACTGAGTTGTGATAGTTAACAAAACTTACTACAGTAATCATTTGGCAATATATACATGCATTAAACCACTATGTTGTGTACCTAAAACTAATACAATGTCATATGATAATCATGCTGCTGCTGCTGCTAAGTCACTTCAGTCGTGTCTGACTCTGTGAGACCCCATAGAGAGCAGCCCACCAGGTTCCCCCATCCCTAGGATTCTCCAGGCAAGAACAATGGAGTGGGTTGTCATTTCCTTCTCCAATGCATGAAAGTGAAAAGTGAAAGTGAAGCTGCTCAGTCGAATCCGACTCTTAGCAACCCCATGCACTGCTGCCTACCAGGCTCCTCTGTCCATGGGATTTCCCAGGCAAGAGTACTGGAGTGGGATGCCATTGCCTTCTCCAATGATAGTCATATCTCAGTTAAAAACACCAGTGACACATATATATTGAGCACTTGTTAAATTCTATGCTCTAGTCCAGGTACTGCCCATGGCAGCCTGTTCTTTTGAAGCTTACATTCTATTGAGAACCTCAGTCAACATTAAATAAGTATGCATAAGATAAAGTAGTAATAACTACTCTGGAGAAAAACCAGAGTGTCAGAATAGTAGAGAGAACTATTTCAGACAGCATGGTCAGGGAAGTCTCTCTGTGAAGGTGATGCTTCCATTTTGACAGGAACCTAGAAGTATTGGGAGAAACTAGGCTGATATACGGGAGAAATATGGTCTATTCAGAGGCACTAGAAATTGAGACATCCTGAGATTGTTCTGACTTGCTATGTTCAAGGAATAGCAGAGACCAACTTGGATATTACAATGAAAGATAGAGGAGAGGTATGAAATGAAGGCAGAGGTAGCCAGGAGCATGTTGTAGATGGGAACTTCAGGCACACTTTTAAGCTGTATCAGTTCAGTTCAGTCGCTCAGTCATGTCTGACTCTTTGCGACCCCATGGACTGCAGCACACCAGGCCTTCCTGTCCATCACCAACTCCCGGAGTTTACTCAAACTCATCTCCTTTGTGTCGGTGATGCCATCCAACTGTCTCACCCTGGGTTGTCCCCTTCTCCTCCCACTTTCAATCCCTCCCAGCATCAGGGTCTTTTCCAATGAGTCAGCTCTTCACATCAGTTGGCCAAAGTATTGGAGTTTCAGCTTCAACATCAGTCCTTCCAATGAACACTCAGGACTGATCTCCATTAGCATGGACTGGTTGGATCTGCTTGCAGTCCAAGGGACTCTCAAGAGTCTTCTCCAAAACCACAGTTCAAAAGCATCAATTCTTCAGTGCTCACCTTTCTTCACTGTCCAACTCTCACATCCATACATGACCACTGGAAAAACTATAGCTTTGTTGGCTAAGTGATGTCTCTGATTTTTAATATCCTGTCTAGGTTGGTCACAGCTTTTCTTCCAAGGAGCAAGCATCTTTTAATTTCATGGCTGCAGTCACCATCTGCAGTGATTTTGGAGCCCCAAAAATAAAGTCTGACAGTGTTTCCCCTGTTTCCCCATCTATTTGCCATGAAGTTATGGGACCGGATGCCATGATCTTCGTTTTCTGAATGTTGAACTTTAAGCCAACTTTTTAACTCTCCTCTTTCACTTTCATCAAGAGGCTCTTTAGTTCTTTGCTTTCTGCCATAACGGTGGTGTCATCTGCATATCTGAGGTTATTGATATTCTCCTGGCAATCTTAATTCCAGCTTGTGCTTCTTCCAGCCCAGCGTTTCTCATGATGTACTCTACATATAAGTTAAATAAGCAGGGTGACAATATACAGCCTTGACATACTCCTTTTCCTATTTGGAATTAGTCTGTTGTTCCATGTCCAGTTCTAACTGTTCCTTCCTGACCTGCATACAGATTTCTCAAGAAGGAGGTCAGGTGGTCTGGTATTCCCATTTCTTTAAGAATTTTCCAGAGTTTGTTGTGATCCACACAGTCAAAGTCTTTGGCATAGTCAATAAAGCAGAAATAGATGTTTTTCTGGAACTCTCTTGATTTTTTGATGATCCAGCCGATGTTGGCAATTTGATCTCTGGTTCCTCTGCCTTTTCTAAAACCAGCTTGAACATCTGGAAGTTCATGGTTCATATATTGTTGAAGCCTGGCTTGGAGAATTTTGTGCATTACTTTACTAGCATGTGAGGTGAGTTCAATTGTGTGGTAGTTTGAGCATTCTTTGGCATTGCCTTTCCTTGGGATTTGAATGAAAACTGACCTTTTCCAGTCCTGTGGCCACTGCTGAGTTTTCCAAATTTGCTGGCATATTGAGTGCAGCACTTTCACAGCATCATCTTTTAGGATTTGAAATAGCTCAACTGGAATTTAAGCTGTATAATCAAGTACAATGCTATGGTGATTTTAGTAGTGAACAGACAGAAAGGGAATTTTGGATCTTATTGGAAAATGTAATAAAGACAAAGTTTTCAAGTGTAAATATATATCTGAGCTGGCCAGATAAGGCAGTGTGTAAGGCTTGTTGGTGAAAACTGATGACCTGGAGTTAAAGGTCTTGTCAAAGGGAGTTTCTTATACCAAGTTCTAGTAAGTTATCATCATGCGGGTAATTCAGCAGATAGAGTTTAAATTTGAGACTTCTGATATAGTAGTTTGGCATTTTAATTATGTGCATTAAGGGAAAGAAAAGTGAAAGTAAAGTCACTCAGTTGTGTCCAACTCTTTGCGACCCCATGGATTGCAGCCTAATAGGCTCCTCTGTCCGTGGGATTTTCCAGGCGAGAATACTGGAGTGGGTTGCCATTCCCTTCTCCAGGAAAAGGGTCTCCCACATTGTAGGCAGACGCTTTACCATCTGAGCCACCGGAGAAGTCAGGGAAAAGAAACATGCATTTATTTTATCTCCTCTCTGTGCCAGGCATTGTAAAAGTAACTATCATACATGTTGTCTCATTCAATCTTCACAATTATATCAGAGATACTTTTCAAAGAACAGAGCTATGCCAGAAGGCAGTTTCTAATTTGAAAAATCATCAGCTACTGTGGCAATAAGTTGGAGATCTGGACTCACACATGCCTTGTCGCACAGTTAGGTCAGTCAGTAAAATGATCTGTGTAAATGAGATTCATCTAATTTTGTCTGAGTCACCATAAGCTGATGGCTGTTAGGTACCAAAGGCTTATGTGTAAATTTCAAAATTGTTTTCTGAGAATTAGTGAAATACTCTTAACTGTCACATATATCAAGGTTATAAAATAATTGAGAGTGAGAGTTATTTTTGGAAGAATTTCTTTCTCATAAGCTATGCTAGGAACCCCATTCTCAGAAAGAGAATGGATAGGACTATTGATCCATCACCAAAGCCCAAGAAAAAAGAATGGCTTCCGCAGGATTAATTTAGAAAACATTTGTCTCCTAAATCCCCTTTGGAAAATATCAAGAACAAGAAATGACTAAGTAATATTCCATTGTTTGCAGGTACCATGTCTTAAACACATTATTTGTTGATGGGCATTTGGGATGTTTGTGTGTCTTAGCTAGTGCTACCATGAATATCTCTCCAAATTAGAATTTTCATCTTTTCCAGATATATACCCAGGGGTGGGATTATTGGATAGTATATTAGCTGTATTTTTAGATTTTTAAACACCTCCTTACTGTTCTCTATAGTAGCTGTGCCAATTTACATCCTCACCAACATTGTAGGAGGGTTCCTTTTTTCTCCATACCCTTTCTGGTATTTAATATTTATACACTTTTTGAGAATAGCCAATCTGACAGGTGTGAGATGATACCCTATAGTGGTTTTGATTTGCATTTCTCTGATAATTAGCTTTGCTAAGCACCTTTTCATGTGCCTGTTAGCCATCTGTATGTCTTCTTTGGTGAAATAATCTATTTAGGTCTTCTGCACTTTTTTTGGTTGTTTGCTTTCTGATATTGAGGTGTACAAGCTATCTGTATATTTTGGATATTAACTCCTTGCCAGTCACATCATCTGGAAATATTTTCCTCCTATTCCATAGATTGTCTTTTCATTTTGTTGGCTTCCTTTTCTATCCAAAGCTTTTAAGTTTAATTAGGTCCCATTTGTTTAATTTTGATTTTGTTTTGCATTGGGAGACTGATCTAAGATAGTATTGCTGCAACTTATGTCTGAGAATGTTTGTCTGTATTCTCTTCTAGGAGATTTATGGTGCCATGTCTTAGGTCTTTAAACCATTTTGAGTTTACTGTTGTATATGGTGTGAGGGCGCATCCCAAGTTCATTGATTTACATGAGAATGTCCAGCTTTTCAGACTCAACTTGCTGAAGAGACTATTTTTTTCTCCATTGTATATTCTTGCCTTCTTTGTTATAGATTAATTGACTGTAGGTGGGTGAGTTTACTTGTGAGCTCTCTATTCTGTCCCATTTTTGTGCCAATACCATGCTTTTTTTGATTACTGTAATCAATACTGTACTATTGACTAAAGTCTGGGAGAATTATGCTTGCAGCTTTGTTCTTTTTCCTCATGATTGCTTTAAAAAAGAATGAAATATTACCATTTTCAGAAACATGGATGGACCTAGAGAATACCGTATTAAGTGTGGTAAGTCAGACAGAGAAAGATAAGCATTATATGATATCGGTTGTACCTGGCATCTAAGAAGTACTACAATTGAATTTATGTACAAAACATAAAACAGATTCACATAGAAAACAAATTCAATGGGGAAAGGGAGGTTGGAAGGCGTAAACTAGGAGTATGGCATTAACAGATAGAAGCTGTAATATCTAAAAAAGATCATCAACAAGGATTTGCTATATAACAGGGAACAATATTTAATACCTTGTGATAACTTATAATAGAAAATAACCTTAAGTGTATATATATATGAATTACTTTTCTATACATCTGAAATTAACAAAATATTATAAATAAACTATACTTCAATTAAAAACAAAATGGAAAAATGTTACTTTAAAAAAGCCATACAGAGATGGCTTATTTGATGGTAGAAGCTAATATTACCAGGTTGTGGAAAATAATATATGACCAACTGTGTTAATAATTGTAAGTGAGCACAGCAGCATGGGTTTATATCTGATACTGTACAAAGAGGAAGAAATCTAACTGGCATTGCTAGATAGCTGCTGATTGTAGAAACACTAAAAAAGTGAGCTGATAGTACATCACTTGGAAATCAAGGGAAATGCAGATAATAGCCCCAGAAAAGGGGGATTTCTGAAGAATGTACAAAAATGTTTCATATGAGAGAGTAGTTTCAAATATTGGACAAGCTCATAGAACCTGAAGCCAGCTCATGACATCAGCAGTCAAGTAAGAACTTTACCACTTACGATTCTATCTTTTCTATGTCCAACCCGGGAAAGCACAAACTTCCCTCATGATAATGACGATAATACATAAAACAAATATTGATACTATTATTGATAATAATTTCAGTAAATGTTCATTGGCATTTTATCATCTCTGGATGAACTTTTCCTGCAAAGGGCTAAATAGTAAGGCTAAATAGTAAGTATACTTTGTAACTTAAGTAATCTGTCCTAACTTTTCAGCTTGGCTATTTTTAGTATGAATGCCTCAAATATAATATGTACATGAGTGGGACTGGCTCTGTTTCACAAACCTTTATTTATGAAGATAGGCAACAGGTTGGATTTTTTCCCTTTGGCCATAGTTTACCAGTGACTACAAAAGAAGTTCTGGATATATTTTTCATCAATAAGGAAATTTAGTCACATTAATTAGTAGCTATAAAGCTATCCATCAGATACTATGCATATTAAACTACTAGGCCTGTATTATTTAACAAATGAATTCAAACAAATGTCCATAGTACAGAAATCTAATAGTATAGATTAGATAAAGAGAAGTAATATTCACAAATTCCTCTTATGAAATCAGTATGATCTTGATGACAAGGCAGAAAGTAAGAGAGAAAATTATAAGTAAATGTAATTTGTAGAGACATACAAAAATTTGAAATAATTATTGTTAAATTCATTTTGACTATGTGTAAAATAGATTAATGTGTCACACACAGGTGGGTTTATCACCAAAATGCAAAAATGTTAGAAATTCTATCAGTGTAATTCTGCACATTGATGTTGAAACGAACAACGATATGACCATCTCAACAGACTGATGAAAAACATTTGATACAATTTAGCACTCATTAATATTAAACATTAATGATAAAATAATATTCCATTAAACTTGAAAGAGATTTCCAATTTCTTACTCTGATAAAGGAAAACTACTTAAAATTAAAGAATATCACTGACAAAATTTGTTAAGTATTTCCTTTAAAGTTAAGAGTAGGTATGGCAAAACCAATACAATATTAAAAAAAAGAGTAGAGCAATGAGGTTTTTTTTCTCCATTTTAATTCTGTCTGTGATGGAAACTACTGGTGAGCACAAAAATGAAGGTGAAGTAGAGAAGGAGAATAAAAATTGCAAACGAAGAAAAGTTATAATCATCCACAGATCAGTTGTGATCACACAGAAGTTTCAAAACTATCTAAAAAGTATTAAATATAGAAATAAAGCAGTTTGGCTGTTTATAAAATTGACATAGATGAATCAATGGCTTTTCTACATAACTTTTAGAAAGTGTAATTTGTAAAGGTCACTTTACACTAGGAACAAAAATATGAAATATCTAGATATAAATGCAAGTGGTGATTGTGATCTGTATAAAAAATACTTTATTTAAAGTCATTAAAATTACTTTTAAAATAGTAGAGATATAAAACACATTAGTGGGTAGAAGAACTCAAACGTAACAATTATTTTTTCAGTGCAATACAAGACAAGAATACTGGAGAGAGTTGCCATTTTCTACTCCAAGAGATCTTCCAGACCCAGGGATCAAACACATGCCCCTTGCATCTCCTGATTGGCAGGCAGATTCATTACCATCGCACCACCTGGGGAGTCACACATATGGATAATGGTGCAGATGGTAAAGAATCTTCCTGCCAGCACAGGAGACGCAAGATTAACGGGGTTCCATCTCTGGTTCTGGAACAGCTCTTGGAGAAGGGAATGGCCACTCACTGCAGTATTTTTGCCTGGAGAATTCCATGGACAGATGAACCTGGCAGGCAACAGTCCATGGGGTCTCAAAAAGTTGGACAGAACTGAGCAAGTAGCACTTTCACTTATATATTCTCCAGACTTTTCTTCCATGTAGATTATTACAGAATACTGAATGTATTTCCCTGTGCTATACTGTAGGTCCTTGTTGATTATCTATTTCATATGTAGCTTCCCTGGTGGCTCAGACGGTAAAGCGTCTGCATCCCATGCAGGAGACCTGGGTTTGATCCCTGGGTCGGGAAGACCCCCTGGAGAAGGGAAAGGCAACCCACTCCAGTATTCTTGCCTGGAAAATCCCATGGATGGAGGAGCCTGATAGGTTACAGTCCATGGGGTCGCAAAGAGTTGGACACGAGTAAGCGACTTCACTTCACTCACTTTATATGTAGTAGTGTGTATATGTTAATTCCAAACTCCTAGTTAATCCCTATTTTATCCTAAACCATCCCTAATGCTTACCATTCCCATTTGGTAACCATAAGTTTGTTTTGAAGTCTGAGTCTGTTTCTGTTTTGTAAATGAGTTAATTTGTGTCACTTTTAAAAAAATTGACATCTAAGTGATAATGTATGATATTTTTTTGTCTGAATTACTTCACTTAGTATGACAATTTCCATGTCCATCCATGCTGAAGTAAATAACATTATTTTGTTCTTTTTGTGGCTAATATTCCATTATTTATATGCACCACTCTTCATTCTTAGGTTGCTTCCATGTCTTGTGTTTTGTTGTAAAAACTGCTGCTGTGAACATTGGGACACATGTATCTTTTTGAATTATGATTTTCTCTGAATATATGCTCAGGAGTGGGATCACTCCATCATAGGGTGGTTCTATTTTTAGTTTTTAAAGGAATCTCTGTGCTGTTCTCCACAGTGGTTGTACCAATTTACATTTCTACCAGTCGTGTAAAGAGGGTTCCCTTTTCTCCACACCCTCTCCAACATTTATTGTTTGTAGATTTTTTTCATGATTCTCATTCTGAACAAGTGTGAGGTGATACCTATTGTAGGTTTGATTTGCATTTCCCCTGGTGATTTATGATGTTCATTGCCTTTTAATGTGCTTTTTGGCCATCTGTAGACCTTCTTTGGAAAAATGTCTACTTAGATTTTCTGCCCATTTTTTGATTGGGTTGTTTCTTTTTTTTTGACATTGAGGTGCATGAACTATTTGTATATTTTGAAGATTAATCCCTTGTTGGTCACTCTGTTTGAAATATTTTCTCCCATTTTGTAGGTTGTCTTTTCACTGTGTTTATGGCTTCCTATCACATACATAAGTTTTTAATTTTAATTAGGTCCCATTTGTTTATTTTTATTTTCATTACAAGAGCAACTATAGAGGTGGACCCAAAAAGACATTGCTATGATTTATGTCATCAAGTGTCCTGCTTATGTTTTCCTCTAAAAGTTTTATAGCATTTGTTCTTACATTTAGTTCTTTAATATGTTTTGACTTTACTTTGTGTGTGGTGTTAGAGAATATTCTAGTTTCATTGTTTTATATGTAGCTAGTATTTTGTTGAGAATGTTGGCATCTATGTTTATCAGTGATATTGGCCTATAATTGTATTTTTTATGATATCTTTGGTTTTGGTATCAGGCTGATTGTGGCCTCATATTAATAGAATGAGTTTGGAAATATCAATCTTGTAAAAGAATAAACGGTGGTGAGAGTATTCAGTTACTAGATTTATTCTAATATACTTATTATAAGATATCAAGACTCATTATGAGCAAAGCACATCCATGCATCTTTGAAAACTTGATTTATGACAGCAGAAACCCTATAGATTAAGAAGAAAGAACAGACTGTTTAGTAAAAATTGTCTGTTAGTCAACTGGTTAATCATATGGAAAAGAAACCTAGTTAGCATCCCACATTCAAGACACACACAAATTGCAGATTGATTAAAAATAAAAGCATGGAAACAAAAATTTGTAGAAAAATACCACAATAGCTTTTGTTAGGAAAGAATATGTAAGATACAAAAAGCAGTAACCATGAAAGAAAAGATAGTTCAATTCATGAAATGTGACAGATACATGTAGATACAGGAAAAAATGTTGCAATACATGTAACTGACAAAGGATTAGTGCGTAGATTATATGAAACACATGTCCAAATTCATAACAAAAAATGTTTTCCGGAAATGAGGGCAAAATATACATTTTGTTGGAAGAGAGAGCCCCAAGCCCACAAATATTATGAAGAGATTATCAATTGCATTAATACAATGGGAATCTGAATTGAAACCACAGTCATATCTAATTTTACACCAAACTGGCCAAAATAAATACTCTAGTGATTCAAAAAGGTGGATGAAGGAAAATCACACTCTGACCCAAATCTGTCTGTTATAGCCTCCTTTGAGAAAAAGTTGATTATACACTAACTAGCAAATAAAAAATGAATTTAGCCTATGAAATTCCATTTCTAATTATATACTTTAGAAAGCTGTTTGCACAAGGAGACAGATATGCATGTATAATATTACATGTAGAAATATTACATGCAGCAATATTACAGTAGCAATGTTATAATAGTCACAAATAAAGGTAGTATAATATAATGTAATACTGTGTAGCAGTACAAATAAATATCTTAGAGCCACATATACTAACATTGATGTATTTCACAAACTATATTGAATAAAGACTTTTTTAGGGATAGTAAAAGAATAAAATGTGTCTGAGAATTACAGATAAAATATTTTGTTAAATGTTTCTTTAAAGGAGAGGGTGAAATGACAGAATTACATGCTGTACTTAAACTAGCTGGTATGTTCATGATATTGTTTATAATTTTCTCTTGCCCAAAAACATTTCAGAATGGAATGTATAACAGAAGGAGGAAAAGCTGCTTAAAATGTTTTATCTTTTCCTTTATTATCGTATGGTCTTCCACTCTATGCCACCACTTTGAAATTTTCATCCACGGAAAAATCTTGGTGGAATTCCTTCTGGATTAGTCACTCCATTACATGGATGTTTAGTTTATATTTGGGGATCCCCTGGTGGCTCAGTGGTAAAGAATCTGCCTGCTGTGCAGGAGATCTGTGGGTTGAGAAGATCTCCTGGAGGACTACCCACTCCAGTATTCTTGCCTGGAGAATTCCATGGACAGAGGAGCCTGGGGGGCTACAGTCCGTGGGGTTGCAAGGAGTCAGCCATGACTAGTGATGAACCTACTGCCACAGCTACTTAGTTTATATCTCTCTATTCTTACCTCCTAATTCTTGTATCTAGATTCACTGTACTTCTTGAGAAAATAGTTTAAAAGAGAAAGTGTCATATTTGCTTTACAATAAAAAGCAAAGAACCCTATAAAAATCTCTCAGTTATATCCATGACTTTCATAAACTGTTATCAAGAATAGGTCTGAGTTCTGGAAGTGGTTTGGCTTTTTAGAGGAATACTCTAATGCCTAAAGGGTCTTGCAAGAAAACAGAATACAATCCTTTGCTGATATTAAGTGAATTAGAGTATGTGTGTACAGCCCATCTTGTCCTATTTAATTAAGGGTAGTATATATATTCAGTGATGGAAGCAAGGATTGAAACTTGGTTTGTTCAGGGATTTGATGGGATTTTATTTTTATTTTTTTTATTTTTTTATTTATTTTTTTTGAATAGTTTATTTTATTTATTTATTTATTTATTTTTTAAATTTTATTTTATTTTTAAACTTTACATAATTGTATTAGTTTTGCCAAATATCAAAATGAATCCGCCACAAGTATACTGTGTAAAAAATTCAAGCAACCACAAACCATGAAATTAAGTATGAAACATACATAGGCTGAAGAGAATAATTTTGCATTTATATTCTTACTAGTAATCTTAAAAGTCACCAAGTGTTGCTACATAGAAGAATTAATTAATTGTTACAAAAAAACTGGAAAGAATAAAACATAAACAAGCATCATTGACCGAGCAGGGACACCAAACTACAAATGTAATGAGGAAGATATTATCCACAATCTATGACTCTTAGAAGATGTTGAGAAAACTTTTCCTCTGAAGTATGACATCCAAAGAAATTATAAGACTTGTGTAAGATAAAATGGCAATATAGGAGCCAACATGACTTTAAAAATACAGTGTGTTATCACTGTACTTGTGTAATCACAAGTACTCGGTACAATTCAACTCTGTTGCATGTGTTCCAGGGTTAGATTGTAAAAAGAAAAGATTGTCAAACAGCTATGATATGTCAGGAAGTGATACAGTTTGTTACTTGGGAAGCAGAAGCAATAGAGAATAAAGCCTGCTCTGGCACCAGGTACCATGATGTGACACAGCTGTGGAACAACTAGTAGGAGCAAATTAAACCAGTTTGCTTCTAGCAGAACAAACTGAAGGAGATCACCCTGTGGGCAAAGAGGCAAAGATACAAGTAGTGTTAAGTGCCATAAACTGAATGCAACTGTGTCCCAAAAGGCACTCTCAATGGTAGAACTTGGAGAAGGAATGATCCTTACACATGTTAAATTGTGGTACAGAGGTATTTTCATTTCTGAGGTGTGCATATAAATATGTGTATTTTAAAAAAATCCAGATTCAAAAATGTAAGCAAAAATTTTAATTAATTATAATTGAATTTAAGAAGTAGTTATAAATAAGCATTATTCATTGTGGTAGATTCCTTGCAGAGTAGAAGAGAAATATTTTCCTTGTAATTCCCCAAAATTGATTCACCTGTGATGTTTAAAAATTCAGTGTGAAGGCAAAATATTTGTAGAGTGACCCTAAAACATTGCTAGAGAAAACATTTAAAGAAGTGTTTAATTCAAGAATGAAGGCAAAGCATATAATAGATCAGAGAAGATTTCATGGAGTATAAGTTACTTGAGATGGTCTGTGAATGCTTCGCAGGGTTTGGATGAGTGAATTTGAATGGAAAATGTCTTTTGTGCATTAGTAATAGTCCATGTAAAAGCACAGAGAGAGGACTGTGACATCTTAGAGGGGTGGGATGGGGTGGGAGGTGGGAGGGCAGTTTAAGAGGGAGGGGACATATGTAAACCTATGGCTGATTCACGTTGATGTATGGCAGGAACCAACACAATATTGTAAGGCAGTTATAATCCAACTAAAAATTTAAAAAAGAATGTCTCTAGAGTTTGCAGGCAACCTTCAAGAAAGCAGCTTGACTGAGAAAAGTAGATTGAAATCTTAGGAAATGACACTAGATAGCTGCCAAGGAACACTTCTGAGAGCTTTATAATTTATAGTTTAAGCTTTAATAATTAATGGATGAGTACTTTCAGTTCTATTTAACATGAGGGGGAGACCTTCAATTCTATAAACTGTCTTGATCACAGCGGGGGTTTCGTAAGATATACTTCTCTTCAGTGTGTAGAGACTATTTGAAACGGGAGGTTAGAATCTCAAGAGAAATAGGAGATATACCCACTTACGTGATGGGGACTTAGGCTACTGATGGGGCCAGTGGTAACAGGAAATGATCAAGTCTGTTTATGTGCACAGTTATTCTTAAATTTAATCCCTCATTTTCTCATTTGGTTCATATGTATTGAGTGCTTTATATGGGCCAAGTTCTGTTCCAGGTACCAGAGATACAGGAATAGAAAGTAAGGCAATGTCCCCATTGTCAAAAAATACATCCCAAAGACCATGGAAAAGCAGAACGCAAATCACTTTATATAGTTTTGTAAAACTGTGAAAAAATATAAAGTGGAACAATAGAAAGTAGTGGAAGAGTGACTGGCTGAGATTGGGCGTGTGGTCAGGGGCAGTCATTTGAGCTGGGTCCTGAATGAAGAGAGGGATGGATGCTGAGCAGTTTGAACACCCCAGGTGCAGAGGAAACAGAAGAGACCCTGAGCCAGAAGCATCCCTGGTAAGGAGACTCATTACACACAGTATTGTCCTCGCAACAAGTCCGGCTTTAAAGACTCTTTTAAAAAAGTTGTTAGCATTTCTTCAGTTTGCTTGATTCCAAACTGTCTTTGAAGTTGTTGAGGCTATTTTTCCTTAAACAACTATTGGTGTGTTGTGATAGACATTTCATGTCAAAGTCCCAGTTATTTAGCAAGTTCTATCATTTGTTTAAGATAAAACATATGAATGTGAGTAAAAGTGTCACTGCTTAGTGTGTTCTTTGGCTCATAATAGTATATGTGTATTAAGCAAATGGGAATGCCAGGTGTTTGTATGATAGTTGCTCTAGTCTAGCTCAGTGACATACCTCTTCAGTTTCACTGGCTTTGCCAACACACCGTTTCTGTCTCTCTCCACCCACTTTGGAACCACCTCCCCTGTCAGCTTCAGTGTCCTCTGACACCTTCTGGGATCATCACAGTTTACAATGTCCGGGAGGAATCACCTTGGAAAGTAGTTTCATTAAGGTGCTTCTCTGGTTAAGAACTAGTTCTACATTGGTTACAAAATAAAGTTAAAACTTTATCTGATATTCAAGGCTTTTTTCCAGTTGCGCTCCAATCTAATCTTGAAAATCTTGGGCCTTCTGTAGTAGTCCAGTGGTTAAGACTTCACCGTCCAGGGCAGGAGGTGTTAGGTTCTGCCCCTGGTCAAGGAGCTAAGATGCCACGTGCCTCAGGCCCAAAACCCCAAACAATAAACCAGAAGCAATATTATAACAAATTCAATAAAGACTTTAAAATGGTTCACATCAAAAATCATTTAAAAGAAAGAACAATAAAAATAAGCTTATCTCTCACATTAGCTCAGCTTAACATTTCCTACCAATTACCTGGGCTCAGTGTTCTGCAGCACCTAAAAGTATATCCACCTCTTGCTAACATAAATCTAGTCCATTTGTTCATATTTCAAAGTCAATTTTAAAGCTTAAAGTCTTTCTTTAAAGGCCTTTCATCCCATCACACTGCTCACTATTCTCTTCTTTCCCAATTTCAATAATGTTTGTTGTCTGTACTATTAATGTGAGATATATATATATTTCACATTATATATATACACACATAGGTATATACATGTGTATGTATATATACACGTGTATGTATATATATATGCATGTATATATGCACACACATACATGCACATATAAGTATTTTTACAATATAATGTGATATATATTATAGTATACATATGTGTTTATATTAAGATTTTCCTGGTTATGATATTATATGCATACATGTCAACTCTAAGCTGAGCTTCTAAAAGAAAGCATGATTTATTTCATTTCTATTAATAATAGAAGAGTTTTCAACTCATAAAAATACTCAGCATATATGTTTAATTGATTAAACTTCTACATACAAATTACAAACAAATGTGAAGTGAAGTGAAAGTTGCTCAGTTGTGTCCACTTCTTTATGACCCCATGGACTATACAGTCCATGGAATTCTCCAGGCCAGAATACTGGAGTGGGTAGCCTTTCCCGTCTCCAGGGGATCGACCCAACCCAGGTATCGAATCCAGGTCTCCTGCATTGCAGGCAGATTCTTTACCAGCTGAGCCACAAGAGAAGCCCCTACATAAGTCATCAATTTTCTCATATAGTTGTTCTTATTACATTATTGGGAGAAGAAAATGGCACCCCACTCCAGTACTCTTGCCTGGAAAATCCCATGAACGGAGGAGCCTGGTGCGCTGCAGTCCATGGGGTCACTAGGAGTCGGACACGACTGAGCGACTTCACTTTC
>NW_011494522.1:2662863-2663027 GCF_000754665.1 Bison bison bison
TTTGCTATTATTTTCTCCCATTCTGAAGGCTGTCTTTTCAGCTTGCTTATAGTTTCCTTCATTGTGCAAAAGCTTTTAAGTTTAATTAGGTCCTGTTTGTTTATTTTGCTTTTATTTCCATTATTCTGGGAGGTGGGTCATAGAGGATCCTGCTGTGATTTATG
>NW_011494522.1:2663127-2670163 GCF_000754665.1 Bison bison bison
ATCCTGGTGGGCTGCCATCTATGGGGTTGCACAGAGTCAGACACGACTGATGCAACTTAGCATTACATTATTAGTCAAGATTCAACTTCTTCCATAATTTTCTATTCTCCTATTTCACACATACTTTATAAAATGTGTTATGTATGTATAATTTTCTCTGTCTCTAACTATACATATGCATTTGCACATATATATACACAGACACACATGATGTTACCTACTATGTATGAGGATTCCCTCTCTGTATAACATATATCAGGTATGAATTACATGTAACACAGTGTTGGTTTTACAACATAATGTCATATTTACTAATACTGCTTAGGTTATCTTTGACTTTCATTTTTGAGAATTAAATAGACCAAGATTCGCAATTCTGACCCATTACCTGTTTTTGTAAATAAAGTTTTATTGGAACATAGACACGCCCATTTATTTGCATATTGTCTATAGTTGCTTTCCCCCTAAAAGGAAACATTGAATAGTTGCACTATAAAGCTTATGACACACAAAGTCTGAGATATTTGGTATGGCCCTTTATAGAAAAAGTTTGCTGATACCTGGAACAAAACAAGAGGAAATGTACCGCTTTTCATTTGCATAGTTCTCAAGATGCAGGTGTCATAGAGTGATATTCTCCTGTTCAACTTCACTATTTATTCAATTGTAATAAAAGTCTGACACCAGATGCATTTACCCAAAGGGGCATTATTTGCAAATCATCCTCCTGTTGAAGGCATTCAGTCTGAGTTATACTGGTTTTGAAAATGTGGAAAATGTTATAAGGAGATCTCAGAAGGTGTAGAAGTTGAGCTTAATCCAGAATTATTTTCTTCCAAAGTTCTTTTAATTATGGAACGCTTAATTAGCAAGCTAAA
Organism: Bison bison bison; assembly: GCF_000754665.1. Classification (NCBI taxonomy): domain Eukaryota; kingdom Metazoa; phylum Chordata; class Mammalia; order Artiodactyla; family Bovidae; genus Bison; species Bison bison. The sequence continues at coordinate 2,664,006 of NW_011494522.1, forward strand.
TCATGGCACGAAGAATGTGTTTGCTTTGCAAAATCAAATCAGTGACACAATTTATGTTCCCTGCAGCTGCTACTTCCCATTTTTATAGAAGCAGCTCCATTCCAGCTGTGGATGTGAGCAGCTCTGTCTCCTGCTCATTCAGAGTGGAGATGTTTCATACCCAACTATACGGATGCCAAGAGCCAAAGCTTGTAAGCAAATTTCTTTTAAAAAAGATGTCAGCAAATTGGAACTGAAGAAAATGAAAATGTAATATAGTGCAGGTTTTTGAAAGCCTAAGGAAATATAGTAATATAAATTTTTGTGTATAAACATATCCATTTCAAGATTTATTCTATTAACTTGGGATTTGAATTATTTTGATATTTTCTGCATCTTAATGTGATACATTAAATTACTATGGCATTTAATTATGACACATTTTAAAAATATAAACATTGAAGAATAATATTTTTCTTCTTTATAACATAACCTTAGACAACTAAAGAGAAAATACACCTCATTTTATTTATTTTTAAAAATTTATTTATTTATTTTAATTGGAGGCTAATTACTTTACAGTATTGTAGTGGTTTTTGCCATACATTGACATGAATCAGCCATGAGTGTACATGTGTTTCCCATCCTGAACCCCCCTCCCACGTCCCTCCCCATCCCACCCCTCAGGGTCATCCCAGTGCATCAGCCCTGAGCACCCTGTCTAATGCATCGAACCTGGACTGGCAATCTGTTTCACATATACATTTTTAAATGCTATTCTCTCAAATCATCCCACCCTTGCCTTCTCCCACAGAGTCCAAAAGACTGTCTTAATATCTGTGTCTCTTTTGCTGTCTCACATATAGGGTCATGGTTACCATCTTTCTAAATTCCATATATATGCATTAGTATACTGTATTGGTGTTTTTCTTTCTGACTTCACCCTGGATAATAGGCTCCAGTTTCATCCACCTCGTTAGAACTGATTGAAATGCATTCTTTTTAATGGCTGAGTAATATTCCATTGTGTATATGTACCACAGCCTTCTTATCCATTCATCTGCTGATGGACATCTAGGTTGCTTCCATGTCCTGGCTATTGTAAACATTGCTGCGATGAACATTGGGGTACATGTGTCTCTTTCAATTCTGGCTTCCTGGTGTGTATGCCACCAGTGGGATTGCTGGGTCATATGGCAGTTCTATTTCCAGTTTTATAAGTAGTCTCCAAACTGTTCTCTGTACTAGCTGTACTAGTTTGCATTCCCACCAACAATGTAAGAGGGGTCTCTTTTCTCCACATGCTATCCAGCATTTATTGTTTGTAGACTTTTGGATCGCAGCCATTCTGACTGGCGTGAGATGGTACCATATGTCTTCTTTGGAGAAATGTCTGTTTAGTTCTTTGGCCCATTTTTTTTTATTGGATCGTTTATTTTTCTGGAATTGAGCTGCAGGAACTGCTTGTATATTTTTGAGATTAATTCTTTGTCAGTTGCTTCGTTTGCTATTATTTTCTCCCATTCTGAAGGCTGTCTTTTCAGCTTGCTTATAGTTTCCTTCATTGTGCAAAAGCTTTTAAGTTTAATTAGGTCCTGTTTGTTTATTTTGTCTTTTATTTCCATTATTCTGGGAGGTGGGTCATAGAGGATCCTGCTGTGATTTATGTCAGAGAGTGTTTTGCCTATGTTCTCCTCTAAGATTTTTATAGTTTCTGGTCTTATGTTTAGATCTTTAATCCATTTTGAGTTAATTTTTGTGTATGGTGTTAGAAAGTGTTCGAGTTTCATTCTTTTACAAGTGGTTGACCAGTTTCCCCAGCACCACTTGTTAAAGAGATTGTCTTTTCTCCATTGTATATTCTTGTATACAAAATCCTTTGTCAAAGATAACGTGTCCATAGGTGTGTGAATATATCTCTTGGCTTTCTATTTTGTTCCATTGATCTATATTTCTGTCTTTGTGCCAGTACCATACTGTCTTGATGACTGTAGCTTTGTAGTATAGCCTGAAGTCAGGCAGGTTCATTCTTCCAGTTCCATTCTTCTTTCTTAATATTGCTTTGGCTATTTGATGTTTTTTGTATTTCCATACAAATCGTGAAATTATTTGTTCTAGTTCTCTGAAAAATACTGTTGGTAACTTGATAGGGATTGCATTGAATCTATAGATTGCCATGGGTAGTATAGTCATTTTCACTATATTGATTCTTCCCATCCATGAATATGGTATATTTCTCCATCTATTTGTGTCATCTTTGATTTCTTTCATCAGTGTTTTATGGTTTTCTATATATAGGTCTTTTATTTCTTTAGATAGATATATTCCTAAGTATTTTATTCTTTTCGTTGCAATGGTGAAAGGAACTGTTTCCTTAATTTCTTTTTCTGTTTTCTCTTTGTTAGTGTGTAGGAATGCAAGGGATTTCTATGTATTAATTTTATATCCTACAACTTTACTATATTCATTGATTAGCTCTAGTAATTTTCTGGTGGTGTCTTTAGGGTTTTCTATGTAGAGGATCATGTCATCTGCAAATGGTGAGTGTTTTACTTCTTTTCCAATCTGGATTCCTTTTATTTCTTTTTATTCTCTGATTTCTGTGGCTAGAACTTCCAAAACTGTGTTAAATAGTAGTGGTGAGAGTGGGCATCCTTGTCTTGTTCCTGACTTTAGGGGAAATGCTGTCAATTTTTCACCATTGAGGATAATGTTTGCTGTGGGTTTATCATATATGGCTTTTATTATGTTGAGGTATATTCCTTCTATGCCTGCTTTCTGGAGGTTTTTTTTGTTTTTTTTTTTAATCATAAATGAATGTTGAATTTTGTCAAAGGTTATCTCTGCAGCTTCCTTGGTGGCTCAGAGAGTAAAGAATCTGCCTACAATATGTGAGACCCAGGCTCAATACCTGGGTTGGGAAGATCCCCTGGAGAAGGAAATGGAAACCCACTCTGGTACTCTTGCCTGGAAAAATCCATGGACAGAGTAGCCTGGTAGGCTGCAGTCCATGGGGTTGTAAAGAGTCAGACACAACTGAGTGACTTCATACATTGAGATAATCATATGGTTTTTATCTTTCAATTTGTTAATGTGGTGTATTACGTTGATTAATTTGCTGATATTGAAGAATCCTTTCATCCCTGGGATAAAGCACACTTGGTCATGATGTATGATCTTTTTCATATGTTGTTGGATTCTGTTTGCTAGAATTTGGTTAAGGATTTTTGCATCTATGTTTAGTAGTGATATTGGCCTGTAGTTTTCTTTTTTTGGTGGCATCTTTGTCTGATTTTGGTATTAGGGTGATGGTGGCCTCATAGAATAAGTTTGGAAGTTTACCTTCCTCTGCAGTTTTCTGGAAGAATTTGAGTAAGATAGGTGTGAGCTCTTCTCTAAATTTTTGGTAGAATTCAGCTGTGAAGCCATTTGGTCCTGGGCTTTTGTTTGCTGGAAGATTTCTGATTACAGTTTTGATTTCCGTGCTTGTGATTGGTCTGTTAAGATTTTCTATTTCTTCCTGGTTCCATTTTGGAAGGTTATACTTTTCTAAAAATTTGTCCATTTCTTCCAAGTTGTCCATTTTATTGGCATATAGTTGCTGATAGTAGTCCCTTATGATCCTTTGTATTTCTGTGTTGTCTGTTGTGATTTCTCCATTTGCATTTTATTGATTTGATTCTTCTCCCTTATTTTTTTGATGAGTCTGGCTAGTGGTTTGTCTATTTTATTTACTCAAAGAACCAGCTTTTAGCTTTGTTGATTTTTGCTATGGTCTCCTTTGTTTCTTTTTCATTTATTTCTGCCCTAATTTTTATAATTTCTTTCCTTCTACTAACCCTGGGGTTCCTCATTTCTTCCTTTTCTAGTTGCTCTAGGTGTGCTGCTACTGCTGCTGCTGCTAAGTTGCTTCAGTCGTGTCCGACTCTGTGCGACCCCATAGACGGTGGCCCACCAGGCTCTCCCATCCCAGGGATTCTCCAGGCAAGAACACTGGAGTGGGTTGCCATTTCCTTCTCCAGTGCATGAAAGGGAAAAGTGAAAGTGAAGTCACTCAGTCGTGTCTGACTCTTCGCGACCCCATGGTCTGGAGCCTACCAGGCTCCTCCATCCATGGGATTTTCCAGGCAAGAGTACTGGAGTGGGGTGCCATTGCCTTCTCCAGCTCTAGGTGTAGAGTTAGGTTATTTATCTGAGTTTTCTCCTATTTCTTTAGGTAAGCTTGTATTGCTATGAACCTTCCCCTTAACACTCTTTTTACTGAGTTCCATAGGTTTTGTGTTTTTTGTGTTTTGTTTCTATGCATTTTTTGATTTCTTCTGTGATTTGTTGGTTATTCAGAAGCGTGTTGTTTAGCCTCCATATGTTTGTATTTGTAATAGTTTTTTTCCCCTGTAGTTGACATCTAATCTTACTGCCTTGTGATCAGAAAAGATGCTCGAAATGATTTCTTTCTTTCTTTTTTTTTTTTTATTTACCAAGGCTAGATTTATGGCCCAGGATGTGATCTATCCTGGAGAAGGTTCCACGAGCATTTGAGAAAAAGGTGAAATTCATTGTTTTGGGGTGAAATGTCCTATAGATATCAATAAGGTCTAACTGGTCCATTGTATCATTTAAAGTTTGTCTTTCCTTGCTAATAATCTGTTTAGCTGATCTATCCATAGGTGTGAGTGGGGTATTAAAGACTCCCACTATTATTGTGTTACTGTTCATTTACCCTTTCATACTTGTTAGCCTTTGCCTTACATATTGCGGTGCTCCTATGTAGGTGCACATATATTTATAACGTTATATCTTCTTCTTGGATTGATCCTTTGATCATTATGTAATGTCCTTCTTTGTCTCTTTTCACAGCCTTTATTTCAAAGTCTATTTTATCTGATATGAGTATTGCTACTCCTGCTGTCTTTTGGTCTCCATTTGCATGAAATATCTTTTTTTCCAGCCCTTCACTTTCAGTCTATATGTGTGCCTTGTTTGAGGTGGGTCTCTTGTAGACAGCATATATAAGGGTCTTGTTTTTGTATCCATTCAGCCAGTCTTTGTCTTTTGGTTGGGGCATTAAACCAATTTACATTTAAGGTAATTATTGAGAAGTATGATCCTGTTGCCATTTACTTTGTTGTTTTGGTTTCGAGTTTATACACTGTTTCTGTGTTTCCTGTCTAGAGAAGATCCTTTAGCACTTGTTGAAGAGCTGGTTTGGTGGTGCTGAATTCTATCAGCTTTTGCTTGTCTGTAAAGCTTTTTGATTTCTCCTTCATATTTAAATGAGATCCTTGCTGAGTACAGTAATCTTGGTTGTAGATTTTTCTCTTTCATCACTTTAAGTATGCCCTGCCATTCCCTTCTGGCCTGAAGAGTTTCTATTGAAAGATCAGCTGTTATCCTTATGGGAATCCCCTTGTGTGTTATTTGTTGTTTTTCCCTTGCTGCTTTTAATATTTGTTCTTTGTGTTTGATCTTTGTTAATTTGATTAATATGTGTCTTGGGGTGTTTTGCCTTGGGTTTATCCTGTTTGGGACTCTCTGGGTTTCTTGGACTTGAGTGGCTATTTTCTTCCCCATTTTAGGGAAGTTTTCAACTATTATCTCGTCAAGTATTTTCTCATGGCCTTTCTTTTTGTCTTCTATCACACTAGGACCACAGCCTTGTCTAACTCAATGAAACTAAGCCATGCCTGTGGGGAACCCAAGATGGGCGGGTCATGGTGGAGAGATCTGACAGAATGTGGTCCACTGGAGAAGGGAATGGCAAACAACTTCAGTATTCTTGCCTTGAGAACCCCATGAATAGTATGAAAGGCAAAATGATAGGATACTGAAAGAGAAACTCCCCAGGTCAGTAGGTGCCCAATATGCTACTGGAGATCAGTGGAGAAATAACTCCAGAAAGAATGAAGGGGTGGGGCCAAAGCAAAAACAATACCCAGCTGTGGATGTGACTGGTGATAGAAGCAAGGTCCGATGCTGTAAAGAGCAATATTGCCTAGGAACCTGGAATGTCAGGTCTGTGAATCAAGGCAAATTGGAAGTGGTCAAACAAGAGATGGCAAGACATTCTAGGAATCAGCGAACTAAAATGGACTGGAAAGGGTGAATTTAACTCAGATGACCATTATATCTACTACTGTGGGCAGGAATTCCTCAGAAGAAATGGAGTAGCCATCATGGTC
>NW_011494522.1:2670263-2671047 GCF_000754665.1 Bison bison bison
TTTGGCCTTGGAATACGGAATGAAGCAGGGCAAAGACTAATAGAGTTTTGCCAAGAAAATGCACTGGTCATAGCAAACACCCTCTTCTAACAACACAAGAGAAGACTCTATACATGGACATCACCAGATGGTCAACACTGAAATCAGATTGATTATATTCACAATACTTAGCAGTTACCAAACCATTTATTTTTGTTATCAGCAGAAAAGGCAAGGAAAAAATAAAACAAAGAAACCAGTACTGGTGGTGATCGCTCTTTTCCTTCACCAAAGGGGACAATTCATTTATCCCTGACTCTCCAGCATGTTCACTGTTCCCTGTGGCATGAAAATCTGATAAAACTCAGAAGGAATAGAAAAATTCCACTTCAATATTTTCCTGCTGAGCCTGAGAGTGCTTTGCAGACCCCAGCAAGATGAAAATCTCGCTGCAGTATCAGAAAGAGAACACCTTGTTTTATCCCTAGGAGCTTATTTGAGGTGGGTTTTCCTTCATGCTTAAAAGGATTATCTCTGAAAGATAAGTTTGTTTCCTCCATCAACTTTTTATAAATATTATCTCTTCATTAGAATCAGGTTCTCTTTAATCCCCTTACTTTGGAGAGCTTGAGGAATTTGATTTATTGACAACAAATCTGCCTGCCTGCAATAAAGGAGACCTGGGTTCAGTCTCTGGGTTGAGAAGATTCCCTGAAGAAGGGAATGGTTACCAACTCCAGTATTCTTGCCTGGAGAATTCCATGGACAGAGGAGCCTGGTGAGCTACCATTCATGGGGTCACAAA
>NW_011494522.1:2671147-2672434 GCF_000754665.1 Bison bison bison
TTTAAAAATTAAAAAAAAATGATAATAGTAAAATAGATCTAGGAATTTCTCTGGAGCTGTTGAAGGCAGTGTGGAGTCAGTTCAGTTTCAGATAGTTCCTTGTTCCAGCTTATACTTCTTCTCAAGGTCTATAGGCCCCTTCCAGTGTATTCATTGCTAACTACAGGGTTTTAATCTGTTGCACCTGTCACTTCCAGAGCAGTTCCCTCTTCTTTGTTTATTTTGGCTTCCTCTATTTGCAAGTTTCTTCAGTGTCTAATTTCCACCCTGATGCAGGGCAGTGGAGGTGGTCACTTATTTAGGCTTACTTGTTCAGTTGTGCTGTGGGGAGCGAGGAACACCACAAACAACTATCACTGGCGTGTGTAGGGAGTGCTCGCAGTGCCTGGGCCACACTGGGTTTGCCCCTGCTCACGGCTTTCCCGGTCTACACTGCTCAGTCTCCAGGTTGCTCTGCAGGGGAACTGTCTAAAGCAGGCCTTGGGTTTCGTGCACTTCCCAGGTATAAGCCACTCAGGTTCAGGTTCTCGGGTACTCCACAAAGGCACAGACTTGGTTGAGCCTGCGTTTTGTGCCCTTCCCAGGTCTGAGCAGCTCAGGCGACCGGGTGCTTGGCAAGCGCACACTGCCCAGGTGGGCAGTGCCTCTTATCACCTCCCCAGTCCCAGCTGCTCAGTTTCCTGGGTGTGCAGTGGGACCGCCATCTCAAGTGTGCTGTGTGTCTCCTCTGGGGAGCTGATCTCTGGTTGTGACCCTCCTGGAGGGTGTCAACCATCCAGGAACCCAGGAAGACTTGGTTAGCAACTGGGAGCCTGCTCACAATTTGGTAGAGGATGATGCTGTCTCTGGGGCCGAGATTGCCCCTTTCCAGCTCTGGCTGTTGCCCACCTGCCTCTCTGCCTCTGGGCAGGAGGGGGATGGGCCAATCCGCAGCTGGCTAGCTCTCCTCTGGTATTTGCTCAGTCCTTTGTTCTGTGAGCGGGCCAGCATTGCCTTAGGTTAGAGCTTTTTGTGAAAATGTTCTCTATCTGGCTATCCCACAGTTTGGGTTGCTATCTCATGTTAGCTCCCTCAGATTGTCCTCAGGGCATTCAGGCTCAGTTCAGTTCAGTTCAGTCGCTCAGTCGTGTCCAACTCTTTGCGACCCCATGAATTGCAGCACGCCAGGCCTCCCTGTCCATCACCATCTCCCGGAGTTCACTCAAACTCATGTCCGTCGAGTCGGTGATGCCATCCAGCCATCTCATCCTCTGTTGTCCTTTTCCTCCTGCCCCCAATCCCTCCCAG
>NW_011494522.1:2672534-2672798 GCF_000754665.1 Bison bison bison
AAACCATTTATTTTTGTTATCAGCAGAAAAGGCAAGGAAAAAATAAAACAAAGAAACCAGTACTGGTGGGTTATAAAAATGAAAATTAAAAGAGTAATAGAGGACTTAAAATTTAAAAAATTTAAAAATTAAAAAAAAATGATAATAGTAAAATAGATCTAGGAATTTCTCTGGAGCTGTTGAAGGCAGTGTGGAGTCAGTTCAGTTTCAGATAGTTCCTTGTTCCAGCTTATACTTCTTCTCAAGGTCTATAGGCCCCTTCCA
>NW_011494522.1:2672898-2691644 GCF_000754665.1 Bison bison bison
CCGGAGTTCACTCAAACTCATGTCCGTCGAGTCGGTGATGCCATCCAGCCATCTCATCCTCTGTTGTCCTTTTCCTCCTGCCCCCAATCCCTCCCAGCAGCAGAGTCTTTTCCAAAGAGTCAACTCGTCTCATGAGGTGGCCAAAGTATTGGAGTTTCAGCTTTAGCATCATTCCTTCCAAAGAACACCCAGGGCTGATTTCCTTTAGAATGGACTGGTTGGATCTCCTTGCAGTCCAAGGGACTCTCAAGAGTCTTCTCCAACACCACAGTTCAAAAGCACCAATTCTTTGGCTCTCAGCCTTCTTCACAGTCCAACTCTCACATCCATACATGTCCACTGGAAAAACCATAGCCTTGACTAAACAGACGTTTGTTGGCAAAGTAATGTCTCTGCTTTTCAATATGCTATCTAGGCGGACAATCTGTGGGTTTTATTTATTTATGTATGTATTTTTCCTCCCAGTTATGTTGCCCTCTGAGATTCCAAAACTCCCCACAGACCCGCCGGTGTTTGGAAACTTCTCCTCTTTCACGACTCCCTCCCTGGGATGGGTCTCCATCCCTAACTTTTTTGTCTCTCTTTTTATCTTTTATATTTTGTCCTACCTCCTTTCAAAGACAATGGGCTGCATTTCTGGGTGCCTGGTGTCCACTGTCAGCTTTCAGAAGTTGTTTTGTGGAATTTGCTCAGCATTCAAATGATCTTTCAATAAATTTGTGGGGGAGAAAGTGGTCTCCCCCTTCTATTCCTCGGCCATCTTAGGACCACTCCTCTCTTTAAAGAGACAACCAGTATCTTGTTAATAAGTTAGCAAATAACCTCACATGACATTTTTTCAATAAATTTCATTGACTTTACCACATTGAAGCATATATCTGTGCAATATCTAAGGAATGAATTTTGGTTCAATCTTTTCTTTTTTACTTAGTGAAATATTAATTTTTTGCTAAAAATAGTTGGCTTAATAAATCTCTAGCAATTGGTCATGTTTCTATTTTCTAGTTTATCAACCATTTTATTGTATTATTCTGCCATTTATTCTGATATATAGCACAGTGATATTACACAGTCCCAGAATTGTAAGAATATGAATTCTTGATGAGTAAAAGTAAGACATAAGAACTGCACTTAATGAAATATAAGTACAATTACATAGTAGCTTGGAAAATAAATGTAAAGTATCCTTGTTCATAGAGCAAAATTCTGAAATCACTTTCATTAACTTTTTCTATGTGTTGAGAAGTTAGATAAGAGCTGAGATTTTAGCCAGAATTATTTTTCATGCATTACCACAAGCACATTTCACATTTTTTATTGTTATACATTTGCTAATTTGCATCTCATATTTCTAAATTTGAGCCTTTACTGTGGTAAGAGTATATATTTAAGGATATCACAGATTGATTCTGAAAAGGACAAAGAAATAAAAGGGGAACATATAATCACATAATATTATTTGAAAATCTAATCAATTTGGATTTGTACATTAGCACAAAAATTTTTGCATGTGGCAATTACCTTTGAACTGATATATTAATTTAAAATTTAATTACAGAAAGTATTCATGTGGCATGTCTTAGAATGCCATTAACACCAGTTGAGGAAGAGTTCCTGGTCTTCTCTCCATATCTGAGTTATGCAGGAAGTGGTATATATACAAATAGGATAAATATTTGAGAAGAATACCTAGCAGTAGGAAAATTTTAGTGATATTGATTCATATTTCATAAAAGTGTATTCTGACAATTGTATCACAAAAGTTAAAAATACTACATTTCATTGGTTCAATGCTTGTTTAAAAACATTCCATATTATTTCCCCTGAAAATTCAGGCTTTATTTGGATATTAGAAGCTGTGGAAAATCCTAATTCAAGATTCTATGTTTTGTTTTGTTTTGCTTTGCTTTATTTTAATTTACCCTTCATTCTCCAAATTCACTTAATCATGAAGTCTTTTTGTAAATGACAGCTCTTGGCATACTCTGGAACAAATGTTTCAAAAACACATTGGGAAACATGGAAATATGTCTATGAAAAAACAATTGAAAACACACATGAAAGTTTGCAAAGATCGTGGGGTGCTGGCCAGTCTTTCCTGAATTCATTTATAGCTGGTGTCAATTCTTTATTGATTCAGGTGTCCTCTGGTTAAGAGGTAACCATGCAAAAGAAGATGCTCAGAGGGAGCTGGGAACATAACAGTGACTCTCAGGCTTCTTAGATGGTTACTTTACAACTGGCAGGTACATTTCAAGGAATGCCCTATAGTCCTCTATGATACTCTGGGAATTTCTAATTGCTAAGAACCACGTGCTTCCTAAAGAGTATATCTCTTGTTACACCTGAAGCTAGGGCTCTCCATTATACCATTTAACAGTAAAAAGATAAAAGACACTTCTTCCCAAACCTGGGGGTTTTGGCCCATTAGTAATTAAATTTAAAAAAAAATAGAGAGATGATTAACACATGTGTCCAACCTGTTTTAAAGCTGGAGACTGAAAGAAAATTATAAAAGCCTCAAAAGAGTAACAGATTAATGTAATAGGTGGTCATAGGAACAAGCAACCACAGTACAATCTGATCAATGCTGTACTACTGAAATAATTAAAGTGTCCTAGGAAAACAGGCATGAGGGAGAGAGAGATTCCATGTATGGAAAACAGAGGGAGAAGCTGGCTAAGATTTCACAAAGTTGGAGACATTTCAAATGAAGTAATGTGAATAATAAAATAATTTAATGGAAATTATTTAATAATAAAACAAACAATTCACTCCATGAAACAGAAAAATGGACTCAGGAAGCCAGATCTTTAGGATGTGTCACAGACTACCAGGAAAAATTCTCTGAGATCATGGTGCCATCTATGTCTGTGACCTTGAGCGCTAGTTGCTACTGATGTATTCACTCAGCAAATGTTTTCAAGAATTTATAATGTGAAGGGCATACTTATTAAGTATAAGGCATATATTTGTAAACACACAAGCCTCAAGCTTAAGCTTCTAAAAGTATAATGCAAAAAAATGCAAATAGGCAATTAAACTACCTATTTTTTAAATGTATGCAAAATGCTGCCTGACTTGGTAAGTCGGGTCATTGTGTTTATGAAGAGTTTTCCATGTGGAGACAGACTGGGGAACAAAACATGAAAACATTCAGATCATTGCCCCTGGCAGTTTACAGCCACAGACTTTGAAGAGGCTCAAAGGCTCAACTGTGGAAGATCATATGTCATCCCACACCAAGTTTTGAGCAGTAGGTACGTCTACCTTCCAGGATGGCTAGTCCGTCCTCCTCCACACACACATGCACACATTTCTTTTCCTCCAGAGATCAGAGATGATTTTTGAACTTTTCTTACCTTCTTGTATTTCTTTAAAGAAAAAAGTCCTCAATTTCTTAATAAACATCTACTAATAAATTAAGAAGGCAGATGTACCAGTGACATTCAAAAACTACTGATTCCACTAAAATGAGAGTATCCGATACATCGTGATTGATTTTGATTATAAATTTGCAAAAAGACAGTGGAAACAATGAACGCAGCTTCTACGTTGAATTCAAGTAGGAAAACAGATGAAATGATAATTTATCACCAGATGGAATTGTTAAAAATACAGACTGCAAAGTTGTTAAAAATCTGCCTTGCATTACATATTGACAAGCATTTCTAGGTCTCAATACTCTGTATGTTCCACATTGTACATGTCTGCTCCAATGGTACTGTTAATTACTGAAATGTTAAAGTGGTCATATCTGAGGAGTTCAAAGCAGCATTGCCAGCATTGGAAAGTTTATCTTTTCAGAACATCTCCTTCCTTATAAGTTATCCTTTCTTATCTCCTTCCTGTGATTTTTTTTTCTACATTGATTTACTCTTGATTTACAAAGGTGTGACTACCCTCTCCAGCACCTTTCATCACATTCTTTCAGACAGTATTCTTATAAGATACAGGGATTCATTCCGAACACCTGAGACATAGTTCCAGAGCAGCTGTTGCTTGTTAAATCTCATTTTGTTTTCTGATTATTAAATTTCAAAGTTAAAAGTAGGCTGTTGCATTTCTAAACAATATTCTACTAATGCATTCAGGAACGCATACACAGGATTTTAGATTTCTATTCCCATCAGCCTTCTAATGATCTATTTTTGTACTCACTGTGGTCTTAGCCAGGGTCACTATAGAGTGGTCCATACTTACTCACCTATATAGTATTGGGTCCTTTCACGGGAAAGGACTATATCATTGTGAAATTCATAATAGCAAAGAAAGATAGTTAGAAATATGCCTTGGACTTCAGCAATAAAATATTTTAATAAAAAGTATGATAATCCTTCTGCCTCAATAATCTTAAAATAAATACAGTTCAAGAATATCAGATGATCAGATATGAAATTTTGACTCTACAAGTACAAACAGTTCCAATTAGTAAGACCTGAAGTGTTATACAAGTAAACTAAGATGAAATTTACAAATAAATTAAGATTTTCAAATAAACAAATACAGATATACCTCAGGATTATTACAGGTTTAGTTCCAGACCACCATAATAAAGTGAGTCACAAGAATTTTTTTGTTTCCCAATGCATATAAAAATTGTATTTACCTTATGCTATCATCTATCAAGTGTGCAATAGCTTTATGCTTAAAAGAATTTATGCCTTCTTAGGCTTTATGCCTAAAAGAAAAAATACATTCCCTAATTAAAAATATTTTGATTCCCAAAATTCCAGCCCTCATCTAAGTCTTCAGCAAGTCATAATCCTTTTGCTCCTGGTGGATCTTGCCTCCGTGTTGGTGGCTGCTGATTGTTTAGGGTGGTGGTTGCTGAAGTAGGGGTAGCAATTTCTTAAAATAAGACAATAATGTTTGCCACACTGATTGGCTCTTCCTTTCATGAATGACTCCCTTGTGGCATGCAATGCTGTTTGATAGCATTTCACCCACAGTAGGACATCTTTCCATTGGAGAAGGAAATGGCAACCCACTCCAGTGTTCTTGCCTGGAGAATCCCAGGGACGGGGGGGGCCTGGTGGGCTGCCATCTATGGGGTCGCACAGAGTCAGACACGACTGAAGTGACTTAGCAGCAGCAGCAGAACATCTTTCCAAATTGGAGTCAATCCTCTCAAACCCTGCTGCTGTTTTATCAATTCAGTTTATGTAATATTCTAAATCCTCTGTTGTCATTTCAGTTATTTTCACAGCATCTTCACCAGGTAGATTTCATCTCAAGAAACCACTTCCTTTGTTCAGCCATAAGGAAGCAGCTCAGTTCTTTATTGTGAGATTACACAACTCAGTAACATCTTCAGGTTCCACTTCTAACTTTAGTTCTCTTGCTACTTCTGCCACATCTTCAGTTATTTCCTCCACTGAAATCTTGAACTTCCTGAAGTCATCCATGAGGGTTGGAATCAACTTCTTCTAAACTCTTGTTAATGTTGCTATTTTGATGACCCATGAATGTGTTTATTGGCATCTAGAATGGTGAATCCTTCCCAAAAAGGCTCAGTGGACTTTGCCCAGATCCATCAGAGGAATCCCAAGCTATGGCAGCCTCACAAAATGTGTTTCTTAATAATAAGACTTGAAAGCCAAAATTACTCCTTGATCCATGGACTGCAGAATAGATGTTATCTTTGCAGCATGAAAACAATATTAATCTTATTTACATTGCCACCAGAGCTCTTGAGTGACCATGCACATTGTCAATGAGCAGTTATAGTTTGAAAAGTCTTTTTTTTTTTCTGAGCAGTGGGTCTCAATAGTGGGCTTAAAATATTCAGTAAACAGTGTTGTCAACAGATATACATCATCTGAGCTTTGTTGTTCCATTTGTAGAAAACAGGCAGAGTAGATTTAGCTTAACTCTGATGGGTCCTAGGATTTGGGGAATGGTAAACAAGCATTGGCTTCAACGTCAAGTCACCAGATGCATTAGTCCCTAACAAGAGAGGCAACCTGTCTTTTGATGCTTTGAAGTTAGGCATTGGTTTTTCCTCTCTCCTTCTGCAAGTCGAGATGGCTTCTTCTTCCAATATAAGGATGTTTTTTTTTTTCTACATGGAAATCTGTTGTTCAGAGTAACCACCTTCATTCATGATGTTAGCTATACCTGGATAACTTGCTTCTACATTATCACTTGCTGCTTCCCCTTGCACTTTGATGTTATGGAGATGGCTTCTTTCCTTAAACCTCATGAACCCTCCTCTGCTGGCTTCAAGCTCTTCTTTCACAGCTTCCTCCCCTCTCTCAGCCTTCATAGAATTAAATAAAGCTGAGGCCTTTCTCTGAGCTTGGCTTTGGCCTAAGGGAATGTTGTGGCTGGTTTGATCTCTCCAGATGACTGAAACTTTCCCCATGTCAGCAATAAGGCTGTTTCCATTTCTTATCATTTGTGTGTTCACTGCAATAGTAGTTTCTTTGAAGAACATTACCTTTGCATTCACAGCTTAGCTAACTAGACACAAGAGGCCTACTCTTTCAGCCTATCTCAGCCTTCAACATGGCTTCCTCACTAAGACTAATCATTTCTAACTTTTGATTGAAAGTGAGAGATATGCAAGTCTTCATTCACTTGAACACTAAGAGGCCATTGTAGGACTGTTAACTGACCTAATTTCAGTATTTTTGTGACCCAGGGAGTAGGGAGTTCCAAGGAGAGGGAGAGAGACTGGGTCAATGGAGCAGTCAGAACAGACACACTTAAAGATTGTTTGTGTTTTTATATTGGTGCCATTCACAGTACCCCAAAACAATTGCAATAGTGAGTTCAAAGATCACTGATCACAGATCACCATGATCATAATAAAGAGAAAGTTTGAGATATTGTAAGAATTACTAAAATGTTACACACAGATGTGAGCTAGTGTTAGAAAATTGACAGGCTGATAGGCTTGCTCAATGCAAGTTTTCCATCCACCTTAAATTTGCAAAAATCACAATATCTATAAACATGATAAAATTGAGGTGTGCCTACATAAACAAATCAATATATATATAATAATGGCTAAGACCTGCAAAGGTTAAATCTTTGTAGTTAGAGATGAAATTCTCCTCTTACACTAGCTCTGTGAGTTCAAGCATATTACGTAAGCATCTAAGCAACTGTTTTTTTCATCTGTATATGGGAATAATAAAATTAAAATTTCAAAGGTTTTGGTGATTAAATTATATAATATTTATAAAGCGATTTATTTCAATGCTTGGTTAATAATATATACTTTATATATTCAATTTGTTGTTGTTGTTCAGTCATTAAGTTGTGTCCAACTCTCTGTGACCCTGTGGACTGCAGCAAACCAGGCTTCCCTGTCCTTCACTATCTCCTGGAGCTTGCTCAAACTCATGTCCATTGAGTCAGTGATGCCATCCAACCATCTCATCCTCTGCTGCCCTTTTCTCCTTTTGCTATCAATCTTTCCCAGCATCAGGGCCTTTTCCAATAGTCAGCTGTTATATATGTATTCAATACTTTTGGTCAAATAGAAGGAGAAGGGTCACCTAAAAAGAGAACAATAAAAATTAACATGAATAAAATCAGGAAAATTGAAGTATCAAAGATGGTGGAACTTAAAAAATATTCTGAAATATAAGACCCACTGCCTGACATCTTACAGGTTATTATTCAAGTCTCACTTTCCTCAGGAGGCTTCTCTCCCCATCCAATTTAAGATTTTGAGCTCCCACCCCCATCCTCACATTCCCTATTTCACTTCCCTTTGTAATTTTTTCCACCAGGCAGCTAAACCAAAACCTGCCCTAGAGCAGGGGCTAATATTTGTTGAATTAATGTATGAAGGAGTAAATGAATTACAGATCAAGTAGAATACATATGGAATAAACTTGTTGCTTAGGGAAAATGATATAATGTTAAATGGTGACAGAGAGCTATTTATCTTTACATTCATCTTCTTGCATAATAAAATTGGAAATATGGGAGTTGCCCTCCACTCACTCCTGTTTCATCTTCTGGATTTAATGAGTCACTCTGTCATGTCCTTTTGTTGTATTTTCTGTCTCCTGCTCTCCATGCTTTATTTTCTTTTTTAATATTAAAAAAATCTCTTAAGTAGGTTTGTTCCTTCCAATGCCAACTCTCTCCAATTTAACATCCACACTATTGGGGATGATATTTTTAAACCACATTATCTGATTGGATTAGTCCCTTGTTTTAAGCCCTTCATTTTCTCTCTCTCTTTTTGTAGAGTAAATTCTAAATTCCTTCAAAGGGATGCAAATTAGGACAAAGTGCAGTATTATTCACATAGTAGACTATGATCAAATGGTTCCAAAATAAATTTATCCTTTTACTTTGACCAATAGTTCTAAAATAATTAAGTAGATTATACTAGAATAGAAACATCTACATAAATCACACTTAGTAAGGATAATTGTAATTTTGTGAAATTGAAATCCACACACATACAGTAATTTATGACATGAAACACATTTCTTGCTGTGGATTGAGATTAACAAAATTACTTTGAAAGGCACTGGCATAGTGGTTAGAAGCATGGACTCTGGAACACGGTGACCAGAGCAACGAATTCAGTTCTGCAATTTACTAATTGTGTAACTTTGAGTCAATTACTTACTATCTTTGTGCTCCAATTCCCTCAATTGTAATGAGGCAAAGTATAGTATCTACCTTTGTGATTATTTTGAAGATAAATTAGTTTATGTGTATAAACTGTACAGAGAAGTACCTGACTCAGAGTGTATATTCAATCAGCTATATTTTTGAGGATTTTTCCAGTATATATTCCTTACTTACCCTTCCCTACCTCCCATGCTTTACTGCAGCCTATTGGAATTGCTTGGCATTCTTTGAATGTGCCATCAAGTTTAGTACCTCATAATTCAAGAAGCTGGGACAGGGAGAAGTAACTGCTTTTGCCCAGGTTCACAGAGCCAGTTACTCTGGTGTGCTGAAGGCTAAAGTCCATGCTCTTAAGCACCACACCAGAGTGCCTTTACTTATTGCCTTTGCTGTATCCACCATCACAAACATCTAAACTTCCACCATCCTCGCTTGTCTGAAATTTTCAAGTACTTCATTATATATCTGTCTTTCATATTAGACTGTCTTTCCTGTGCTTGAAATGCTCTTCTCTCAAAAGTTGCCCTGGAAAATTCCTATGCCTCATTCTAGATTCTGCTCACAAGAATCCCTCTCTAAATGCAACTCTTGGCAGACACAATTAGTCACTATTTCCTTGTATCCAAAAGTACTTTGTGATTTCCTCTAATAGTATTTCTCAGTTTGTATTATCAGGCACAAATAAAACACATCACATATGAAATGCCAAAAAAACAGGTCATTGATCAAACTTAGGGACTGCTACGAATATGTCTTTTGTTACTTAGCAAAGTCACAAAAAGGTTGTCTGTGTGTGTGTTTATGAAATTATATATTTTAAAGGTTCAGAGAAAAACCTGAATGAAAGATGGCAAATTTTCTTTTATACTCCAGATTTTAAAAATAAACATTGAGCTATTGTTTTGGTTAATACTTATTAAGTATTAAGGAACATCTTTTGAAAATGTTGCACTGTTAGGCTTTATCTTCCTAAATTGGGATTCTTTTACATGCTTATGTCTTTTTTTGGGGTAATTGTAGTGTATTTCTGTTGTCTTGGCTATCCAGTATCAGAACACCCTTCCTGTTTTGGCATAACACTTATGTATTTGGGAAATGACCTCACTTGCTTCCATGAAAGCAGAAGGAGCTATATTACCTTTTGATATATAATTACCCAATTTTGTCTGGGAAATTAAGGGGAAAATCAGAAAAGTAGAGGGATATCTATTGCTATTTTAAACAGCATCTATGGCCATCAGTGACCAGTAGTACTGGGGCCATTGTTTTCCTGTATCATTCAGCTTATACTCACAATAAACTATGATAGAAATCTCAGTGGCATACAACAGAAGCATTTGCTTCTCACTCATGCGTTGCATGTTAACTGGGGCTCAGCTGATCTTGACTGTGCATGGCTGAACTTGGCTCCAGGCCATGCCTAGCATTTAGGATTTCTCCATATGGCTCATGTTTTCTGCGATAGTAGCATGCCTGGTAAATGCACTTTTTGCAAGCGTTTGCTCTATCATGCCCACTAATATCCAATTGGGTACAGCAAGTCACATGGCCAAGTCCAAAGTCAGGAGGCCGGGAAATACACTTTTTCAAACAAGAGACTATGGCAAGGGTGTGAATGTATAATGTTATTAGAAGGGAATGGAGAATTGAGAGCATAATATAATCTGCCACCCTATCCTAAGTGTACGTGTCCGTGGCTAAATCTTCATTGAACCTTAATTCCCTCTATTTCTTTGGGGAGTTTTTCTAGTCTTCCTGCTGATTCAGTGAGCTACTTTGATATCCCTCAGCAAACAGTGACATTTCAAAAATAAGACATCATGTAGGCATGTGGGAGAGTCTTTGGGTTCAAAGGAAGATCCTCCAAAGACATCAGGAGACCATGGACTACCCTGTATCTTAGTAAATCCAAATTCTGATTCATGAGTCTTCTCTTTGATACATAGACTTCCTATCAGATATTTTGTTAGAGATAATATTGATCATTATATAGGGTTGATTATATATATATGTGTGTGTGTGTATACATATATATATATGATTTTTAGCAGTGTAATTTAAAAATAATAAATATCTTTATTAGGATATAACTATTCTTTTTTATTCCAAAGTTCTAGTTTGCAGTATCTTGTAAACCAAAATTTTCACTAAAACACACTTTCATAAATATGGATTGGAAGTGATGGTATGTATGCTTTTTAGTTGCTTTTTTTTCTATTAAAAACCAAATTTGATGGAGGTCTGGTAAGGTGGTCTCCAAATTCTTACACTGGTAAGTATGAAGTAATTGAGTTGAGTTTCAAACAGTCAGCAGTAACTGGGTTTTGTAAATGAATATTAGTTAGTATCAATAGGCTTAATATTTGAAAGAGTACTTCTTCACTTGAGGGCAGAAACATAGAAAGAAAGCTAGTTAACCACAAAATATGAAACCAAGATATGGGATGAAGAAAATTTCCAATATATATATATGGGAAAAACACATAAGCCTGCTGATCAGTCCATGTGAATTATTCTCAGTGCTCTGCCTCATGGTTGGAAATTTGAGCATGCAGCGTTATGCACCTGCACATCTGTGACTGCTAGAGGGAATTGAGCAAAAGCACTACTGTCTATCCAGAAAGAAAATAGCATTTTAAAATACCTTGTAATGCACGATAATGAGTTGATATGATTACAAGCTAACAGGCTCCATTACGGCGTACAGTGCCACTCTGGGGTCCATCTGATAGGCCTCTTTTTTTTCACTCTAAATTCATTCTGCTACTATTGTGTCCCTCTCTTTTTACTGTCAGTGTGTAGATCTACAGCTCTTTGTGTGTTTAATTTTGTCTTAAAACAACAACAACAACAAAAACACCTGGTGAATTCTGATCTAGGTTGATGTTAGGTATTTGAAAAGTAAGTGTAAAATCAATGCTTTGTAAGCTCTGGGAAGGAATATTGACTAACTAGTGAGGAACTGCATCACTGAGAGTCCTATTCAGTGGCCCAAGCTCATGTCACCATCTGCCACAAAACAGTACTGTTTCTTCAAAAGGCAATTCTTTTTCCCTAAATCAGTAATTCTTTGTGGCAGGTTAGATGATGGAAGCTCTGTTACTGAAGGTTTAAGCTTAGCTGAACATAACAGAAAACTTAGAGTCAATTCAACAAGGTGACTCAGCCATAAAATTAAAAGATGCTTGCACCTTGGAAGAAAAGCTATGACAAACCTAGACAGCATATTAAAAAGTAGAAATGTCATTTTGCAAACAAAGATTCATATAGTCAAAGCCATGGTTTTTCCAGTAGTCATGAATGAATGTGAGAGTTAGACCATAAAGAATTGATGTTTTCGAATTGTGGTGCTGGGGAAGACTTGAGAGTCCCTTGGACTGCAAAGAGCTCAAACTAGTCAATCTTAAAGGAAATAAACCCTGAATTTTCACTGGAAGAACTGATGCTGAAGCTGAAGCTTCAGTACTTTGGTCACCTGATGTGAAGAGCTGACTAATTGGAAAAGACCCTGAAGCTGGGAAAGACTGAGGGCAGGAAGAGAAGGGGGTGACAGATGATGAGGTGGTTGGATGCCATCACCGACTGAATGGACATGAGTTTGAGCAAGCTCTGAGAGATAGTGAAGGACAGGGAAGGCTGGCTGCAGCTCATGGGGTTGCAAAGAGTCAGACACGACCTAGTGACTAAACAAGAATAACAACAAATAAGGTGGGATTTCTCCATCTGTCAGGAAAGGTAAGTTAAGGAGTGTGTACATGTGAACTCACCTCAGTAGTGTCTGACTCTTTGCGACCCTATGAACTATAGCCCTCCAGGCTCCTCTGACCGTGGAATTCTCCAGGCAAGAATATTGAAGTGGGTTGCCATTTCCTTCTCCAGCGGATCTTCCTGACCCAGGGATCGAAGCCTCAACTCCTGTGCCTCCTGCATTGGCAGGCAGATGCTTTACATTAGCACCACCTGGGAAGCTCATATGGAACTATGTGTATTACTATATAACTACATACACATATGGAAGGAGTGGGCTTCCCTCTTGGCTCAGATGATAAACAATCTGCCTGCAATGTGGGAGATCTGAGTTCGATCCCTGGATTGGGCAGATCACCTGGAGAAGGGGATGGCTACTCATTCCAGTGTACGTGCCTGGAGAACTCCATGGAGATAGGAGCCTCGCAGGCTACAGTTCATGGTGTCCCAAAGAGTCAGATACAACTGAGCAACTAACACATACACACATACACACACACACACACACACACACACACAAATGGAGTAGACCCTCCTAACTTCTACTTACATCACATTGTCTGAAGTTTAGTCCTCTGGCCAATGCTGCCTTCGAGGCATTATCTTAATTGGATATACTGACACTCAACTAAATACTAAGGAATAAGAGATAAACGGATATAGTAGGTAATTAGCACATTACAACAGCAGCCCTGGAAACTAATGGTAAGAGAATACCTTGCATGAAGAAAGACAAATGCAGCCAGTGATTGGAATGTAATCTCATTTAATAAGAATTGTAGATTACTCCAGGTGACTGTGGATCAGAGTACTTTGAACTCTCAAAGAATAATTATACTACACAGAGTTAAACAGACAAAGAAGACTTTATTCATGAGAATTACAATAAAGGAGAGAGCTTGAGCTAAACTCCACTGAAACAAAAGATGGGAGATGTTTTAAACATTGTGTGAGCTAATGGAAAAATACTAAAAGGTGTTGGATTAAGGGGAGCTTGGGCAATGTGATTAGCCTATTTGTGTGTGCTAATTGGTTCCTATCAAAGTTAGATTCCTACCATCCCACAGAGACTAAGAGATAGGAGTGCCATCTTTCTTGATGATTACATTTCAAAGAGATGAGTCCCAGGTTCTTGAGACATTTCTAGGTTGTAAAAATGGCAAGAGGCTGGGAGAAAATTTTCATCAAAGGGGAGATACTCTGCAGCTCAGGAGCTTATTATGGTCAGGAAGAAACTTGTCTAAGGTTTAATGAAGCCGAGGGAAATGTTAAGGACCTCTTGGTCATTCTCATTGATATTGTTTGGAAATGCTAGACCTTGGCGATGATAAAAAAGCAGAATAAATTGAAGTCATTAAAAAAAAAATTTTTTTTAAGTCTCAAGAGTCAGTATAACCCCTTGTTGCCTGTAACATAGATACTCCCACTGTCCCTCCCCAACCCTCCCTCTTTGGAATGTCACTGCAGGTGAGATTAATGTTGTGGACTAGTCCATGAAAATTTTAAGCATGTATGTTTAATATTCTGAAAGACACATATGAAGTAATGGTATGTGAACCATCATTAAAATGAATAAGAAATTACAAAATAAAAGTAGGCAGAAAGGAAGTGAGATTAAGTGTGTATGAAGGAAAAGCAGTTAGACCTAAAGGAAATTATATTCACTGAAAGAAATATCCCATCTGCCTTAATCCTGGAGAATTAGCCTATGGTACCAGCTATTCAGCACAGAGAGACAGAAGACTTAAATGATTTGAAAGATAACTTGAAAAGCTCCACCAAAAATCTAACAGGAATTAGAATTCCTGAATAAAAGAGTAGAAGAAATAGTAAAGAAGCAATATTTAAGTAGCTAAATATTGCAAAATTACCCAAATTAAAGACTCAGGTTCTCAGACTTAAAATTCACCTAAGGATAAAGTCATGCCTTAACATGCAGTTTTGGTACCTGAGAACATCAGAGATACAGAGACAAATCTTGGAAAGGTAACAGAGTAAATTCAAGTTACCGACAAATGAAATATTAGAAAACCGACAGATATAAGAAGAAAAAAGCAAGAAGTATTCCCTCAAAAGGCTGAGAGACAATAATTGTGAAACTAAAATATTATAGCTTGATAAATTATAAATTATGAGCACAGGAAAATATATTTTCAGTCTTAACAAGCTTAAGTTCATTCAGAAAAAAATATTAAACAATTTTTTAATAAAAAAAGTCAAACCAGCAAGTAGAAAAAATGTTGAACATATGACAAATTATTTGTAAATGAATTGTAAAATAGTGATAATTTTGTATTTTAAAAAGTATAGCTAAAATTTTCAATGGTTTGCAAAAATAATTTTGTTTTTTGCATTGTAAAAAGTAGTAGAACTTTAAATGCATTAACATTTATAATTTATAATTAAGTAGGAATGTTTTAAAGAACAACAAAAATTAGAAATAGAATCTATAGCTCTCTGAACAGCAGGTGAACGCAGAATGGTGGGAGGGAGGTGACAAAATTTTATCAAGCAAACAGAAGGCATAAGAAGTAAACATATAATTAATCATAATATAAGTAAGCATTAAACTCATCACTTAAAATATTGGTACAAATGATTGTGTTAAAAATTCAACTGCATTTTAGTTGTGTTCATAGAAAATCCAGAGGAACTTATATAAACTGTTATAATTATTTAAAAAATTCAGCAAGAACTTTTTTAGATCAAAAATTTATATCAAAATGTAAAAATTAATAATTTTTCTATACAGGAATAATAATCAAACTAGAAAAAATAATTGAAATAATACTATTCACAGATATTTTTGTGCTTTCTTTTTTTAATTTTTTTTAAGTTATGAAAGTATTTATACATTTACTGGAGACAGTAGATAGAGAGCAAAGTAAATTCCACTATATATTACCATTATTTTTTTAAGTAGACAAATTAAGATTCTTAGTGTGTTTCATTATGAAACTGTTAAAAATAAGTAAAGTGAATATAGAGAAAAGTAAAAGGATATAGTCACCTGGAAAACACTATAAACAAATTCAACATAATGAAGATTTATACGATTTTCACACAACAGTTCAGTTCAGTTCAGTTACTCAGTCCTGTCCGACTCTTTGAGACCCCATGAATTGCAGCACGCCAGGCCTCCCTGTCCATCACCAACTCCCGCAGTTCACTCAGACTCAGGTTCATCGAGTCAGTGATGCTATCCAGCCATCTCATCCTCTGTTGTCCCCTTCTCCTCCTGCCCCCAATCCCTCCCAGCATCAGAGTCTTTTACAATGAGTCAACTCTTCGCATGAGGTGGCCAAAGTACTGGAGTTTCAGCTTTAGCATCATTCCTTCCAAAGAAATCCCAGGGCTGATCTCCTTCAGAATGGACTGGTTGGATCTCCTTTCAGTCCAAGGGACTCTCAAGAGTCTTCTCCAACACCACAGTTCAAAAGCATCAATTCTTTGGCGCTCAGCCTTCTTCACAGTCCAACTCTCACATCCATACATGACCACTGGAAAAACCATAGCCTTGACTAGACGAACCTTTGTTGGCAAAGTAATGTCTCTGCATTCCCATCTCTTTCAGAATTTTCCAGTTTATTGTGATCCACACAGTCAAAGGCTTTGGCATAGTCAATAAAGCAGAAATAGATGCTTTTCTGGAACTCTCTTGCTTTTTCCATGATCCAGCGGATGTTGGCAATTTGATCTCTGGTTCCTCTGCCTTTTCTAAAACCAGCTTGAACATCAGGAAGTTCACGGTTCACATATTGCTGAAGCCTGGCTTGGAGAATTTTGAGCATTACTTTACTAGCATGTGAGATGAGTGCAATTGAGCGGTAGTTTGAGAATTTCTGGCATTGCCTTTCTTTGGGATTGGAATGAAAACTGACCTTTTCCAGTCCTGTGGCCACTGCTGAATTTTCCAAATTTTCTGGCATATTGAGTGCAGTACTTTCACAGCATCATCTTTCAGGACTTGAAAGAGCTCAACTGGAATTCCATCACCTCCACTAGCTTTGTTTGTAGTGATGCTTTCTAAGGCCCACTTGACTTCACATTCCAGGATGTCTGGCTCTAGGTCAGTGATCATACCATCGTGATTATCTGGGTCGTGAAGATCTTTTTTGTATAGTTCTTCTGTGTATTCTTGCCACCTCTTCTTAATATCTTCTGCTTCTGTTAGGTCCATACCATTTCTGCCCTTTATTGAGCCCATCTTTGCATGAAATGTTCACTTTGTATCTCCAATTTTCTTGAAGATATCTCTAGTCTTTCCCATTCTGTTGTTTTCCTCTATTTCTTTGCACTGATCGCTGAAGAAGGCTTTCTTATCTCTTCTTGCTATTCTTTGGAACTCTGCATTCAGATGCTTAAATCTTTCCTTTGCTCCTTTGCTTTTTGCTTCTCTTCTTTCACAGCTATTTGTAAGGCCTCCCCAGACAGCCATTTTGCTTTTTTTGCATTTCTTTTCCATGGGAATGGTCTTGATCCCTGTCTCCTGTACAATGTCACGAACTTCATTCCATAGTTCATCAGGCACTGTATCTATCAGATCTAGGCCCTTAAATCTATTTCTCACTTCCACTGTATAATCATAAAGGATTTGATTTAGATCTTACCTGAATGGTCTAGTGGTTTTCCTACTTTCACACAACAGTAGGATACAAATTCTATTCACGTTCCCATAAACTAGGAGACACTGGAACATATTCAGGGACATAAAACAAGGTGTAAAAATTTCATGGTATTGAAATCATATAGAGTCTATTCTCTTATCACTGTGGAATTATGTTAGAAATCAATATCAAAAGATATTTGAAAATAAACCACATATTTTCAAGTGTAATGTGACCTTTACCAAGAGAGATATTTGACTTAGCCATGGGAAACCTCAATAAATTTCAGTTCAGTTCAGTCGTTCAGTCGTGTCCAACTCTTTGCAACCCCATGGACTGCAGCACGCAGGCCTCCCTGTCCCTCACCAACTCCCAGCTGCTGCTGCTGCTGCTGCTAAGTCACTTCAGTCGTGTCCGACTCTGTGCGACCCCATAGACGGCAGCCCACCAGGCTCCCCTGTCCCTGGGATTCTCCAGGCAAGAACACTGGAGTGGGTTGCCATTGCCTTTTCCAATGCATGAAAGTGAAAAGTGAAAGTGAAGTCACTCAGTCGTGTCGGACTCTTCGCGACCCCATGGACCACAGCCTACCAGGCTCCTCCATCTATGGGATTTTCCAGGCAAGAGTACTGGAGTGCCATCGCCTGCTCCAACCAGCCCCCGGAGTTTACTCAAACTCATGTCCATTGAGTCGGTGATGCCATCCAACCATCTCATCCTCTGTCATCCCCTTCCCCTCCCGTCTTCAATCTCTCCCAGCATCAAGGTCTTTTCAAATAAGTCACTTCTTTACATCAGATACAGGGGTGGGGGGGATTGTAGAAAGGAAAGCTTTTAAATGAAAAATTAGTAATAAATATACTTTAAAAACCCCATGTATTTTGAGACTAGATATCCACTTTTAAGTGGATGTATCTAAGAAGCCATAACAAGGAAAATAAGAAAATATTTGTAACAGAATAAAAATGAAAAGAGAATATATCAGAACTTGTTGTATGCAGCTGAAGCTTCTCAATGCAACTAAATACAATGTGGAATCTTGAATAAGGTATGAAAACAAATAATGGACACTAGCATAAAATTTTGTGAAATTTGAAGAAAAAATGTATTTTGGTTAATAATACTGTATCACATGTTAATTTCCTATTTTGTTTTGGGTTTTTATGATATAGTATTTCTTCATATACTCAGAATTGGATTAGGAGTTTCAAGCCTCATTCAGTTCTTTTGTCTTTAAGTCATTAAGATAATAAACTTTTTAGACTTCTAGCAATTTACTACATGCCAAAATATGTGGAACTATATCAAAGTTTTGAGTGTATATAAATTAGAAATCTAGCATTCTCTCATACTAAATCAAACATGTGGAATCAAAATATCATAAATTTTTTAGCTAGGCAAAAATTCATAAGTTTCCTAAAATACGTGTATATATTATATATACTATTTATATACATGTATGCAAAAACGTTTCTACTATGGTT
This sequence comes from Bison bison bison, assembly GCF_000754665.1. Taxonomy (NCBI): domain Eukaryota; kingdom Metazoa; phylum Chordata; class Mammalia; order Artiodactyla; family Bovidae; genus Bison; species Bison bison. The sequence goes on from NW_011494522.1 coordinate 2,691,344, forward strand.
TTTCCTGTGGTCATGTATGGATGTGAGAGTTGGACTGTGAAGAAGGCTGAGCATCGAAGAATTGATGCTTTTTAACTGTGGTGTTGGAGAAGACTCTTGAGAGTCCCTTGGACTGCAAGGAGATCCAACCAGTCCATTCTGAAGGAGATCAGCCCTGGGATTTCTTTGGAAGGAATGATGCTAAAGCTGAAACTCCAGTACTTTTGCCACTTCATGCAAGGAGTTGACTCATTGGAAAAGACCCTGATGCTGGGAGGGATTGGGGGCAGGAGGAGAAGGGGACGACAGAGGATGAGATGGC
>NW_011494522.1:2691744-2706447 GCF_000754665.1 Bison bison bison
ATGCTAAAGCTGAAACTCCAGTACTTTTGCCACTTCATGCAAGGAGTTGACTCATTGGAAAAGACCCTGATGCTGGGAGGGATTGGGGGCAGGAGGAGAAGGGGACGACAGAGGATGAGATGGCTGGATGGCATCACTGACTCGATGGACGTGAGTCTGAGTGAACTCCGGGAGTTTGTGATGGACAGGGAGGCCTGGCGTGCTGCGATTCATGGGGTCGCAAAGAGTCGGACATGACTGAACAACTGAACTGAACTGATGAGAAAACTTTTCTACTATGCTTGATAAAGGCTTGAGAAAGAACAAGTACACACACAGAAAAAAGATGGAGAAATTGGAAGACAAACTAAATGAAATGGGAGCACTAATATGAAATAGCAAAAGTGAAACAAACTAAATAAAAGTAAAACATTATTATATAGTCTAGTTTTTAAACATGGCTGGTTATTAGAAACACATCTGAAGCTTTGGAGAATATCAACACCTAAGCATATGCATTTTTCAAAAATTCCAAAATAATTCTGATATACATCTGAATTTTAAAGTGTGATGACAAGATTTTTCTATTAAATGATAGTTTTAGTGATACAGTTCAGTTCAATAGCTCTGTCTTATCTCTTTGCAACCCCATGTACTTTAGCATGCCAGGCGTCCCTGCAAATTCTATTATTTTCTGTTGACCAGTCATGATACAATGGCATTAGGCAGATACTAGTTACATAATCACAATAGTAAAAAATGTTTATCAGTTTTCACAATCAATAAGCAGACAAAAAATAAAAGATCATTACAGTCGCAAGCCTTAATGGAAACATGATTAACCTAACAGTATAAATAATTACATACAATTTTGGGAGTTAAACAGAGTGATGTGGTAAGTGGAAGTGCATACATGCACACACTTTCATCTTCCCAACAAGTCTATGTCTTTTTGTTAGTGCGTTTAATCCATTTATATTTAAGGTGATTATCAATATGTTATCATTTTCTTAATTGTTTTGGGTTTGTTTCCTTTCTTGTGTTTCCTGCCTAGAGAAGGAAGACCCTTGAGCAAGACTCTCATTCAGATTTGATAGGGAAGTCAAAAGCTTTCCAGATAAGGAAAAGTTAAGAGAATTCATCACCACCAAACCAGCTCTACAAGAAGTGCTAAAGGAACTTCTCTAGGCAGGAAACACAAGAGAAGAAAAAGACCTACACAATATTCACAGAATCTTATGTTGCTGCTGCTGCTAAGTCCCTTCAGTCGTGTCCGACTCTATGCGACCCCATAGACAGCAGCTCACCAGGCTCCCCCATCCCTGGGATTCTCCAGGCAAGAACACTGGAGTGGGTTGCCATTTCCTTCTCCAATGGGTGAAAGTGAAAATGAAGTCACTCAGTCGTGTCCGACTCTTAGTGACCCCATGGACTGCAGCCTACCAGGCTCCTCCATCCATGGGATTTTCCAGGCAAGAGTACTGGAGTTGGGTGCCATCACCTTCTCCAGAATCTTATGTTACATACAAATAAATCTGACAATATATTCAAGAATATGTGGGGAAAGTTTTAAAACACTGAGGAGCATAAAAGAACACCCAAGTAAATGGAAATTATAAAATGTAATGGTTAGAAAATCTCTAACTTGGTTAGCTCAAATCATCCTCAAATAAGCAAAAAGACAATACTTTCCAATCAACATTCCAGCAAGAGTTTTCAGCAGGAGCAAGCTGACTCAAGAAAGCATCAGTCAGTCAGTTCAGTCGCTCAGTCGTGTCCGACTCTTTGTGACCCCATGAATCATAGCATGCCAGGCCTCCCTGTCCATCACCAACTCCCACAGTTCACTCAGACTCACGTTCATTGAGTCAGTGATGCCATCCAGCCATCTCATCCTTTGCCATCCCCTTCTCCTCCTGCCCCCAATCCCTCCCAGCATCAGAGTCCTTTCCAAATGAATCAACTCTTTGCATGAGGTGGCCAAAGTACTGGAGTTTCAGCTTTAGCATCATTCCTTCCAAAGAAATCCCAGGGCTGATCTTCAGAATGGACTGGTTGGATCTCCTTGCAGTCCAAGGGACTCTTAAGAGTCTTCTCCAACACTACAGTTCAAAAGCATCAATTCTTCGACGCTCAGCCTTCTTCACAGTCCAACTCTCACATCCATACATGACCACAGGAAAAGCCATAGCCTTGACTAGACGGACCTTTGTTGGCAAAGTAATATCTCTGCTTTTGAATACGCTATCTAGGTTGGTCATAACTTTCCTTCCAAGGAGTAAGCGTCTTTTAATTTCATGGCTGCAGTCACCATCTGCAGTGATTTTGGAGCCCCCCAAAATAAAGTCTGACACTTTTTCTACTGTTTCCCCATCTATTTCCCATGAAGTGATGGGACCGGATGCCATGATCTTCATTTTCTGAATGTTGGGCTTTAAGCCAACTTTTTAACTCTCCTCTTTCACTTTCATCAAGAGGCTTTTTAGTTCCTCTTCACTTTCTGCCATAAGGGTGGTGTCATCTGCATATCTGAGGTTATTGATATTTCTCCCGGCAATCTTGATTCCAGCTTGTGTTTCTTCCAGTCCAGCGTTTCTCATGATGTACTCTGCATATAAGTTAAATAAGTAGGGTGACAATATACAGCCTTGATGTACTACTTTTCCTATTTGGAACCAGTCTGTTGTTCCATGTGCATATACATGTACAAAAGACCAGGGGAAGCTCAGGTAATTTTGAAAGACAACAAAATATGATTTTTCCTGCAAATAGCAAAATTTACTGTTAAAATGCCCTAGTGATTAAGAAACTTGGTTGTCTTAAATAGTAAGACAATAAATACAGCAAAGAACCAGAATAGTGAGACTAGAGATGGATCCTCATTCATTTACAAAGTTGAAGTATGAATAAGATAACATGACCAATCAGTGTGGAAAGAATGGATCACAAAAAAAATACTGTCAAGATCACTGCTTGTCCAAATGTAAAATTCATTGAAACGGATTCTGAACTGTAGCAAATATTTGTGTGCACTCGTGTTGTGTTTACACATGCACATACACTTATACACACAAAACTTGTGTCCTTTTTATTGCTGAGTTTTTCAAGTGTTTTCAAGGCTTTAAATCCAATTGACACAATTTCTACAGAAGGGGTTTTTTTCTTTTAGAAAATGCCCCAAATAATACACATCATTTTAAAGTTTCACATTGCCTAATTAAAACGAAAGGTTTTTGTACCACATACCCATAGGAAAAAGAAAAAAAAAAAAAAGGCAAAACAACAACCCCCATGAGTGAAGAGTTAAGAGAAGCCATTAATGGAGAGAAGATATGTGAAATACGAGGGATCCAGAATGAATATGGAACACTCTCAAATTATAAACACATCCATCCCAAATAATAGCATTGGGAAAATGTTAATAAAATGTTAATCAGAACTGTGAAATGATAAATTTCTCTTCTTAAGTCACCTGGTTTGGGGTACCTTGGTAGGCAGTTGTAGCAAACTAATAGTCATTTTTTATTTCTTAAAAATTATCTATAGAAAGTATTGCCAAGATAAAAAAAAAATGACATAACTAAATGATAATTATGTGTAGGCATGCCATGTTATTCTCTATGCTTTTTTCCCTGAACTTGAAAATGTCATGATTTTAAAAATAGATGTAAATTGCAATCTTCAAATACATAATTAATAAAACGGAAAAGCTATTCAACTAAGAAGCTAGAATGTGAATATTCGAAACTCAGTTTCATGTGGTAAAATGAAAGTCCTAAATAGTAGTAACGGAAAAGCTATTCAACTAAGAAGCTAGAATGTGAATATTTGAAACTCAGTTTCATGTGGTAAAATGAAAGTCCTAAATAGTAGTATCAATAAACCCTAAATTAGTATACTGAAAATGAGTACAATTAAAAAAATTATCCATTAAGTTTAAAAAGCAAAATTCTGAAAAATCCAATTAATATGAAGCAGAAAATATGTGGAGACAGATTATGTAAAGATATACAGATACAATTTTAAAATAAATAATGATGAAATTGGCTGTTTTATATTAATACATTTAAATATCTTGAGAATGAGAATAAAAAAGTATGAATCACCTGATGTAAATCCAGGCAAAAAGTCCCACACTTGTACATTTAGAATTTGAAAACTATATATCATATAATTTATAAAAGTGGAATACACAATTTAAAAATGATCAAAATTGTATATCACACTAGTACAAATTAAAATAATGCAATATATTATCACCTACCACTCTGCTTCAAATGAATCCAAATATATTCAGGCATATAAAGTTTCAGTGCTACAGCTAGATGGACCACTACACAGAAATGGGAAATGATGGGGAATTTGGAAAATCAAAAGTAGACGCTTTTATTTCCAGTATTCTGGGAGGTGGGTCATAGAGGATCCTGCTGTGATTTATGTCAGAGAGTGTTTTGCCTATGTTCTCCTCTAAGATTTTTATAGTTTCTGGTCTTATGTTTAGCTCTTTAATCCATTTTGAGTTTATTTTTGTGTATAGTGTTAGAAAGTGTTCTAGTTTCATTATTTTACAAGAGGTTGACCAGTTTTCCCAGCACCACTTGTTAAAGAGATTGTCTTTTCTCCATTGTATATTCTTGCCTCCTTTGTAAAGATAAGGTGTCCATAGGTGCATGGGTTTATCCCTGGGCTTTCTATTTTGTTCCATTGATCTATATTTCTGTCCTTGTGCCAGTACCATACTGTCTTGATGACTGTGGCTTTGTAGTAGAGCCTGAAGTCAGGCAGGTTGATTCCTCCAGTTCCATTCTTCTTGTTCAAGATAGCTTTGGCTATTCAAGGTTTTTTGTATTTCCATACAAATTGTGAAATTATTTGTTCTAGCTCTGTGAAAAATACCGTTGGTAGCTTGATAGAGATTGCATTGAATCTATAGATTGCTTTGGGTAGTATACCCATTTTCACTATATTGATTCTTCCAATCCCTGAACATGGTATATTTCTCCATCTGTTAGTGTCCTCTTTGATTTCTTTCACCAGTGTTTTATAGTTTTATATATATAGGTCTTTAGTTTCTTTCAGTTCAGTTCAGCTCAGTCACTCAGTCATGTCTGACTCTTTGTGACCCCATGAATCACAGCATGCCAGGCCTCCCTGTCCATCACCAACTCCTGGAGTTCCTAAGTATTTTATTCTTTTCATTAATGGTGAATGGGATTGTTTCCTTAATTTATCTTTCTATTTTCTCATTATTAGTACAAGCAATAAATGCTGGAGAGGATGTGGAGAAATGGGAACCCTCTTACACTGTTGGTGGGAATGCAAACTAGTACAGCCACTATGGAGAACAGTGTGGAGATTCCTTAAAAACTGAAAATAAAACTGCTATACGACCCAACAATCCCACTGCTGGGCATACACACTGAGGAAACCAGAATTGAAAGAGACACGTGTACCCCAATGTTCATCACAGCACTGTTTATAATAGCCAGGACATGGAAGCAACCTAGATGTCCATCAGCAGAGGAATGGATAAGAAAGCTGTGGTACATATACACAATGGAGTATTACTCAGCCATTAAAAAGAATACATTTGAATCAGTTCTAATGAGGTGGATGAAACTGGAGCCTATTATACAGAGTGAAGTAAGCCAGAAAGAAAAACACCAATACAGTATACTAATGCATACATATAGAATTTAGAAAGATGGTAATGATAACCCTGTATGCGAGACAGCAAAAGAGACACAGATGTATAGAACAGTCTTTTGGACTCTATGGGGGGTAGGGGGAATGATTTGGGAGAATGGCATTGAAACATGTATAATATCATATAAGAAACGAATTGCCAGTCCAGGTTCAATGCTTGGGGCTGGTGCACTGGGATGACCCAGAGGGATGGTATGGGGAGGGAGGTGGGAGGGGGGTTCAGGATGAGGAATATGTGTACACCCCTGGCAGATTCATGTTGATGTATGGCAAAACCAGTACAATATTGTAAAGTAATTAGCCTCTAATTAAAATAAATACATTCTAAATTAAAAAAATAAAATAATCACAATCTTGAAAAAAAAAATTAGAAGCATCACTCTGTAAAAGTCCACAGTACCTTTTTTTTTTTTTGTATGTCCCTTCATCAGACACGACTGAGCAACTTCACTTCACTTTCACTAACCTGTCTCTCACAATAGACCAAGAGCATAATGAAAGCAAGCAAGGATTTGGGGGATTTTTCTTTTATATTCCTTAACACTTAGTGCAAAAATATGAAAATACATAATTCTGGCAAGGTTGTAGGTAAAAATTAAATCAATTACTTGGTTGGGAGGAATGGACATTGGAAAAGCTCCAAGGAAAACAAGTTTTCAATATTTATCAAAATCCTTCAAAACATTCTTTCTCTTTTCTGTAATAAATTCATTTCTTAACATCCAATCTAAAGAAATAATCAGAAATTCAAGCAAAAGTTTTGTCAAATATGGTCATCTCCTACAATAGTAAAAAACTAGAAACCATCTAAATGTCCAACAACTGAGAAAATACTGGTAAATTATAGTATGTCATATTATGTGATCTTCTAAGTAAGCATGATCAAGAGCTTTTAATGATGTAGAAAAATTGCTTATAACATGATTTAGTTTTTCCAGTTAAGTAGAAAATAATATCAACTATATGACTAGTAACCAGAGAAGAGGAACTAACCACAATGCATATCTTAAAGAGGTAGACCAAAGATTCATTTTAATTCTCTTGTTGGTATTGGCATGCCTTTTTCGTGGTTTTTGGAAGAGCATGCATTATATTATGTGTTATGGTCATGAAAGACACTTTAATTTTTTTAAGATTTTTTTTTGACATGAACCATTTTTAAAATCTTTATTGAGTTTGTTACAACATTGCTTCCATTTTATGTTTTGGCTGCAAGGCCTGTGGAAGCTTAGCTCCCTGACCAGGGATCAGACCCACAACCCTTGCACTGAATGGTGAAATCTTAACCACTGGACTGACAGGGAAGTTCCATGAAATACATTTTTCAAAAGATAATTTTTATTTTATTTTTTCATCAGTGTTAACCTTTGTTTTGTTATGAAATGCTTTGATTCAACAAATATTACTATGTTATCTACACTGCACTAGTCAAAAAGTCATTGGGGAAACCAGTGTGACAGGAAACCATCAGATAACATGTTTGCAGTCTCTCTAACATAAAGGCCAAAAGGCATGCAAAATCATGTTAAGGGCTGATCATCTCTTGTGTGGACCATTATAACAAATTCTTACTGCATCTGTTATCTCCTACTGTACACCCTTCAGTTTATTTTTTGCACTGTCATCAGAATGCTTTGCCTAAGCACAAATGTGGTCATGCCTTCTGTTTCCTAAGCTTTCTTGTTTGCCCTTTGCCTGCAGCACTGATTCTCAACCATGAATGCTCATCAGAATCCCTCTGGTGAATTTTTTTTTTTTTAAGTCCAGTGCCACGTCTTTTCTCCTCACTGAGCCCCTCTCCCCTGGCCCTGCCAGGCTCCTGATGTAAGTGTTCTTGATTGGGGCGAAGATATCAGTTTCTTAAAGCTACCCAGAATAATGATTGTGATTATGTTTCCAGTCCCATTTCTTACCACTTCCCCCCTGAGCAGATTCTGGATTTCATGTCCTACCATCTCATAACTGTGTTTACCCGTGATTCTGTTTCACCCTGGAATGCACTTTCATCCCTTGTTCTTCTAGTCATCTTTTAAAATTTTGTTTAAATAATCCCCCACGAAGTAAACCTTCTCTGATACCTTAAGGCAGAGTTGGGTACCCCTATCTAATCTTCTCCAAAGAAGCCCCAACGTAGCCATGCCAAGAAGGATTAGGTTCTGTAGAGGGTGAGCCAGTACAGAGATTGGAGGTGACAGAGGCTTTTGACATTTCAAAGCAGGACCATCACTCTAATGGAATCCTCAATATACTGGTAAATGTCGCTATAACTGTCTTCCTCTCACACTAGACTGGGAGTGTCTTGAAGGCAAGGATTTTGTCATTTTGTATTTCTTAGCACCTGGTCCAATGTCAAGAAGTTTGCAGGTATTCAAGCAATTATTTTCTGAGTAAATATAAGAAATAATCATTAATCCAGTGCATGATAAATGCCATATATATGGCACAGAACAAAATATGGTAGGGAATTGAAAGAGGCAAGTTTGCTGGGTGATGTTTTCATCTCATCACGGTATAATGGGAAGCTTTGGGCTCACACAGACTGTTGGGGATGAGTTGCTAGCTGTGTGATCAAGTTATCCAATCTTTCTAAATTTCCACTTCTCCTAGTGTAAGGGTGAAAAAACTTGATTTCACAGGGTTGTCTGGAATCCAAAATGTGCCTGGCAGATACAGGTGGTCCATGAATGTTGGCTGCTGTCTCTCTTCTTCACTGTTTACACCATAATTGTTAATTCTTTCTTGACAAGCTATATGCTTCTTGCAGGCAGAGACAGTATCTTACTCATTGGTGCTATTTCCTAGTATAGAACAATGAATTACACAAACCATGTGATCAATAAATAGTTTTGATTAAAGAAGAAACTACATGAGGTAGAAGGTTGGGTTGCATTTGAATATATAGGAGGATGTAGCATGATGGTAAGAGGAAGTAATGCTGAGACTGAAAAAAGGTGAAGAATAAATAAAATGTGGAAACTATAACAATCTAGGCCCAGGCCCTAGAAAAAAAGTCAACTCAGTAAACTAGATGATTGAAAAAAGATTTAACAGATCTTGTGTATTTGATGTCATACCTATGAAGTCACTATCTAATTATGAAGTTATGAAGTTTTACACTTCATAAAAAGTTATGAAGATTTACTCCCACGTTTTGAAGTTTTGAAGATTTACACCCAAGTTTTCATCTAAGAGTTTCCAGTTTTCATTCTCACATGTAGACAGTTGATGGGAACTCAGTATTCTGCATGTAAATATTCATTTAATTCACTTATTGTTAGTATAGTATTTCTAACTTTAACTGTGCCTAACTTTTCCTGGTCTGAAGAATGTTTAACTGTTTTCATAGAACGAATCTTCTCTCTTACAGGATGGAAGCAGTAAAAGCATCCAACTGCACCAAGTGGAGAATGGGATAAGGCACAAACACTGCTATGTCAGAGCCTCAGGTGCAGCCAATACTTAATATTATCTGTAGTATAAATTGGCCTGTTTCCCAGCCTTCCCTGCAGTTGCTTTGAGAGCCAGGATGCTGGAGTCCAATGAGTAAGTTGACTCTTTTCTCTTTATGTTATCTTTTTAAAAATTGTGTGTGGTCTGTCTTCTCCTCTTCCTTTTGGTCTTAAGTCTTAAAGTCCATCCTGTAGTTTCAGTAAGAACTCATGAGGGAGCAAAAGTAAATATCTGTTTTTATTGTGCCATTTTTATCTAGAAATCAGAAGAAATACATTTTATTAAATTATCTATTGTCAGAAAAAATCCAGAGATAGCAAAATTTAAACTACCACATCAATAAATAGTATGAAATAAGAGTTTATGGTACATATAAGAATAGTTAGTAAACTGGGAGCCTCCAAACATGAAAACTATGTGAACCTCGGGGGCATGAAGTTACAGGATGGACTATAAAGTGAAAATGTGGTAGTTGTTGGATATTTATAATGATGGGTTATTACAGTGGGGGTTTTCCAGACAATAAGGGATTGGTTCACAGTGATTATCTCATATCATTTTCTGGGAAGGTGACTTCAATTTCTTTTACGATATTCAGGGAGGTTTATAAGAAATAACCTAAATTAAGTTTTCCTTATGTTCATGAAATAAGCTAGATTTTCATTTTCTTTATGTGACTTACACTGTTCTGTCCATGGCATTCTCAAGTTTGATCTCCATTTTATATTTAATTTTAACTCGGAGTAAAATCGAGCTGTGCTCTGTGAGTTTTCCCTGCTGTTGTTCAATTTAAGTAATAATTTGTGCTGATTCCTCTTACATTCTGTTATGTTTTCTGACAGTCTTAGTTTCCAAAGTTGTGAATCTTTTTTTTTTAAAACTGACTTTATGGATATCTTAGTGATCGGCTGAGAGAGGTTGTCTTAGAATCTTCTTGTCAGAGATCATTCTGAACTGGAAACTATTAATTTTGTCTAGAAAACTGTGTGATGTAATTGGAGGAAAACTAGAGCTGGGGATGCTGGCCTTGGATATTATATTCCTTAAGAGAAAAAGCTTTTTACATTTCAAATAATGGCTTTTCCCATCACCTGAGACCTATATGATTATGTACAGGTCACCACACATCACAGGTGTTCTATGAATGTGCGTAGGCAGCTACTTTTCTGAAAGCTTTTCTTATAGCAAAAGTCCTTAAAAGAGATGTCTGTACATACTTTATCATGCTCACTCCCTGGGTGATAACATTTACCCCATGACTCTAAAATGTTATCACAAAGAAAATGGGTCCAAAACTTATAACTGTCTCTGACCTATTCTTTAAGCCTGGCCTCATTTACCTACCACTTTTGATGTCTAGCAGGCATCTCAGAAAAGAAGCCTTAGTCACATCCTCCCCGTTCCTCTCCAGGTTGTTTCTGTCTCAGTGGATGACTCTGCATTTACTCTGTGTTGCTCAGGCCCAGCTTTTTTAAATTGAGTTATAATTGACATAATGCTAAATTAGTTTCTGGTGTGCAACTATAATGATTAAATGTATATACTGTGAAGCGATTGTGAAGCAGTCACCACAACAAGTCTAGTAAACATCCATCATCATACATAACAAATGAGCCTCTTTCTCATAAAATCTGGGCCCTTTTCAAACAGCATCATCTGTCCCAGGCCCTAGGGACAGATGAATTGTTTCTCATTCACCACAGCCCCATTAGTCTCATGGGCATGAGCCCTATTGGTTTACAAGCTAGATGTTTTGGGGCTTCACCTCTCAGGGGAAGGTCCTAAAAGTTGAGGTGCTTAATGTGTGGGATGAAGCCATTTGTCCTCAGGTAGAAGCTTCAGGTTTGAGTTCCTTCCTGACTCTGCCTGGCAATGCTGGGTGGTGGCGGTTTTGGTGAGATTAAGGTCTCAGCCTTTTCTAACTACTTCCATGTATTTGATTTGGAATGGATATGGATTTGCTCTGTGAATTTCTTAGATTTTCTCCCCCGCTCCATAGGATAGTTTTCCATATGTAACTGTACATTTAGTGTAACTATGGGAAGAGGTGAGTTCGAGACCTCTTTACCTCACCATCTTGAGCCAGAACCTTAGGTACTCATTATATAAAGATAGTTTAATAATGGTTTCCTGTCATATGTGTTTGCTGCTTGAGTGTGGGACTCTGCCATGATTATTCCTGATCCACTTCTAAAACCATAGACTGATTTTTGTGTATTCAGATGGGTAAAAGTTAACCTGACACATGTCAGATTATTGTGTTATGGTTTTAAATTTGTATTTCCTTGATTAGTAATATTGAGCATCTTTTCATGTACCTCTCAGCCATCTGTGTGCCTTCTTTGGAAAAAATGTCTGTTCAGATAGTCTCATTTTTTAAATTGGCTTGTGTTTTTTCTGTTGAGCTGTATGCATTCTTTATATACCAGAAACACTTCTTGTAAGTGCTGTGACTATGAGGTTTCTCAGGAAGCCCCATGAGCAGTGCTTGGTCCTGGTACTTTCCACTTCCCATCATGGATGGTTCTCGCAACACATCCAGTTTACTCAGTGTTCTGTGGGCCTCTGCTTTGAATGGGATGTCACCGGAGAGCCTGTCACAGGCATTCTCTTCTTCCCACCCTACAAGGAGCAGGTAATGTGTTACAATAAATTCTACTGTTAGCCAATGGTAAAGCAAAAATGATTTTCTCATCCTTAAAAGGGAAGCCATCTGGATGGAGAAGGAAGGGAAGGACTCCCTTCCTCACGGAGCCTGGAACCCACTGCACTGAGGCCCGTAAGAGAAGCCCTGATGTGTCACTCGCCTCCCACACATCCCCAAATGGTTTTCTTAAATTTGCAAAGCAGACGTCTTTCATTTTCTTTTCCAAGAAATTAAGTTTTAAAGGTCAACGATATTGGAGAGAATTTAAGGGTTCTTGAGTAGCTGCTTCTTGAAAGAAGAAAAGCAGTCTTACATTTTTGTCTTTGGAAATACATTTCTTGTCTTTTCTTATGTCTTTTGTATCTCAGATGCTTGACTTCTGAGCAAACCTAAGGCTAATAGGGGCCAGGTTAGTTCAACATTAGAGTGTGTGGAAATACTTCTACTTTCTTATAGTACTGATATTTTTCTGCAAATGCTATAAATTTCTAATAGAGAAGAAAAAAGCAACAGGAGAAAGATTACCTAGTAAAACTTCAATTAACTTTATAAAATTCCTTTTTGGTAAGACTTGCTGGTATAATTGCTGTTTGAGAAATTTAGGAAGAGGGTCAGAATTGAAAACATAAATAAATATTTCAGTAGAGTCCAAGGTAACTAATCTGTATTCCTTAGCTCTGTGAAGCCAGATTAAAGCAAAGCCTGGAGTTGACATAATTAATCCAGAACTTTGAGATACCACTGTCGAATATTGATCACATTTTTCCAGAAAAATTCAGATTGTCTCATCACCAAGAATACTAGAATGGCAAGCTAGCAATAATGCAAAGTCAAGACTACTTTCTCACTTTACTTCAAATCTTAAATAAACCCAACTCTCACTACAATCACTCTCTGCTCAGCCTCACACCCGCCTGAGATCTTTGTGACTTGAACTCTCTCTCAGTCACTGTGAAGCCCACAAGGACACAGATTTAGACACATGACCAATGCTTCCCTAAATTGCCCATCAAGAGTCTCACCCTAGAAAACCCAGAACTTCGAGGATGAGAGAACTGAAGTCTCCACCCTCCCCCCAACCAAAGATAAGGGGAAGCGGAGAATCTGAGTTCATTGAGGCAAGTTGAGAGGAGCAGCCCTTCCTATCATATCCCTGGCTCACAACCCCAAGAAAGGCAATCACTGCTGTGAACCAAACTCTTGAAATTTTATTGGCCACTATGGTAATCGGTTGAACTTTGCAAATAAAGGGGTAAAAAATTCAGTATATGTGAGGGCAATCTCTCTTCCCTATTTTTTTAATGCAATTACTAAAAGAATAATGAGGGGAAAAAAAAGGACAGAGGGAGTTGTTTTTCCCTTGAGTAGCTGAGTTATTCTATTTTATATCTTTCTTTCCTCCCTCTTCTCTCCTCCCCACCCTCCCCTACACTCTTTGACTCCCATATTACCTCCAAAATAGAATGGCTCTCCGAGGTTTGCTCTGGACAGGAATGCTCTGTCTTGTTTGCGTTCCCTCCCTGTTTGTCTGTTTTTATTTTGAGAAGGCTAACAAGTTAACCTGTGCCAATCTGTTTCACTAGGGAATTGCTTTGAGATTTTAAGATGGAGCGCCAGCTTGGAATAAAAACATTCTGTGAATACTTCTCCCCATGGTTATTTTTCTCTTGAGAACCTCAGTTACAAGTGTTAGTTGATCTAGAACAAGTCTAAATAGTGTAACAATTTTAATTTTAGCTTTCACATAATTATATTTATATATGACTCTTGTTTGAACTATCTTTAACTTGCTATAGTTTATAAATATTAGCCCGATGTACCAATATCCTTTGACTCTCTCATATGAACATAATACTGAATTAGGTTTGAGAGAATATGAAATAATTCTGTGTCTAATGAAATGATAACCTAGTTTGGAAGATTAAACACATAGATCAGTAAATAAGACACAATAGTAATCATAACCACCATGAGGGTAGAAAACAAAATCTGAAAACATTAGTCATCTGAGGAAGAGAGTTTTTTTTTTTTTTTTTTTCCATGTAGGATTGTTAAGTTTTCATAAAGAGGGTGGACTTAGCACAGAATCTTGATGAACTAATGAAATGCCAGTAGCAAAGTTTATACCAATGGTTAGTCCTGATGATGAGAATGACAGGAACGGCAGGAGAAATTGGAAAATAATACATATGCTCAAACTTGAATCTGTCAATACTACCTCTGGAGTATTCTCAGCTTAACATATAATGGACCGTGCCCTGTCCAGACCCTTCACTGGCTCCTTGATGCTTCTGGGATAAAGGGAACGTGATTTCATGTGACTCCCCAGACCCTTCATGCCTGGGAGTCTGCCTCTGCCCCAGAGTAGTGTTTTGGCATAAATGGCAGCCCACTCCAGTATCGTTGCCTAGAGAATCCCATGGACAGAGGAGCCTGGCAAGCTACAGTCCTTGGGGTTGCAAGAGTCGGACACGACTTAGTGACTAAAGAGAGAGAGACGTGAAGAGTAAGTGGTGCTACTGGATGAGAAGCTGAAGAAAATTTTTAAATGTGAAAACTGATGTAAAGTAAATGTAATACAAGGAATGGGAATTGCACTTGACTTTACCCTGAGTGACTCAGAAAATGGTGGTAGTCATTTATAAAGCAAACTGGAAGAAAGACAGTTGAATCAGGAAAAAGGATCATTTTGCATTTCTATTTGAGGAACTTACAAATTATCAGGTAAAAACTTCTCTCATGTGGTTGATAGTTGGGGCCCAGAACTCTGCAGAGTAAAAGTAGATTTTAAAATTGAATTTTGATAATGTTAGGCATAATGGTAAAAGAGGAATCCACACAAATTATTAACATTGACAAAATTATGGAGAAAGTAGTGCCAGATGTCCTTTGGACATTTTATAATGTGAACAGTTCAGTTC
>NW_011494522.1:2706547-2731134 GCF_000754665.1 Bison bison bison
CACCTCAGTCGTGTCCGATTCTTTGCGACCCCATGAATCGCAGCACGCCAGACCTCCCTGTCCATCACCAACTGCCCTGGAGTTTACTCAAACTCATGTCCATCAAGTTGGTGATGCCATCCAGCCATCTCATCCTCTGTCGTCCCCTTCTCCTCCTGCCCCCAATCCCTCCCAGCATCAAGGTCTTTTCCAATGAGTCATCTCTTCGCATGAGGTGGCCGAAGTATTGGAGTTTCAGCTTTAGCATCAGTCTTTCCAGTAAACACCTGGGACTGGTCTCCTTTAGGATGGGCTGGCTGGATCTCCTTGCAGCCCAAGGGACTCTCAAGAGTCTTCTCCAACATCACAGTTCAAAAGCATCAGTTCTTCAGCGCTCAGCTTTCTTCACAGTCCAACTCTCACATCCATACATGACCACTGAAAAAACCATAGCCTTGACTAGATGGACCTTTGTTGGCAAAGTAATATCTCTGCTTTTCAATATGCTATCTAGGTTGGGCATAACTTTCCTTCCAAGGAGTAAGCATCTTTGAATTTCATGGCTGCAATCACCATCTTCAGTGATTTTGGAGCCCCCCAAAATAAAGTCTGACACTGTTTCCACTGTTTTCCCATCTATTTCCCATGAAGTGGTGGGACCAGATGCCATGATCTTATTTTTCTGAATGTTGGGCTTTAAGCGAACTTTTTCACTCTCCTCTTTCACTTTCATCAAGAGGCTTTTTAGTTCCTCTTCACTTTCTGCCATAAGGGTGGTGTCATCTGCATATCTGAGGTTATAATATTTCTCCTAGCAATATTGATTCCAGCTTGTGCTTTTTCCAGCCCAGTGTTTCTCATGATGTACTCGGCATATAAGTTAAATAAGCAGAGTAATAATATACAGTCTTGACGTACTCCTTTTCCTATTTGGAACTAGTCTATTGTTCCATGTCCAACAGTTAGTAGGTAGGTATAAGAGGCAGCCAGAAAGAGGCTCCTTATCAGAGAATATGGCTCTAACAAGCCTCTTCAAACTAGAATTGTATACACATACACATGCCGCTACACACATTCTTATTATACAGCACACCTATTCCACTTTCCATTTCCCTATCCTGCTTGATTCTTCATAGCACTTTCCACCATCACTTATTTATTCTTAATGTTTATGATAAATATCTCCCCCTCATGAAAATAGGGAATTTATTTCAATTTTGCTGTATTTCTTCTCCATATGGAGGGATTTAAATAGGGCTTGTTGAAATAGATGAATATAAAATAAAGGTACAAACTCACATGGTGCTTAGACATTTTGTTACAATAGTGAGCATTTAATATTTGGAAATGGAGAAAAATAAATGATGCACTTTGGATTCTGGAAGGAGGAATTCTTAGGAATTTTCAGACCCATTGCTAAAAGATGGGTCTAAGAAACCCAATTAAGTTAAGAGGCAATAGTCTAGAAGGGGTTATAGTCTCATAGAAAAAGGAGAGTGAGGGATCTGAGAATGCAGGGAAAGGAGGTAACTAGTGTTTTGCAAGCATCAAAATGGGAAAGGAATCATGATGGAGATTGCAGTTAGCGACAAGGAATTTCAAATTCTAGGTCCTGTCTTAGTTCCTTTTTCCTCTCTCCGGTGATTTATTTTCTATCCACCCCTGTGACTTCAGTTGTCATCCAGATGAAATATACTGAGTGTCTAGCTCTAAAGAATTCAGTGAAATTTAGCTATCACCTTTTCAGTATTATGATTTGTTTTATATGCAAAGGCCTCCCACGCAAGTTTTCTGAAGTCCTTAGATAGCTCCAGATTTATCATTCCAATGCTGACCTCAGGCATCTCAGACTTAACTTGTTCAAAACAGAATTTATCAGTCCTTCTTCAAGGAAAAGCTTTTGTACTTTTCCTTTGCTGCAGTAAAGTGTATTGTAAATCCAGTCTTACATGTTAAAACAAAGTCATCAATTACCGTTTCCTTTTGGTCACGGTCCCATCCAGTCACCATGTCCTGCTAATTCCTATTCAGAAATATGCTTAAAAGCTGATGTCCACTCATCCTGCTACCTCTTTATCTTTAGCATAGGTAAAGAGGTAGCAATTACTCCCTTAAGCTATTAGAGGAGCCTTCTGTTCTACTCTTCAGCTGTTTGTGTCTAGACTGTTGTCTACACTGTTGCCATTGCTATTTTTTCCAAAACTACAATCATGCCACCAACATTGAACATATCTCTTGGTTCCTAATTCACCTCAGGATCCAGCTGTCCATTCTTTTACTAGGTACTGCACATTGCACTGAAGCATGAGTTAGCATGCTGGGTAAGACAGTTGAAGTCTACCGTTCTCTCCTGGCTCCCATCGCTTCGTGATCATATACGTGGCACTTCACCGCCATGTTCATTTTTCCTTCCATACTGGGTTATTACCATCTAGGAGTATTCCAGGCTTTTTCACAGTTTCCTGTTTCTGTCCATACTGATCCCATAATCTAGGAAATCATACCTCAGTTCAGCTCAGTCGCTCAGCCATGTCCGACTCCTTGTGATCCCATGGACTGCAGCATGCCAGGCTCCCTGTCAATTGCCAGTTCCTGGAGTTTACCCAAACTCATGTCCATTGAGTCGGTGATGCCATCCAACCATCTCATCCTCTGTTGTCCCCTTCTCCTCTTGCCCTCAATCTTTCTCAGCATCAAGGTCTTTTCAAATGAGTCAGTTCTTTGCATCAGGTGGCCAAAGTATTGGCGACATTCACTCTTGCCATCTCCTGTTCGACCACTTCCAATTTGTCTTGATTCATGAACCTAACATTCCAGGTTCCTATGCAATATTTGCTCTTTACAGCATCAGACCTTGCTTCCATCACCAGTCAGAACATCCACAACTGGGTGTTGTTTTTGCTTTGGGTCTGTCTCTTCATTCTTTCTGGAATTTTTTCTCCACTGATCTCCAGTAGCATATTGGGCACCTACTGACCTGGGGAGTTCATCTTTCAGTGTCCCATCTTTTTGCCTTTTCATACTGTTCATGGGGTCCTCAAGGCAAGAATACTGAAATAATACCTACCAACCCTCAAATGATAAACCTCCCAAATGCCTTTCCTTCTCTGAAACATGTGTATGTCCATGGCCAAAATATTTCCTCTTACCTGTCCTAAGACTCTGCTTACATTATTATATTATGAATATTATTACAGTATTTATGTTTATTTTTTTCTTTTCCATTTCTTGTTACTTCCTGTGAAAGTCTAAAGCATAATACAATGCTTGGCACTTTCTATACACGGAATGAGTGTGAAGCATGTTCTGCCAGGCCTTTGAGTATTATGGAGACGGGACGAAGTACAAGCACAGATTTTGGAGGGAAACAAACTTAACTAGAATTTTTAAGTCAAAAATTTCAATACATTGCTCAGGTGCTGCATTACAGATAAACTAGTATTTATAAAAAAATTTTTTTGTTGTTGTAGAACATGAGCAATCATTTAATATCCTTTATAAAAGAAACTTACTATAATGGAAAACTTTAAGCAATACTTGGAATCAAAGAGCATAATGTTATGAACCTCCTATTACCAGTATGTCTAATCTTCTCATCTATACCCTGTCTGTTTTCCTCCTCTCCTTATGAACTATTCTGATGCAAATCCTAAACTTCATCACCTTTAATCCATTAATAACTTATTATGTATACATAACTTATTATGTATCACTGAAAAATAAATGTTCTCTATTTTTATAAGACCTTACAATGTCTCAGATTTCTTAATGTCATCATTCAGTTCAAATTTTCCCAATTATTTCTAAATGAGCAAGTGCTTTTTAAACAGCTAGCTTGTATGAGCTATATTCATATGAACAGATATTAATGTGCCTATGAATAACATGAGAATCATGTTAAAATGCAGATTCTGAGTCAGTAGGTCTAGGTCAAGGCCTGAGAGTCTGTATTTCTAACAAGCTTCCTCCTATCTAGTGCCAGAGCTGTGTAGGCCACACTTAGAGACGTGATTGTAGAGCATGTCACATTTAGGATGTTTCTAATTTCATCTTCATGATGTCATTTGCCATGTTCCTCTGTACTTCGTGATATCATGTAAACTCACAGTTATATCTAGAATTGTAGTTCTCAAACTTGGTTACACAACAGCATCACCAAGGAACTTAACAAAATCTTCATGTCCAAGTCATCTCCAGACAAGATACTCGGAATAAAAGTCTTTGATTCTTTTATTGACCAGGTTTTAGAACAGTGAGTTATCTCCCAATCATCTTCCAAAAGATTTTATTTGAATGTACTTTAAATATATTAATGTATCTGTATCTATACATTTAGATGTACATATAAAGCCTGAATTCTTAGTGGAAGAAGTATATATTCTGTAATATATATTGTATATTGATGTATTGATGAATCATTTATGTGTAAAATAGGTTGCTTCTGGTGGTGGGTTTTCCTTTTTGTTGTTCTGTGTCCTGTCAGGAACAGTAAAAGCATAGGAGTCTTGGTGAAAATGTGCCATCAGTAGCAGAAAGTACATTTTAAGACTTGGCCCTGACATCTCTGCCAAGGTCTGACCTTCCCAAGCCTGGCCTTCTGCCTCTCCAGCTGCAAGCGTGGTCGTCCCCGCTGAATCCCTGGGGCCTGTGCACGGCCGCACAGGTGTGCCTCTCCACTGTGACCTGCAGGATAAGGAAATTATTTTCCATGTGCCTGAAGCTCTCCTCGCCCCTCTCCCCTCTTAGGCTAAGTTTACACTTCTATCAGGGACAGAAAATTTTTCTTCTAAAATAATGCTGTTTTCAGTTCTGTAAAATTCTTTGAGGCAAGAAAATAGAGGGACTTGATCGCTGGCAGGAAATAGAGAAATTGGCAAATGTGGAGAACAAAATTAACTACTTTTTATTCTGTCATTTATTGTCATTGATGCGTCTTGTTTCCTTTTTCGCTTTCTTAATAAAGCTGTAAAAAGTATTTACATTATAAACCCAGTATTAAGCTTAACCTTGTAGAAAAACAACTAGAAATTTTCTGGATGTGGATGGCTAAACATATGTGTAAACCACTGAAGATTTACAGTTAATCTGAAAACTTAGAGACATTTTCTTATGTGCATTTGTCCATAGAAGGGTTAAAAATTTTAATCTACAATCTGTCTACTACTCAGAGGTAGTATTTAAGCAATGTGCTTCAAATGAAAATCATCTCCTCAAACATAACAACTGATTTCAAGTGGGATTTTTGTAACTGTTTTTCTACAGAATGGAATTTTAAGCATAAAACCTATGGAGTGGGGTGCCATTGCCTTATCCACTATTCAAGATCAGGGTACTTTTGAAATTTCATGTAAACTAGCTCTCATTTTGCAAACTCAGAAGCTTAAAATACAATGAAAGCTAAAAATATTGCCAGAGAATGAAATACACTATATGGTTGTCTGGAGGCTAAATTTTGTTTTCAACTGCTCTTGTTGATTTATATCTATTATACTCTCACCATGATGTCATGAAATACATTGTGAGGAGTGGGTACTTTAATAAAAGTTTAAGTGGTTTTATAATTATGATTATACTAACACTTCATAAATTACAAAATATATTGAATGTATATATGCTTATACACCAACTCAAAAACTCATTCATTCCTTATAATACCCCTGGGAGACAAGTGCTATTATTATGATACTTTTTTTGAGATAGAAACTGAGGCTCAGAAGAATAAAGGCTCATGGCTGGAAGTCAATCTTTTGGAAACTAGGGCTCAGGTTTTCTGATTGCAGATTTTGGTATGCTTTTTTTATGCATAGACTAGATCCAGATGAGGTCTGACTGAGAGGCGTAACTAGGTTTAGGACTAGTCATGTACTGATTAAATAATCAAAAGTGATTTGCTAATGATGTATAATATACATAATGTACATTTAAGATAATGACATTTAACAAATTAAAGTATCTTTACTTCTTTAATCTTATTTTAGCCTTCCAAGAAATCTGAGTTAACAACTTTAACACCCAACTGACGGATGAATAAACAGAGGTCTAATGAAGTTATGGAACTCATTCAAAATTGTTAATTTGCATTGTGACAAAGCCAGAAAAAGACTCATTCTTTCTGAGGTTTCAAAGGAACTCTTTCCACTGGAACCTCTTCATTTGCAAATACTTATCTAGCCTAAAATTTACCGACAAGTTCTGAGCTAGTGACTTGCAATTTTCTTTGGACTACAGGGCTGTTTAAACTTCTATGGGGGAAAAATGCATATAAAAAAAGTAAAATTTTTCTTCTAAAAAGGAAAAAACCCAAAATCTTACATATATTTGTAATTTGTAATAATACAAATTTGCTACACTGTTTTATGTGTACTGCTACCCTATTCATTGATTTAACACTATAGCCCAATATTTAGTCATAAAGCAAATGATGAAATAAACATTTGGTGCAAATGAGAACTGACATCATTTGTTTCCAAAGGTAAGGATGTTGACCTGCTTACAAATTACCCTCTGAGAAACATCTTACATCATTAAGACTTGTTATACTTCCAGAATTTTCTCTCAGATGGATTTTGCACAGAGAACTTGAACATACTGTGCAATTGAGTCCCCAGGGCCTCATGAGCCACACCAGCTGTGAAAAGCTCTTCTCTTGAAGTGAATTGGGCTGAAGTAGAAAGGTTTATTTAGGCTCTTCTATGAGATAATTCAGGAGGGAAGTAGTTTCCGGCCCAATTATTACCAGCTGAGTTCAGATATCTGTCTTGATACCTCCATGTAAGGGAAGACTATTTGGATATCTGATGCTTAATGGAAATTGGGGAGGAGGGCTCTGATATTTAAAAGAAAAATACTCATCTAGGTCTCACACTAAGCTTTTAGGCACTTTTGCTCTGATAGAAGGAAGTAACTCCATTGCTCAGAGTGACACCAAAGATTCAGTGTGAATCAAATGTGTTTTGATGATTCTAAAAGTCTGCTGGAAGCTTTAGACAGTCCATCAGCAAGCTAGCCACGTGACCAACCAGAGGTGACTTCAGAACTGCCAGTTTCCCAAACAGGGAAGGCTTCCAAAGAGCCATATGCCACTAGAAACGTCTGTCACAATTTAGCATCTGAATGTAATGCTTGCTTTCCAGCTTAAGGAAATGGCAAAATGCTTTTGCTTTCTACTGGAATTCTCTCTGCATTCAATTAAATTATGTTATTTAGTGGCCAGTGGGTACAATGACTAGTTATATATATAAAAAATTATGTCACTAGAAAACAAGATCCTAAACTTCAGCACATAACTTTGTTGAAACAGAGCAGTGTTACGGTATTTACTTGCTCTAAACCTTCCCAGTCCCCTCAAAGTCTTAATTCTTAAATAGTGAAACCCAGGCATAAAAAGATACTAAAATATCATGCATATAGGTACAAAATACATATCTCTGTGCTTCCAGGGCTGTTTGCATGTTAACAGAGACCAAGAAACCATAAGTGAAAATAATGACACTCTAGGGAATTACCTTCAGGCACCAGTGAGCAGGAGAGAGAAGTATATTTTAGGGCCCCTGGGCCCTGTTCACCCAGAAATCATACCATCAACAGATGACTTAATCCAGCTTTATGTAAGTTTGGTTCCTAGATTGGGACTACTAGGTCTGAATGCCTACAAAGAAATAATAATAATATGATAGAAAAAGACAATCAGGAGGTATAGATTACTTTCTGATAAATGACAAGCCTTATGAATTAAAATGGCCTTCTTGGCTGACAAAGCTGAGCACTCAGTGGTCACAGTAGTCTATCCCAGAGGTATGTGTGTCTGTCACAAAAGGAACATTTCTTTTTTTTTTTTTTTTTTGAGTGGAAAGTGAACATATTAACTATTGCTACAGTGGAAAGTGCTATGAGCATGAAATGTAGGGCAAAAGTATAAAAAACAAAAAGTAATAAAATGTAAGGCATTAATATAACTAAAAGAAATAATTAAAGGAAAAATTGAAATAATTTTTTAAAGTTCCTAGCTATTCTAATGCATGTTTCTATTGTTAGGAAAGGGGAGAAAGTTGTTTGTGATCTTCATATTTAAGGATGTTTCCTGACCCACTCTCAGTGAGATATAGATGTTACATTGTAAAATTATCCCCTGCCAAAAACTGAACAAACCTCACATTCTTAACCAAAATACCTTGTAATCTGCTGCCAAATAGTGACAGAGACAGACAGAAACACCTGCAAAGCAATTTCTCCATGCATGTCAAGTTTTTGTTTAAGGATCAAGCCTGTTGATTGAATTCTATTTCATAATACACTCAATTGACTACCATTGAGATATATTCACTATGCAAATAAAACTGGGGGAAAAGAGGAATTTTCAGGATAGCTAGAAAAAGTACTTGGGAGCAAGGATTAGGAATAGAATTTCACTGAACAGAGTAAATAAAGAGTTGGAATACTCAGAGGTTTTCCAGTGCTATGTGATATTTTTCTTCCTAACTAGTTCTCTGCAATATTCTTATTTGCATAGGTAAATAGTGGACCATATTTAAATGTAAAATGTTACTAAATTAAGTCATATTTTTAAGCCTTGATAATACAGTATTAATGTTGTGGAGGAGAAACTCCACTCCATTTTTCCAATGTGCTTTTGCTGCTAAGTCACTTCAGTCGGGTCTGACTTGTGTGACCCCATAGATGGCAGCCCACCAGGCTCCCCTGTCCCTGGGATTCTCCAGGCAAGAACACTGGAGTGGGTTGCCATTTCCTTCTCCAATGCACGAAAGTGAAAAGTGAAAGTCAAGTCGCTCAGTCGTGTCCGACTCTGTTGGACCCCATGGACTGCAGCCTACCAGGCTCCTCCATCCATGGGGTTTTCCAGGCAAGAGGACTGGAGTGGGGTGCCATTGCCTTCTCTGCCAATGTGCTTTTAGGAAAGCTGAAATATATGGCACCATTAGGAATTATGGCAATATACTTCATGCAGGTTGAACAAAATGTATTTGAACCTAAGGAAAAAGATATACTGGGAACCTGTATCACATTAGCTAAGATGAAATGCTCCAATTTTTACCTCCATACACATCTAAAATTGGGGATAAACTTTAGGCCTCCGTTAAATAACCTAATTGGTTAACACAATTACAGACATAGCTCATGTTCTGTTGCTCATGCCAGACTCTTAAGGGAGTAATAAAATTAGTTTAAGACAGAGGGATAAAAGGCGTTCTGAAGGTTAATGAAGCCAAGGGTAGCAAAAAAGGAAGATGTCAGTTCTGGCACACCAGCTGTGTATTTCAAGTACATGAGCAGCTGCCTCCTGTCTGTCAGCCTAGGACTATTAAATTTGTCAAAGCAATAGCACCTAATGGAGCTTTAGTTTTTTTTCTCCAATAGAAGGACCATTTCTTTGAAAAATTTTGTTTTTTTAAAAGAATTTTTTTTAATTTAATTTTATTTATTTTAATTAGAGGCTAATTACTTTACAGTATTGTATTGGTTTTGCCATACATCAGCATGAATCCGCCACGGGTGTACACGTGTTCCCAATCCTGAGAATTCTTAAGTTCATGGAAAACTCATACTTTTAAAGACCTAGTTTCCTTTATACATCCTACACTTAGACCTTCTGTTTATTGCTAGCATCAAGTCTGATTATAAAATCCTGAACAAATCTGAGTATAGATGTTTGGGAAAAACCCATTTACAGTGCCAACTATAAGGGACTACTCAAGTATAGAAGATGCAAAAGCCCAGCATGAACAGACTGTGAGATCCCTGAGGGCTGAGAAAGGCAGCATAGCCAGGAGAATCACAAAGTCAATGAGTAAACCAGATACAGCCACAGAGGAAGAGCTGGGAATTGGGAACCAGGTACCTGAGCTCCCTTTACCAAACAGAAACAAGTCCCATTGACACTGGCCCATGATCCTGTTCCCTTCAACACTGGTACTAATATGCTAGGATAGATTGGCTGTCTTTGCAATTATTACCCTTTATTACTGACTAGCTGATAAAAATTCCAATATAGATTCTATATTGTTGGATATAAATTGCAACTTCCCTGGTGGCTCAGTCAGTAAAAAGTGCCTGAAGTGCAGGAGACCTGAGTTCAATCCCTGGGTTGGGAAGGTCCCCTGGAGAAGGAAATAGCGACCCACTCCAATATTCTTGCCTGGGAAATCCCATGGACAGAGGAACCTGGTGGGCTACAATCCATGGGGTCACATGTGTTGGTCATGACTGAGAAATAAACCCAAACCTATTGTTTAAAGTAAGCAGTATCTTTGTAATAGAGAAATTCTGAGATACTAGAGGCTTAGGCTAATGGCAACAGTGGAATTAGCTATCTGTCCAGCAAAAATGTTGATTCTCTTTTGTTGGAGTAGAGTTTTTTCTGGAAAGCAACAGTCCGGCTGAGAGCTTGATTTTTATAGCTACACAGAATGGAGGAAAGAGGCATCTGACTGACTGCAGACCAATGCTGGTTGAAGTGTCTTCTCCCACTTCTGGATGCATCCCCTAGATAGGGGGCCACCTCCCATAAGCACTTTTTCTCTCTTCCCTTCTCAGCAACTTGTTAAGATCCAGGGAAAATGGAAACCATGTATAGAAGATGGCAAACTTTTTTCAGCTGAATTTCTGGGTAGCCACCTGCAACATTCAAGATTTGCTGACTTTGCAAACTGACCAGTGCTTGATCTCTTTCAATCTAATGCTTGCTAAAGTGTCTCTCCTATTTCCATCTTTTCTCCTAAGAGCTATGGCAAGCTTTCCAAATCATTATGTGTGACAGTTTAATATAACATTTTGTCCCTGGCACAGGGAGCAACAGCTTTCCCACTATACAACTACCATGCCAGGGCCACTTTAGTTTGTGGTTTTTGTCTTTTAAATGATAATACATCATTTCTTTTGGGGGGATGCTAGTTCTAAAAGGTCTTGTACATCTTCATAGAATCGTTCAGCTTCTTCAGCATTACTGGTTGGGGCATAGACTTGGATTACTGTGATATTGAATGGTTTGCCTTGGAAATGAACAGAAATCATTCTGTTGTTTTTAAGATTGCATCCAAGTACTGCATATCAGACTCTTTTTTTTTTTTTTTTTTTTTTTTACTATGAGGGCTGCTCCATTTCTTCTAAGGGCTTCTTGCCCACAATAGTAGATACAATGGTCATCTGAGTTAAATTCACCCATTTCAGTCCATTTTAGTTCACTGAGTTCTAAAATGTCAATGTTCACTCTTGCCATCTCCTGTTTGACCACTTCCAATTTGCCTTGACTCATGGACCTCACATTCCAGGTTCCTATGCAATATTGCTCTTTACAGCATCAGACTTTACTTCCATCACCAGACACATCCACAGCTGGCATTGTTTTCACTTTGGCTTTGCCTCTTCATTCTTTCTGGAGTTATTTCTCCACTCTTTTCCAGTAGCATATTGGGTACCTACTGACCAGGGGAGTTTATCTTTCAGTGTCACATCTTTTTGCCTTTTCATACTGTTCATGTGGTTCTCAAGGCAAGAATACTGAAGTGGTTTGCCATTCCATTCTCCAGTGGGCCACATTTTGTCAGAACTCTCCACCATGACCTGTCCATCTTGGTTGGCCCTACATGGCATGGCTCATTGTTTCACTGAATTAGACAAGGCTGTGGTCCACATGATCAGTTTGATTAGTTTTCTGTGATTGTGGTTTTCATTGGCTTATGGAAGCTCCCTGATGGGAGAGATTGACTGTGGGGGAAACTTTATTTTTTGGGTCTCCAAAATCACTGCAGATGGTGATTGTAGCCATGAAATTAAGACACTTGCTTCTTGGGAGAAAACTATGACAAACCTAGACAGCATATAAAAAGCAGAGACATTACTTTGCCAACAAAGGTCTGTCTAGTCAAAGCTATGGTTTTTCCAGTAGTCATGTATGGATGTGAGAGTTGGACTGTAAACAAAGCTGGGCGCTGAAGAATTGATGCTTTTGAACTGTGGTGTTGGAGAAGACTCTTGAGAGTCCCTTGGACTGCAAGGAGATCAACCAGTCCATCCTAATGGAAATCAGTCCTGAATATTCATTGGAAGGACTGATGCTGAAGCTGAAACTCAATACTTCAGCCTTGATGCAAAGAACTGACTCCTTAGAAAAGACCCTGATGCTGGGAAAGATTGAAGGCAGGAGGAGAAGGGGACCACAGAGGATGAGATGGATGGATGGCATCACTGATGAGTTCACCATGACTTTGAGCCAGCTCTGGTAGTTGGTGTAGGGCAGGGAAGCCTGATGTCCTGCAGTCCATGGGGGTGCAAAGAGTCAGACACGGCTGAGTGGCTGAACTGAACACCATTTCTAATACCAGTTTCTTTATAGGTATAAATAAACCTTAAAAGTGTGACAGATAAATCCTGCAGTTTAGGGTTATCACAGTGTCTCACTCAAATACATGGCAACTGGAATCAGAGCAAGAAAGAGTTCTACTTGACACAGTCATTCAGGGACCCAGGCTGACAAAGGTTTTGCTATATCCTTGTGGGGTTTCCAGTCGACCTTGTGAATCAACATTCAAGCCCAGACATGGCAAGTGGTAAGAGAGTGCACATGGACCATTTTTAAGGTCTTTATTGAATTTGTTACAATATTGCTTCTGTTATGTTCTGGGTTTTCTGGCCATGGGGGATGTGGGGTCTTACCTTCCCCACCAGAGTTGGAGCCCTCACCCGCTTCATTTGAAGGCAAAGTCTTAATGACTGGGCCACCAGGGAAGTCACTAGTAACCACTTGCTGAACGTCTACAGCCCGGTCTCTTATAAAGGTCTATTTTAATCCTACATTTATCTTTTAATGTAGCTAATGTTAGCCCTACTTTATCAACAAATGAACAAACCCTATAACTCAAGGTGTTTTGCAATTTGGCCAAGCTTCTGTGTGATATGATCACACTCACATTTTCAATTCAGGTTTTCTTAAGCCAGAATGTGATATTTTGACACAATAACCCATATATACCTCTAGCAATAATTTGGAAGCTCTGATCAATAGCATGGTCAGAACTGAAAATAGAAACAGTAAATATAATTCTTAGAAATGGCAAGAGTGTTTTATTTTTCATGTAATGCATATATGCCTAAAATATTTGATTAAAATGGCATAAAAATTCAGTAGTTTTCCTACATATTATTAGAAAAAATGCTTTCTAGTATTTTACTGATTAGAATTTAAATATAAGTATTTTGGAAGGCAGTTCTTTTTACCTATTTTTACAGAGTTCTTCTAAGCCAAAAAAATAAGTATAGAAAGGAATTAAGTACATGTGTTCCAGTGTTATTTATACAAATGAAAGATTGGAGGCAACATAAAAATATTTAGTAATACCAAGTGGATAGACATCCTCTTAATGTAATCTCATACAACTCTAAAAATTGATGTTCATATTCATTTAAAATACTGTAATATATAAAATGCTTATGACAGTTTTTAAAAGTATACTAAATTCTTCATACAGTATGAATATAACACTTTATAGCTCATTAATCAAAAACAAAGCATAACATAGAGAAAACCAGAATGCACAACAGACATTAATTGTGGCTGTTTTTATGTGAAGGGAGATTCATTGCTTTTGTCTTTATATCTTTAATTGGGTATATTTTTCCTCTCAAATTTCTTGCATGGATGAATTTTATAGTAGAAAATATCTGACCTTTTATTTCAATGAGTGTGGCAGGGGATTATATTTGTAAAAGTAAGAGTGATTAATGTAATTATCATCTGCAATCAGCACTCTGGGTATAACACCTTCTATGACCTACTCAGCAGATGAATAATCATAAATGCCTGATACAATAAGTAGCTCCTTAAGCCCTATGCAGCTTTAAACATTTCACTTTAAACTAGTTCTGTTACTTTCTTCTAATGTTGAAAATTAAGGTTCTGAATGCTTAAAATATTATAGTTCTACATCATCAGTAAAATCATTATTATCATTGTCATTATTGTAAGGTGGATATTTAACATAAGTACTCAAAAGATCTATGTATGTTGTTTCAGACTAGCCTCCTAACAAATCCTATGACTTCTGATATACATTTAAGTTTAAACTACCATATATTATTTTGCTTAGCAGGCTCATCTAAGTCTTCTTTGGCCAGTTTATTCTAAAAGGAAGGCAAAATTGCATGTTTTTATAGCAAAATACACCTAATTGAAGGAATCAGTTCAGTTCAGTTGCTCAGTCGTGTCCAACTCCTTGGGATCCCAAGGACGGCAGCCCAACAGGCCTCCCTGTCAATCGCCAATTCCTGGAGTTTGCTCAAACTCATGTCCATTGAGTCAGTGATGCCATCCAGCCCTCTCATCCTCTGATGTCCCCTTCTCCTCCCACCTTCAATCTTTCTCAGCATCAGGGTCTTTTCAAGTGAGTCAGCTCTTCACATCAGGTGGCCAAAGTATTGAAGTTTCAGCTTCAGCATCAGCCCTTCCAGAGAACACCCAGGACTCATCTTTAGAATGGACTGGTTGGATCTCCTTGAAGTCCAAGGGACTCTCAAGAATCTCCTCCAACACCACAGTTCAAAAGCATCAATTCTTCAGCACTCAGCTATTTCACAGTCCAACTCTCACATCCATACCTGGCCACTGGAAAAACCATAACTTTGACTAGACGGACCTTTGTTGGCAAAGTAATGTCTCTGCTTTTCAATATGGTATCTAGTTTGGTCATAACTTTCCTTCCAAGGAGTAAGTGTCTTTTAATTTCATGGCCATAGTTACCATCTGCAGTGATTTTGAAGCCCCCAAAAAGGAAGTCTTTCACTGTTTCCATTGTTTCCCCATCTCTTTGCCATGAAGTGATGGGACCAGATACATGATCTTACTTTTCTGAATGTTGAGTTTTAAGCCAACTTTTTCCTTCTGCACTCTCACTTTCATCAAGAGGCTCTTTAGTTCTTCTTCGCTTTCTGCCACAAGGGTGGTGTCATCTGTATATCTGAGGTTCTTGATTTTTCTCCTGGCAATCTTGATTTCAGCTTGTGCTTCATCCAGCCAAGCATTTCTCAGGATGTACTCTGCATATAAGTTAAGTAAGCAGGGTGACAATATACAGCCTTGATGTACTCCTTTCCTGATTTGGAACCTGTCTGTTGTTCCATGTCTAGTTCTAAATGTTGCTTCCTGACCTGCATACAGATTTCTCAAGAGGCAGGTCAGGTGGTCTGGTATTCCCATCACTTTAAGGATTTTCCAGAGTTTGTTGTGATCCACACAGTCAAAGGCTTTAGTGCAGTCAATAAAGCAGAAGTAGATATTTTTCTGGAACTCTCTTGCTTTTTTGATGATCCAACAGATGTTGGCAATTTGATCTCTGGTTCCTCTGCCTTTTCTAAACCCAGGTTGAGTATCTGGAAGTTCATGGATCACAGTACTGTTTAAACTTGGCTTGGAGAATTTTGAGCATTAGTTTACTAGCCTGTGAGATGAGTACAATTGTGTGGTAGTTTGAGCATTCTTTTGCATTGCCTTTCTTTGGAAGTGGAATTAAAACTGACCTTTTCCAGCCCTTGGCCACTGCTGAATTTTCCAAATTTGCTGGCATATTGAGTGCAACACTTTCATAGCATCATCTTTCAGAATTTGAAATAGCTCAACTGGAATTCCATCACCTCCACTAGCTTTGTTCATAGTGATGCTTCTAGGGCCCCCTTGACTTCACATTCCAGGATGTCTGGATCTAGGTGAATGATCACATCATTGTGATTATCTGGGTCTTGAAGATATTTTTTATATAGTTCTATGTATTTTTGCCACCTCTTCTTTCTGCTTCTGTTAGGGCCATACCATTTCTGTTCTTCATTGTGCCCATCTTTGCATGAAATGTTCCCTTGGTATCTCTAATTTTCTTGAAGAGATCTCTAGTCTTTCCTATTCTAATGTCTTCCTCTATTTCTTTGCATTGATCACTGAGAAAGGCTTTCTTATCTCTCCTTGCTATTCTTTGGAACTCTGCATTCAAATGGGTATATCTTTCCTTTTCTCCTTTGTCTTTCCCTTCTCTTCTATTCTCAGCTATTTGTGAGGCCTCCTCAGACAGCCATTTTGCCTTTTTGCATTTCTTTTCTTTGGGGATGGTCTTGATCCCTGCCTCCTGTACAATGTCACAAACCTCCGTCCATAGTTCTTCAGGTACTCAGTCAGATCTAATCCCTTGAATCTATTTGTCACTTCCACTGTATAGTCATAAGGGCTTTGGTTTAGGTCATACCTGAATGGTCTAGTGGTTTCCTTACTTTCTTCAATTTATGTCTGAATTTGGCAATAAGGAGTTCATGATCTGTGCTGCAGTCAGCTCCCAGTCTTGTTTTTGCTGACTGTAGAGAGCTTCTCTCTCTCTCACTGCAAGTAATATAATCAATCTGATTTCGGTATTGACCATCTGGTGATGTCCATGTGTAGAGTCTTCTATTGAAGTCTGCAACATGATTACTCATTTTAAGTATCCTTATCCCGTGAAGCACTATGCATTTATATCTTATTTTGATATTTTATAGCTGTTAACTACCCCCTCCATACTGGAGAAAGCCTTGGTAAGAAGAATTTCAAAGTGCTATAGAATTATGATCATTTTCCCCCAATATTTTCCATTTCTACCATCTCTTTAAATAATTATAGATCAAGTTTCTAATTAACACCTTGTTTTAGTCAAACTTTTTAAATCCTGATATCATCATTAAAAGAATGTCAGATCCTCTTTAGCAAAGGAATTATATTGTTATTTGGTGTATTAAAAATTGAACCATGAGCCTCCCTATTTCCAATGTACAATGGTTCAATTCACTCCTCTTAAAAATTCATATTTATCTGTGTTTTTTTCTCAAACCAAAAACATCTCACATGCCACCTTCTTTTGGAAGTCTTCCCTGACCTTGCACGCTGGGTGAGCTGCCCCTCCTCAGGGTTCTAGTGACCTCCATGCTTCTGCCAATAGTGGGGAAGTTCCACCACTTTAAATAAATGGTAAATTAACATATGACTAAAATTCAGGCAACTCGACACAGAGTCTACCTAAACCATTATTAACTTAGCTGAAAGTCACACATGAAGGAAAATGAACATCACACTGACTCATGAAAAATCTCAGCATCTACGATCATATCTATCTATATGATCCTCTTAAAAGTATTACTGTGACTAAGACTACATAGTCAATTTTTTGTGACTGTCTTTATTGAAAAAGCGATCAATCTGGAAGCCTCTAAGCTTAAAAATCTGGTACCCAATAGCACACTCCCATTATTTCCTCATCAAGCTTGTCCAACATGACTAATCACCTCTATGCCCAACCTGTATTGTCCTAACCTCAGGCCATCTGAATTATACTTGTAAAACAGATAAACTTTAGAGCTGTGAAACAGGAGACAACTGCCACATCTGGAATGAGGGTGGTTTAAGCCTGAAAGGCTAACTTGATTGGTCCTTTTGTTCTTTGCTGACTTGAATCGTCTTGAGGTCTCGTCTTCTTTCCCTTTTCAGAAGAGGAGATGGAGAGGAATAGGGGGAAGGGCCCTCAAATTAGGTTAAATGTTGGCTTCAGGTCCTTGAAAGACAGACACTCCACAAGAGCAATGGCCAGTGAGAAGAGGTTGGATAAGTATCATCGAACTAGATCCTTGGGTTCCTTGAAAAAGGTTAACAATGTAATGACTACAGTCAAAGGATATATTCTCTTGGCTTGTTTACCAAAATTATCGATGAACGAACCCTGGAAATATACCATGAGGGCACAAAAAGGGGTGCAGTTCTTTAACATGAAGTAGATTGGAGAAGACAGGAGCCACTGAGTCATCCAGACATTCTGAGGAGCCTTTCAATGCACCCAAACGCTTCTTTCTCTGGCAGCCAGCCAGAGCACTGCCTTTTCCGTCAGAATCTCTAACCCACTTAGCACTCTGTTTCTGGGCCTGGCCTTTTGTTTGTTTGCCTTAAGTCTGGACTTGATTTAGTTAGACAACCAGCCCCAGCCAGATTCTTGTCATTCAGTATCACTTCCTGACTCTTTTTATTTTATTAATGTCATTAATCTGTTCCTGACACCCTGGAGTTTGTCAATTATCATCTTCTGCATACGTAAACAGTGAAAGTCTCAAGATAAATTTAAATAAACCCCTTCAAGTTGGATTTCACAATATTTAAATGTATTAAAAGCTCACATGACAAGCTTGCAATTTCAAAGAAATGTATGGAGAATTATTTTCTAAGGTAAAGAAGCTTGAAATAAAACTGGGAGGCTTGAGTATTTGACTAGGATTGCACTGAAAGTTAGAGTCAGATCTGGGTCCCAGCTCTCACAAAAGCTTATTGTGTCATTTCAGGCAAATTAAATCCTCTAACCTTTCAACTTGAATTTCTTGTCTTTCCAACTGGAATGTTGAACCGAATCATCTCCATGTTCTCATCAGCTTTAAAATTTTACTAAGTTAGGTTATACCACCACCAGCATTATGAGCACCCTGCCTCTACATAACTTAAAAACACAAATGACCTGTAACTACGGAAGATTCCAGTTCTACCTGTGAACAAAACCTCACCCCACACATGCCATCCACACAAAGGTTGTAGGTTCTTGCTCTGAACAGAGACAAACATGAAATGAGACACTGGTTAATTTTCCAATCTGCTTTACAAACATTAATTCTGCACTCTTAAAGGTTGAATAATTATTCCTTTTTTTTTTTTTTGTAACAGAGTTGTTACAAAGATTCAATAAGACAATGCCTATTTTGGTGGTGGTATATCTGGAGACAGAAGAGAATGAGTTTGATTTTCAATATCTAAATGGAATTACAATAGCCTGAAGGTCATTGGTTATTCTGCTCCAAAACCATGTGAGACATTGAATTAGATGTGAAGTTACTATTCATCAAATAATCTGTATATCTTCATCTGCACCACAACCACCATTACCCACCATCCCTAGCAAGGCTATAAATTGATATGTAGCAGATCTCATGCTCATAATTGAATTCACAATAGTACATTGTAGGGCTTCATGCTTGATGGTAGTCACGGGAGTTTGGTAATACCCAAGAAGGAATGGGTTAAGAAGAGAAATTCTGGAGGCCAGTTAAAAGGCTATTATTATAGTAATATAATAGAAATGCTTATGACTTAGAAAATATTAGCAGCGAGGCTAGAATGAGGTGGATGCACTTGAGAGACATTTATAAGGTAGAATCATCAATAGTAAGTGATTAAGTGGATGTGAGTGGAAGAGAGAGAGAACAGTCTGCCAGGTTTTTAGCTTGAATTGGGTAGAAAATAGTGTCATTTACAGAGTGAGTAGAGTTTTTGTACATATTAAATCTGAGATGACTGTGAGCTATCCAAATGTCAAACAGATGGCTGGGTATGAGAATCTTGAAATCGGAAGCAATGTGAGAGCTCTAGAAATACAGCTCTCAGATTATAAGTGAAGTCATGGAAGCGCATGTCATTCCATAGATGAAAAGGAGTAGAATTAGAAGAGAATCTAGAAGAGGCTCTTGATATTTTCAAGCATTTAATAGTAGAGTTCAATAGGAAGAACTGATAGTGAGAACAAGGGGACAGGGACACTGGAATAAAATCTGGAGAGGTGGTATCATGAAAGCAAGGGCAGAAAGTATTACTAATAAAAAGGAGTCATCAGCTGTATCAAGTGCAGCTGAGTTTTGAAACCAGAACTTTGGAGACATCCATTTGACTGAGTAACATGGAGCCCATCGGTGAACTCGGTAAGAGCAGTTCCAGGGGACTAGAAAGCTGAACTGAAGCCTACTAAGAAGTAAACAAGAGATGAAGATGCTGAGATATTGAGCATAAGCAACTTTTTGGTCATTGCTAAGTTTGACTGTATAATGGAAAAAAAGTTAGAGCAGTGAGGAGAAAAGACCATGGTGTGATAAATGAGGCAAGGTTTTTGTCTATTTGGTTTTTAATATAGATAAAATATAATCATGTTAAAATGCTAATTGGAAGGAGCTGATAGAAAGGTCAGATTTGAAAAAGAGTAAGTAGTAAATGAAACAACAAGTATTTGAGAGGAAAACAGATGGGATTATAAGCACAGGTAGAGAAGTTATTTTTCCGTTATAACAAGAAAGAAAGAAAAAGATAAAAAAGGCTGGGTTGGTAACTGCAAATAATAATGGTACCCCATCAGCGGCATCAGCTGAGCATGAGAAGGAGAATTCAAAGAGTTGAGGAGAATAGAGAAGTACAGAGTAAGAATGTTACAAAAGAAGAAGAAAATTCAAAGGCATTCCATGAAGTAAAAGGAAAAACAGAAAAAGTAGGAGTGGAAAAAAGGGAGAGGAATCATTAAAGATGATGGACACGGTCCAGGGGTCAAAGTCACTGCATCTCTCTGCATTTCCCCGTGTGTCCTCATTAACAGCTCATTCATCTCGGTATGAGTTTCTCCAACTTCCCACCACCGCTTCTCTTCTAACTTCTCCAGTTAGCTCCAAAAGATACTTTACTCTTTCTTTTCAGCTTAGATGGTTTCTCCTCTCTTTGTTCCATTTATAAGCTTAAGTTTTACTATAGTTACAGTTTGTAAACTGTAGTGTCAGGCTAGTAAAAAAATATACCTGCTTCAGGGAATGGGGCAATCATAATTTGAAGTGAAATAGGAATAATAATTCATGGCTGGCCACAATTCCAAGAAAATTATAGACTCAATTCCCCCATCCAGCTCATTAACCTCTTTAACTTGATTGTATTGATAATTTAGGCTCCAATGAGTCAAAATTTAAAAACATTTCCAATGCTTGGATCATTTTCTTATGTGTTTGGAAATTAACTCTCTTCTCAGATTTATAGTTCATAAATACTTTCATTCTGTACATATTCACATTCTCAGGTTCATTGTAACAATATTCACAATACTCAAGATCTAACAACCTAAATGTTCATTGCTAGAATGAATAAAGAAGTGTGGTATATACATATGGTGGAATACTACCCAGCCTTGAAAAAGAGTGAAATTTTGCAATATGCAACAACATGGGTGAATGTTGAGGACATTATGCTAAGAAAAATAAGCCAGTCACACTAACACAAATACTGTATGTCCACTTAAATTAGGTATATAAAATAGTCCAATTAATAGAACAAAAGACAAGAATGGTGATTGCCAGAAACTAGGGGTAGGGAGAAATGAAGAGTTAACAATTAAAGGGAATATAGTTTCAGTTAAGCAAAGTGAATAAGCTCTAGGAATCTGCTATACAATACTATATCTGTAATCAATAATAACACATCATACACTTAAGACTTTGTTGAGGTTAGATCTCATGTTAAATATTCTTATCATGAATAAATTCTAATAATAAAATACAACTTTAAATATTTATACTATCTTCATATTAATAGTACCATATGTAATTTGACAATACGGAAAAACAAAAAGAAAAAATAAAAATCATAATGCCATCTCTCTGTGCTTGTGCTCAGTCACGTCTGACTCTTTGCAACCTCATGGTCTGTGCCCACCAGGCTCCTGTGTCCATGGGGATTCTCCAAGCAAGAATACTGTTGTGGATTGCCATGCCTTCCTCCAGGGGATCTTCCAACCCAGGAATCAGACCTCATTGTGGGCAGATTCTTCACCATCTGTGCCAGCAGGAAAGCTGAAATCACTCTGAGATAATCCCAAATAACTTGATAATTAACCTAGGAGTTCTTTTGGGCACATACATCCCTGATAATTTAAATATCACAATCATAGCAATATGGTTTTATTTTTTCTTAAAAATAATACGATACTGTAGCTATATTTCAGAGAAGGTAATGGCACCCCACTCTAGTACTCTTGCCTGGAAAATCCCATAGATGGAGGAGCCTGGTAGGTTGTAGTCCATGGGTTTGCTAAGAGTCGGACACGACTGAGCGACTTCCCTTTCACTTTTCACTTTCATGCATTGGAGAAGGAAATGGCAACCCACTTCAGTGTTCTTGCCTGGAGAATCCCAGGGACGGGGGAGCCTGGTGGGCTGCCGTCTATGGGGTCCC
Organism: Bison bison bison; assembly: GCF_000754665.1. Classification (NCBI taxonomy): domain Eukaryota; kingdom Metazoa; phylum Chordata; class Mammalia; order Artiodactyla; family Bovidae; genus Bison; species Bison bison. The sequence goes on from NW_011494522.1 coordinate 2,728,554, forward strand.
ACAGAGTCAGACACGACTGAAGCGACTTAGCAGCAGCAGCATAGCTATATTTGGCATAAAATAAATCATTGTAAGTATGTTACAATGCTTTAGGTACTGTTTAGGTACTGTTTTAGGTACTTTTGTTGCAAAGGTTATCAAAACACAAACACCAATTATGTCTAAATTGACACGCTATGAGTAAACATAATAAAAAGAGGCATAAATAAAATAATTCAAAACACATGATTAATTCAAAAAAGTATCACTTAGCAGAGAAGTACCCTGCTAAGATTTTCATGAGAATTAACAGTCCCATGAGAGAAGCCTAACGATTTCCTTAATTTTGTAGATAAGAAAATTGAGAGGCAGGCTTCAAATAAAATCACACTGTTAATATGTGATGTGGCCAGCATTTATACCCTGGTAGTATAATAGCAGAGCCCATGTTCTTTTAGTTACCAGGTGATGCTTTTCTTTTCACCAGCAGGACTTTATTTAGCAGAAGCTATGTACAAAGGACTTGAGAAGGGCATGCCAACCCACTCCAGTATTCTTCCCTGGAGAAGCCCCATGGACAGAGGAGCCTGGCAGGCAGCAGCCCATGGGGTCAAAAGAGTCAGACAGACCTGAGCGACTAAGCACAGCATACATAAAGGCGGGACAGTAAAAGTACATGATCTGCTCCAGGAGGAGCCAAATACTTCCTCTAGTTGTAGTAGATAGTCAGAGTTAGTTCAGTTCACATACATCGTGTCCAACACTATGCGAGCCCATGGACTGCAGCTCACCAGGCCTCCCTGTCCATCACCAATTCCTGGAGTTTGCTCAAATTCATGTCCATTGAGTTAGTGATGCTATACAACTATCTCATCCTGTGTCATCCCCTTCTCCTATCACCTTCAATCTTTCCCAGCATCAGGGTCTTTTCAAATGAGTCAGTTCTTTGCATCAAGTGGCCAAAGTATTGGAGTTTCAGCTTCAGCATCAGTCCTTCCAATGAATATTCAGGAATGGTTTCCTTTAGGATGGACTGGTTGGATCTCCTTGAAGTCCAAGGGACTCTCAAGAGTATCCTCCAAAACTACAGTTCAAAAGCATCAGTTCTTCAAGGATCAGCCTTCTTTATAGTCCAGCTCCCACATCCATACATGACTACTAGAAAAACCATAACTTTGACTAGACGTACCTTTGTTGGCAAAGTAATGTCTCTGCTTTTTAATATGCTGTCTAGGTTGGTCATAACTCTTTTCCCAGGGAGCAAGTGTCTTTAATTTCATGGCCACAGTTACCAACTGCAGTGATTTTGGAGCCCCAAAAAATAGTCTGTCACTGTTTCCATTGTTTCCCCATCTATTTGCCATGAAATGATGGGATCAGATGCCATGATCTTAGTTTTTGAATGTTGAATTTTAAGGCACCCATTTCCCTCTCCTCTTTCACTTTCATCAAGAGGCTCTGCAGTTCTTCGCTTTCTGTCGTAAGGGTGGTGTCATCATCTGCATATCTGAGATTGTTGATATTTCTCCCGGCAATCTTGATTCCAGCTTGTGCTTTCATCCAGCCAAGCATTTCTCATGATGTACTCTGCATATAAGTTAAATAAGCAGGGTGACAATATACAGCCTTAACGTACTCCTTTCCCAATTTGGGACCAGTCTGCTATTCCAAGTCCAGTTTTAACTGTTGCTTCATGACCTGCATACAGCTTTCTCAGGAGGCAGGTCAGGTTGTCTGATATTCCCATCTCTTGAAGAATTTTTCTGAGTTTGTTGTGATCCACACGGTCAAAGGCTTTAAGGTAGTCAATAAAGCAGAAGTAGATGATTTTCTGGAACTCTCTTGCTTTTTCGATGATCCAGCGAATGTTGGCAATTTGATCTCTGGTTCCTCTGCCATTTCTAAATCCAGCTTGAATATATGGAAGTTCATGGATCACATACTTTTGAAGCCTGGCTTGGAGAATTCTGAGCATTATGTTGCTAGCATGTGAGATGAGTGCAATTGTGTGGTCGTCTGAGCATTCTTTGGCATTGCCTTTCTTTGGAATTGGAATGGAAACTGACAATTTCCAGTCCTGTGGCCAGGGTTGAGTTTTCCAAATTTGCTGGCATATTGAGTGCAGCACTTTCACAGCATCATCTTTTAGGATTTGAAATAGCTCAACTGCAATTCCATCACCTCTACTAGCTTTGTTCATAGTGATGCTTCCTAAGGCCCACTTGACTTAGCATTCCAGGAAGTATGGCTCTAGGTCAGTGATCATACCATCATGATTATCTGGATCATGAAGAACTTTTTAAATATATTTCTTCTGTGTATTGTTGCCACCTCTTCTTAGTATCTTCTGCTTCTGTTAGGTCCATACCATTTCTGTTCTTCATTGTGCCCATCTTTGCATGAAATGTTCCCTTGGTATCTTTAATTTTTTTTTTAATTTTATTTTATTTTTAAACTTTACATAATTGTATTAGTTTTGCCAAATATCAAAATGAATCCATCACAGGTATACATGTGCTCCCCATCCTGAACCCTCCTTCCTCCTCCCTCCCCATACCATCCCTCTGGGTCGTCCCAGTGCACTAGCCCCAAGCATCCAGTA
>NW_011494522.1:2731234-2746796 GCF_000754665.1 Bison bison bison
CGTACACGGGGTTATTGTTATCATCTTTCTAAATTCCATATATATCTTTAATTTTCTTGAAGAGATCTCTTGTCTTTCCCATTCTATTGTTTTCCTCTATTTCTTTGCACTGATCACTGAGGAAGGCTTTATCTCTCCTTGCTACTCTTTGGAACTCTGCATTCAAATGGGTATATCTTTCCTTTTCTCCTTTGCTTTATGCTTCTCTTCTTTTCACAGCTATTTGTAAGGCCTCCTCAGGCAATCATTTTGCCTTTTTACATTTCTTTTCCTTGGGGATGGTCTTGATCCCTGCCTCCTGTACAATGTCATGAACCTCCATCCATAGCTGTTCAGGCACTCTGTCTATCAGATCTAATCCCTTGAATCTATTTGTCACTTCCACTGTATAGTCATAAGGGATTTGGTTTAGGTCATACCTGAATGGTCTAGTGGTTTTCCCTACTTTCTTCAATGTAAGTCTGAATTTGGCAATAAGGAGTTCATGATCTGAGCCACAGTCAGCTCCTAGTCTTGTTTTTGCTGACTGTATGGAGCTTCTCCATCTTTGGCTGCAAAGAATATAATCCAGCTGATTTCAGTATTGACCATCTGGTGATGTCCATGTGTAGAGTCTTCTCTTGTGTTGCTGGAAGAGGGTGTTTGCTATGGCCAGTGTGTTCTTTTGACAAAACTCTATTAGCCTTTACCCTGCTTCATTCTGTGCCAAGGCCAAATTTGCCTGTTACTCCAGGTGTTTCTTGACTTCCTACTTTTGCATTCCAGTCCCCCATATGAAATGGACGTCTTTTGGGGGTGTTAGTTCTAGAAGGTCTTGTAGGTCTTCATAGTACCATTCAACTTCAGGTTCTTCAGCCTTACTGGTCAGGGCATAGACTTGGATTACCGTGATATTGACTGGTTTGCCTTGGAAATGAACAGAGATCATTCTGTCGTTTTTGAGATTGCATCCAAGTACTGCAATTTGGACTCTTTTGTTGACTATGATGGATACTCCATTTCTTCTAAGGGATTCTTGCCCACAGTAGTAGATATAATGATCATCTGAGTTAAATTCACCCATTCCAGTCCATTTCAGTTTGCTGATTCCTAAGATGTCAATCTTCACTCTTCCCATCTCCTGTTTGACCACTTCCAATCTGCCTTGATTCATGGACTTAACATTCCAGGTTCCTATGCAATATTGCTCTTTACAGCATTGATTTTACTTCCATCACCAGTTACATCCACAATTGGGTTTTGTTTCTGCTTTGGTTCCGTCTCTTCATTCTTTCTGGAGTTATTTCTCCACTGATCTCCCATAGCATATTGGGCACCTACTGAACTGGGGCGTTCGTCTTTCAGTGTCCTATCTTTTTGCCTTTTCATACTGTTTTTGGGGTTCTCAAGGCAAGAATACTAAAGTGATTTGCCATTCCCTTCTCCAGTGGACCATGTTTTGTCAGAACTCTCCACCATGACCTGTCCATCTTGGGTGGCCCCACAGGGCATGGCTCATAGTTTCTATGAGTTAGACAAGGTTGTGGTCAATGTGATCACATTGCTTACTTTTCTGTGATTCTGGTTTTCTTTCTGTCTGCCCTCTGATGGACAAGGATAAGAGGCTTATGGAAGCTTCCTGCTGAGAGAGATTGACTGAGGGAGAAACTGAGTCTTGTTCTGATGGGCGGGGCCATGCTCAGTAAATCTTTAATCTAATTTTATGTTGATGGGCGGGCCTGTGTTCCCTCCCATTTATTTGACCAGAGGCCAAACTACAGTGGAGGTAATGAAGATAATGGTGATCTCCTTCAGAAGGTCCCATGCCAGCACTGCTGCACTCAGTGCCTCCAGCCCTGCAGCAGGCCACCGCCAACCCACAACTCTTCTGGAGACTCCTGGTCACTCATGGGCAAGTCTGGGTCCATCTCTTGTGTGGTCACTGCTCCTTTCTCCTGGGTCCTGGTGCACACAAGGTTCTGTTTGTGCCTTCCAACAGTCTGTTTCCCCAGTCCTGTGTAAGTTCTGGCAGCTCTATGGTGGGGTTAATGGTGACCTCCTCTAAGAGGGCTTGTGCCATACCCAGATCTATTGCACCCAGAGCCCCTGTCCCTGAAGCAGTCCACTGCTGACGTGTACCTCCACAGGAGACACTCAGACACAGTTCTGGGGGTCTCTGTGGGGTTTCTGTGTCCTGTTGTGCACAAGATATGTTTGAGCCATCTGAGCATCTCTGGCAGCTATGGGGCTTGACTCTAAATGCAATTTCACCCCTCCTACCATCTTCCTGGGGCTTCTCCTTTGCCCTTGGACATAGAGTATCTCCTCAAAGTCGCTCCAGTGTCATGCTTCCACTGCTCCAGGAAAAGCCAAATGCTTTCTCTAGTAATGGTTGATGGTCAGAGTAAGGTGATGGAAGGGGTGAGACTAGGAAAGTTGGTAGCAGATAGATTATAAAAAGCATTAAATAGCATGGTAAAGAATTTGGACTTTATCCTATAAGCAATATGGGAGCCACTGGAGGATTTTAAGCAGAGAAAGACATGTTTCTGTTTGGACTTCCAATTCATAATGGTGGTATTGCTAGTCTTAAAGTTAGAAATCACTTTTTAATTGTTTTCTTTGTATCGTTATATTTTAACTTTGTTAATCTGAGTTACTGACAAGAACATTAACAGTAATAATAGCTTAGCTAGAGCAAGAAAATCAGAACATAGCTCCGTAGGGAAGTTGGGAAAATGTTAGGATAGATACTACACATCTTTGTCCAGATATAAATGGCTTCAGAGCTTTTGCCACCAATGGAAGGGCCATCTTCTGCCTGTTTCTTGTGTTGCCCATGCAGCCTTGGTCTTACTGTAGAAGTTGAAGAAGGTGCAGGCCAATGAGCCATTAGCTTTAAAGATTAAATGGATACAGCCAATTAAGTAAAGGTGTGTGCCTTTACTTTTGGCGAAAATAGCTCTGATGAGGGAATATTTTCTGGTTACTTTGCCATAGTCAGTTTTACTGCTTAATGAAATGCATTCTTTAACTTCATCCTCACTCCTTGAAGAATAATAATGATTTTACTAGAAAACACAATAAAATTTTGAATCACAGATATAATTTAAGATGTCATTTCCCAAACCTGAAAATTTTTCTCGCCCACTTGGAAATCTGTCTTTTGGTTTTTTATGATATTAGATATATAGAAGAAATGTTTTGAAGATTTAACAGTCTTATTTTAAATCAACATTTGCAGTTTCTACCTAGCAAAACATAACAAACAAAAGAAAAAAAAAAAAAACTTCCTAGAGCTATTAATTGTTAAAAGGATTTGGGTGAATTTTTTTATCTTGATTCTTTTTTTCTTTTCCTCTTTCCAAGTAGGAGTGGCAGAGAAAACCAAAATGACAAAAAGATGTTAAAAAAGGCATAAAGGATACAGCTGAATCATTTTCAGAACACTGATAATAGGATTTGTTCATGCTCTATTTTGGCAGATACACATTTGAAGGCACAGATCATGTTTTCTTATTTGGCAAATTGGACCATTTCCTTTCTTAGTTAACTATGAACAACCAGTCAGACTTTATGGGCTTCCTTTGATTTTGCAGCTGAAGTCTATAGATCTATGGACACTGTTATTTTGCTTCCTAGAGACCAAAGGTAATTGGTCATGGTTTGCCAAAAATCCAATCTCAAAAGCAGAATATTAAATCAAGGTGAATATGTATGCCCCCACACTTAGGAAACTTAAGTAGTAAAGCAAATAAAAAGGGACAGAAGTTTTGCTCTTTTGGATAGATTAACAGCTAAAGTGGAAACTTGAATTTTGGGGCTGAGTTTTGCCACTCCCTTCTTTTTTTTTCCACAATCACAACTTGGCTTTATTTTGGTCCATCCATTCAGAGACACTGTCTGCTAGGATCTTGTCACAGGCGCATAAAGACCAGATAAAGCAAAATAAGAAGAGCAACCTAACTTACGCATTCTCTAAGAAGTGTTCACTCTCCTGATACCAACCATAAAAGACACAGGGCCAATACATCTCAACATCTGGATCTAATTCCTCACCATGGTGTGTACACATACATACAGTCTAACCTAGTATCTTGTAGTTAAAGCAGAGGGAAAACCCTTTGTCTTGGCTGATCACCAGGTATTGTAGCTGAGTGTTATAGACACCAGATAGGTCTAACACTACAGACATGGAGCAGTGTAATAGCGTAGAATCTGATCCAAAGTAAAACCAGCAATCCAATGGGGGACAGCTTCCCCTGGGTCTGAAAGCTTCTCTGTATTGTCCTGATGGTTCTGTCACACAAGAGGGAGATCAGTCGTTCAGTCATGTCCAACTCTTTGTGACCCCATGAATTGCAGCACGCCAGGCCTCCCTGTCCATCACCAACTCCCGGAGTTCACTCAGACTCATGTCCATCGACTCAGTGATGCCATCCAGCCATCTCATCCTCTGTCGTCCCCTTCTCCTCTTGCTCCCAATCCCTCCCAGCATCAGAGTCTTTTCCAATGAGTCAACTCTTCGCGTGAAGTGGCCAAAGTACTGGAGTTTCAGCTTTAGCATCATTTCTTCCAAAGAAATCCCAGGGCTGATCTCCTTTAGAATGGACTGGTTGGATCTCCTTGCAGTCCAAGGGACTCTCAAGAGTCTTCTCCAACACCACAGTTCAAAGCATCAGTTCTTCGGTGCTCAGCCTTCTTCACAGTCCAACTCTCACATCCATACATGACCACAGGAAAAACCATAGCCTTAACTAGACGGACCTTTGTTGGAAAAGTAATGTCTCTGCTTTTCAACATGCTATCTAGGTTGATCATAACTTTCCTTTCAAGGAGTAAGCATCTTTTAATTTCATGACTGCAGTCACCATCTGCAGTGATTTTGGAGCCCGAAAAAATAAAGTCTGACCCTGTTTCCACTATTTCCCCATCTATTTCCCATTAAGTGATGGGACCGTATGCCGTGATCTTCGTTTTCTGAATGTTGAGCTTTAAGCCAACTTTTTCACTCTCCACTTTCGTACCTACAAATGTTGACCATCACTTAAACTCTAAAAGCAATTTTTGTATTATTTTGTTTTGATACAGAAGGGGAAACTCAGCTATAAAGAAATATCAAAAAGTTGTTTTTGTTTTTTTTGTGTGTGGCCGTCAGTCTCCAGGAGTTTGCCGTTGCTTGCCTCCCCCGGCTTGTGCTGATATCTGCAGGGTGTTCTCAGAAGTATGAAGTAGGGTGCTTCCGTCCCTTGCCCTCCTCCCTGGTCAGGCTCCGCCAGCCCCCGTCCCCCACTTCCCTGAGCCGAAGAGCCGCCCCTCAAATGCGCCATTCCTTTTTGCTCCCGTGGATGGTATCTGTGAAGTTGGGGTCATTGTTCATGATGGCGGCATCGGCACTCTCGGCAGACTCCGCGCCCTTCACCTGGTTGGTGTGCTAGGTGCCCTTGTGATGGAACATGGAGTGAATGAGGAAGACCAAGGTGCAGAGAATGGTGAAGATCACCACGCAATGACCCCTCCAATGATGGCCAAGTTTCTGTTGACTCCATTTCTTATGGCCTGGCCTTGTCCTGGGTTATACGGAAAATTAGCACTGGCTGAATCCAGGTGGTCCCAGTGCCAGGGGTTGGTGGCGGACGACATGGGTGACAGGGTGAGCGGGGAGGCCCTGCAGTTGGATTCCACCAGCTCGCCCTGGATGCGCACGTGAGCTGAGGCACTGGTCTGCCTCAAGGCCGCCTTGAGAGGAGCAATTTGGTTGAACTGGACTCTGGAGAGGCAGCCGGTGAATCCCAGGGTGTTGTAATTGTGGATCGCTTGGTCGATCTTCCCTGTTTCAGTTAAGCAAAAGCAAGTGTCTTCTTGACCATGGCCCGGTCTAGAATCTACCAAGCAGAATGAGGGTTGAAGGAGTCTTCGCCACTCCCTTCTTATCTGTTTATGAGCAACTGTTTGAGCAGGAAAAGCCCTAGGCAAACATCTCACCTTCATCTCTTCATTTTTGACCCTCCGTTCTACACATCACTGGTTAGCTCCAATGCCAGCTGCCTCTTTTTTTTTTAAATCTAATTCACACCAAGTTAAAAGTGAGTTGATATTGATGGATGAAGTTTGAAACAAGCAAAACTTATCCCAAAGGAAAAAAGCTCTGATGATGAACTTCAGGCAGAGCAACATCTGGATACTGTTCTGAGGCAGATGAGTCCAGGCAGTTCTCCCAGGTCTCCCTGAATGCTCATTACACAGCGTGACTTTGCTCTTTTGAGTACAGTCACATTCTAGACTGCCTAGATCAGAATCCCAGATTTGCTGCCTACATACACTCAGTAGCAGCTGTGGAAGCGTACTTGGGCACAGCCCTTCCGGTTTTAGTGTCCTCCTCTCCATGGCTGAAAAAGTAATAAAACCTATCTTGTAGCACTGTTGGAGGATTAAAGGAGTTCATAACACGTAAAGTGATTAAAACTATTTTGGCCACTGCTCAAGTACTCAGTAATTGTGAGCTGTGTCTAAAGGAAAGACAAAGATGATTGGCATCAATTTTGGTATCCCCTCCCAAGGCTCATTATTATTATGAAGAAAGAATACATGATAATGTTTTGACTTGCAATTTGCAGGTTCCAATATTTGCAATTCCCTCTGCCAGACTTCCTGTTTTTACTGAGGTCCTCTTCTTTAAAAAAATACATAAATAATGGTGGTAGAGGTAATAGAGATGCTGTGTCTTAATGTAGTAGAAAAAGGCTTGGACTTAGACTTATTTCAAATCCTTACTGTCACTTAAAACCTAGGTAGTTTATTCAATTTCTCTAAGTTAGTTCTTTGTAAAATGGAGGTAGCAGTTTCCCAGTTGATTGGGTCATGGTGGCATGTTGAAGATAACTTATCCATATAACCAAATGGGATATTAAAGAAAGAACCTTGTGGATTTAGGTTCAACCATGGTAAGAATTCTATATCTCTGTTTCTCCTTTCTACTAGATAACATTTCCTACCAAGTGGTCCATTAAGTATGATCTGGGCTGAATGGATATGCTTTCGTAATGTCCCTTGTGAAGGCTAATCAGCCAATGTGCAGCACAGGGTGACTTTCTCTGCAGATTTCTCCTTTGAGTTTTGTAGCAATATTCCTGATCTTCCTCCTACTTTATTTGGTTGCTCTTTCTAGGACGTTTATTATGGGCTTATCTCTTTCTTAATCATTTAAAAGTCCAAGTTATTCAGTATTGTTTCTTTGTCCCACTGCTATTCATTCTGTATCCCCCTCAGATGACCTGAGCAGCTTCAACTGCCATTTACAAGCAGGTAAACAGACCAATTCCAGGTCAGCTTTCTCTGCTATACTTTGAACCAACCAGTGACTTGGTATAAACCTCCATGGGATATCCCACAGTCATTTGAAACTCAATAGTCCAGCACTGAACTGAATGCCTATCCCAGGTAGATAATGTTTTCCTTTTTTTATATTCTGTCATTGGAAAGGATCAATCATTCAAGCCAGAAGCCTATGAAACATCCTAGAAAATTGTTTTGTCTGTAACTTCTCTTATCACCTCTTACATATTTTTCTTCCTTAATAACATTTTTCACAGCACCAGTTCAATCCCCTGATTTAATTTAGTCCCTTGTGACATCTTGACTGAGTATCATAACCTTAAAGTGGTCTATTTTCAATATTGCCGGGAGCCAGGGTGAGGAACTCCGCCCGTGGCAAAGGTCATGAGGAAGGAGGCTCGGAATACACAAAGGCCGGATCGAGCCTCAGGAGTACCCCTGGAAATTCTCAAGCATCTACCCCCAAAACCAGAGTCTGCCTACTTTACTGCTTTGTGCTCTCACCTACACCTCTGACTTTACGGGGGGCTGTCCTGGGCATGACAAGAGTGTTTTAGTTCACAACCGTGAGAGGCATGAGATGTTCTAAACTGTCTAAATACAGATTCCTTTGAGCAGTTAAAAGATTGATTAGAAATTGTATTGGTGAAGGGTTTTTCACTTGTTGAGCCAATGTTTGCTGTGTCCTTACCTGCTGTGTCCCTGGCAGTGTATTGATTAATATAATTGGTGTAAATAGTAGCTTTAATGTTTGTAACCTTGGACCCTTGAGTTAATTCTTTTTCTTGTTATAGCCCACCACACCTTTGCCCTGTAGGAATGCAACTTTAATGCTTTTGGAGGGTGGCGCCTGACTAATCACCTTTAGAGAAAAAGAAGTTTTCTGAAGAAAGGGTCTTAAAATGTTAACAGGCCTCTGGGCCAGAAGATGATGCAAATCACCTAAACTTTTGCATATGATAAGTTTGCAGGAAGAAAGCCTGGCTTACTGCATGACTCTACCCTTTCCCCCATTATCCTCTATGTATAACTTAAGGTATAAAAACTGCTTTGGAAAATAAAGTGTGGGCCTTGTTCACCGAAGCTTGGTCTCCCCATGTCGTTCTTTCTCTCACCTTCTGGCTGAATTATTCAGCCTCTTTTCTCCACTGAATTTCCTCACTGAGCTATCCTTATTTAACCACTCTTTATATCCTTAATTAACGTTTAATTAAGCAATTGTTTCCCGATCCTCGCCGTCGCCGTCCCCGCTTCAAATTCCCTGGATCCACTGGGGCTGGACCCTGGCACAATATCTCATCCTTAAGTCTTTTCTCACATTGTGACCATAGTGAGGTCTCTTAAGGCAAGACCGAACTTGTCTTTCTCCTGCTTAAAATTTGTAATGGCATCTCCCCACTACCCTCACACAATTGTAATGGCCATGATAACTTTTATGGCAAAACTTAAAATGGTGGTGGTTTAGTTACTAGGTTGTGACCAACTCGGGGGACCCCATGGACTGCAGCCTGCCAGGGTCCTCTGTCCATAGGATTCTCCAGACAAGAATATGGGAGTGGGTTGCCATTTCTTCCTCCAGGGGATCTTCCCAACCCAGGGGTCAAACCTGGGTCTCCTGCACTGTAGGCAGATTCTTCACCAACTGAGCTACCAGGGTAGGCTAGTACGTGGGTGTTTCACACCTTGTCCTTGCATCTTTCCAGTCTCAGGACTGATGTGTGTGTGCACCCCACATTTACCAAAAGGGAGGTCATAGGACAGCTTCTGATAGAGATACAGAAACAGCAGTCAGATTTGGTCAGTCCAAAGAATTAACTTAAGATACTCATTCTTTTACACCGAACTACCTCTAGAAACAAACAAAGAGAATCTAAGAAGTTTGGTGACACATTGTTTAAAAAAATGTAGTAGGAATTCACAAACTGATATGAGCTGGCTGGGGTAGAGTTTATCCCGATAAATTAATGCTATATTTTCAGACCTTAAACAGGGTGTAGGAATCATATATGAATGGACTTTTTATGCCTAGTACTTAAAAATGCTTAATATGTGCTGGACATTGTATTCAGCACTAACTAAATTATTGAGAGACCAAAGGAGGAAACACTGAGAGAAGACACTATGAACCTGTATTTGACCCTGTACTCACTTCCTACATTTCCTCCTTAGTAATAGTGTTCAGTGAGATAGAAGATGAAAAAAGGAAAGAATATTAACCAGAACTTTTAAATGTTTTGTGGGCAGAATTTATATAATTAATGCACAGTTCTTAACTATATAGTATGTGTTTTGACAAACAAATACACCAGTATAAACACCACCCCCCAGTCCACATAAAGAAAACTTTCATCATCCTACTTTTTTTGTATTCTTTTCAGGCAATTCCCCACCTGAACAGCCACTTTGCTGATTTCCAACACCATAATTAGTTTGCTGTTCTTAAGCTTCGTATAATGTATACATTTTTGTGTTTGACCTCCTCTGTTCATCGTGTTTTAAAGATTAATCAGTGGTATTGAAAGTGTCAACAGTAAGTTAATTTTCATTGTTGAATGGCACTCCATTAGATGAATATATAAATATTTCAAAATTTGTACATTCACCTGTTGATGGACATTTCCACCCCTATCCTATACCCAACTCCCACATTTTTGGCTATTATAAATCTATTGTGAAAATTCTTAGACAAATCTTTTGTAGACCTATCTTTTCATTTCTCTTTGGTAGAAATTAATGAGTGGCATCGCTTGCTCACATGCCTTGTTATATGCTTGAATTTATAAGAAACTGCCAATCTGTTTGTTAAAGAAATTGTAAGATTTTACACCTCTTAGCAGTGTATGAGAGTTCCAATTGTACATTTCAATAACACTTGGAATTGTTTATAATTTTAGCGATCCTAGTGAGTCTTAATTTTTGGTTTTAATTTGATTCCACTGATTACTAGTGATGATAAGCATCTCTTTATATGTTTATTGTTTTACACAACTTCTTTTGTGAAGTGTCCATTCAAACCTTTTGTCTACTTTTTGAGTTGTTTGCAAATTTATTGAGATGTGCAACAATTACATAAAAGTATACATGATTATGTATAATAGATATGTAAATATGTAAATTTGAATCTGTGGCTTATTTTTAATATTGTCTTTTAAAGAGTAGAAATTTATAATTTTGATGTCCAGTTTATCATTTCATGTTTATTGCCTTTTTAGTTCTATGAAATCTTTGCTACCCCAAGATAGTGAATGCATTCTCCTATTAATTTTGAAATTTTGTGTATATACAAGATAGGAGCTAGCAGTCATTATTTTTCATGTGGATATAAGTTGTTGCAGATAATTTTTTGAAAATTTTCCTTCTCCCATAGAATTGCTTGGCCACTTTGTGAAAAATCCATTGACCATATCTGTTTGTCTGTTTCTGGACTCTCTATTATGTTCTACTGACCTATTTATCAATCTTTATACCACACCATACCATTTTGACTGTCATTCAAGAGTAAGTTGTAAAATTAAGTAGTGTAGGTGTGTCCTTTCATGAGTGTTTCAGGTATTTGATGTTCTTTGCATTTAATAATTTCATACATACTTTAGAATTCAGTTCAGTTCAGTCACTCAGTCATGTCTGACTCTGCAACCCCATGAATTGCAACACACCAGGTCTCCCTGTCCATCACCAACTCCCAGAGTTTATTCAAACTCATGTCCAGAGAGTCGGTGATGCCATCCAGCCATCTCATCCTCTGTTGACCCCTTCTCCTCCTGCCCCCAATCCCTCCCAGCATCAGAGTCTTTTCCAATGAATCAACTCTTCGCATGAGGTGGCCAAAGTACTGGAGTTTCAGCTTTAGCATCACTCCTTCCAAAGAACACCCAGGACTGATCTCCTTTAGAATGGACTGGTTGGATCTCTTTAGAATTAGCTTGTTTTTATTTCTACCTGAGGTAGGCAGGGAGAGATGAGGAAAGAAGGAGGGTACTTACCAGGGTTTTGATTGACATATTAATGAGGTTGAGTCATCCAATTAATTAGTAGTTCCCAATTTATTTTTTCCTTAGTTTCCTTCATCTTTGTTTCATAGTTTTTCAGTGTAGAGATATAAAATATTCTTACTAAATTTATCTACTCTTTCTGATATTAAGAATGATTATTTTGTTTCATTATCCAACTGGTCATAGTCTATAACAATGCAATTAATTTTTGTATATTGTCTTGATGGTGGTGGTTTAGTCACTAAGTCTTGTCCAACTCTTGTGACCCCATGGACTGTAGCCTGCCAGGCTCCTCTGTCTTATGAACTGATAATTTGCTTAGTAGTTATAGCATTTTTAATAGAGTTTTAAAATTTACTATGAAGTTATGTTGTCTATGAAAACTACATTTCAATTTTCCTTTTTAATCTTAACTATACACACACACACACACACACATATATATATATATATTTTTTTTTTTTTAACTTGTCTTATTGCCCCAAATGGGAACTCCATCACAGTGTCTGTAGAACTATTGAGAACAAACAAACTTGCCTGGTTCCCTTAGAAAGTAAAGTACTTAATCATTAACTATGATGTTGACTGTAGATTTTTTTTTTTTTTCTCAAGGTGCTCTTTATTAGATTGAAGAATTTTCCTTAGAGTCTCACTTTGCTGAGGATTTTAATCTGAATGGTCATGGAATATGATCAAATACTCCTATTGAAATGACTATATAATTTCTTAAATGTGGTAGAGAATTCAACATGTGGGTCTAAGGTTTTACTTGTGGGACAATTTTAAATTATGAATTCAAGTCATGGAATAGGTGTAAGGCTATTGGATTAGTTTTGATAATGTATCTTTCAAGGAATCTGTCAATTGCATGTGAATTGTCAAATTTATTGATATAAGATTGTTCATAGTATTTCTTTATTATTTTCTTAGTGCCTGTAGAATCTATAATAATTTCTTCCTCTATTCCTGATATTGGCAATTTTTTTCTCTTATGTTTGTTCATTGTAAACTGATAGATTTATCAATTTTGTTTTTTTCTTTGTCCTTCTCTTTGTTATCTTTTTGTTTTTCTCTCACACTAAAAATTGGCTTTTAGTGTGATTTTCTTTTTCTATTCTATAATTTTCTGTTTTTTTGTTATTTTCTCCCATCTGCTTACTTTGGGTTTCAGTTTCAGTTCAGTTTAGTCCCTCAGTCACATCCGATTCTTTATGACCCCATGGACTGCAGCATGCCAGGACTCCCTGTCCATCACCAACTCCTGGAGTCTACCCAAACTCATGTCCACTGAGTTGGTGATGCCATCCAACCAGTTTAGTTTGTTCTTTTTTGTTGTTGTCTAGCTTTTTAAAGTGGAAATTGGATTACAGGTTTTAGAATTCTGTTCTCAATCTATACATATTTCTAGGAACTCTGTAGAAGATACATCATACTCTGTTCAACTATGAAGGCTGAATTATTCCCTGGAATTCAGCTTATCAAATTTCTTTGCAAATGCTTTTTCCTAATTCCACAGAGAACTATGGTTTTTATTTCATCTCATTTTTTTTTTATTTTTATTGTGCGAGAGAAAAATGTCTTTCAAATCCTTTGCCACTTACCTTGTAGTAGAAGTCTCCTTACTGGTATCAGATACTACATCTTCTTAGGTAATATTGAGAAAACCTTTTCATAAATGGCAGCTGTTACTTCCATTTTAGAACATGTGTGCTTTAGTACTCAGAGGAATTTCCATGGACCTCCAGAGGGAGGTGTATTATTGAAGATTAATCATGTCAGGGTTTCTCTGGTGGCTTAGATGGTTAAGAATCTGCCTGCAATGTGGGAGACCTGGGCTTAGTCCTTTGGTTGGGAAGATTCCTTGGAGAATGGAATGGCTACCCACTCCAGTATACTTGCCTGGAGAATTCCATGGGCAGATGAGCCTGGTGGGCTCCAGTCCATGGGGTCACAAAGAGTCAGGCACTACTGAGAGACTAACACTTTTACTTTACTTTCAAGATTCATGTTTCATACATTACACCTTTCTGTTAGTCGCTCAGCCCTGTCCAACTCTTTGTGACCCTATGGACTGTAGCCTGCCAGGCTCCTCTGTTCATGGAATTCTCCAGACAAGAATCCTAGAGTGGGTAGCCAGAGCATTTAAAAAATCTTCTCATGAATGACAGCTATTACTTCCATTTTAGGACATGTGCACTTTAATACTAGAGGAATTTCCATGGACGCCCCCAGAGGAGGTCTGTCATTGAAGATTAATCATCTCAGATCACCCTATTGTGAGAAGCTAAAGCCAGACTCATGTGATGATTTCATTTCAATAGATTTCATTTTCTTCTTCTGACTGCCACTTTACTCTGGTTTCATTAGAACAAGGCATGGTTAAAGGAATCCCATTGTGAAGGGAAACCAGGAAAAAGCTTTGCTACAGGGCAAGAGTTAATTCTCTATTCTGTAGGGACTGCTACTCCTCTACACCTCAGTAAAAGCTAATGGCTCAATAGACCTCATGCACTCAGCCAATCTAGGAAGAAGTTGATGCTTGGGAAGTGGGATTCAATTGAGGATGATGCATAAGTGTTATTACTGCATATAAAAATATACGTAAACAGCTACTTGATATAAAATATGACTGTTTCTTAAAAAACTAACCCACTGGTTTTAGCCTCATCAATATTACACAGACATTTGCAAATGCGATAGTGTTTGGATGAGGAGCTACTGAATATTAATTTGGGTTTTAGAGCAAATGATGGTGGCTCAGTGGTAAAGAATCCACCTACAATGCAGGAGACCCAGGTTTGATTGCCCAGGTACGGAAGATCCCCTGGAGGAGGAAATGGCAACCCATTCCAGTATTCTTGCTGGGGAAATCCAGTGAACAGAGGATCTTGGCAGTCTACAGTGCATGGGGTCACAAAAGAGTCAAACATGACTGAACATGCACACACCAGCAAATGATACCTGCTAATTAGAAAATGAATACATAAATCTCTGGCCTGAAAAATCAGCCTTATAGTATTCCCAAGGTCTTCTAAAGAATTATAAATGTTTAAGTGCTGCCATTTTAAAAATAATTCAGTGACTGCTGTTTACTGCTTAGAATTCAGGCATCCCAATAAAAGGAAATAAGCTTTCCTAGCAGGTATTTTTGCCAAACATTCATAAGAATAAGAGCAATTTCCTTTTGATATGAGTAGTGTGTTGGCTAAAGGCACTGTCACACTATGCATATCAATTTCTACAAGGGGAAGGAATCATGGGTAGAGAAAGAAAGCAAGTGAGAGAAACAACAGCCTAAAATTTGGAGCAAAGTTTTTGAATAGGTAAAGAGCAGAATAGTTTTTGTGAGATTCAGTTATGTCAGTTGTGGATAGTAGGTCCTCAGTGTGACTAATAAGTGATCAGTGCCAAAAAAGATACCAAAAATAACTTCTCTTCAGTTAATTAATTACACGCATTTTCTTTAGATGGTTCATTTTAGTTAGGTAAAACTGAAATCATAGAGATCATAATGGTAAATTGCTTACATGCATGGAGATACAGATGTTTGAAAATTATTTTTATTTATCAAATACTCTTAATATAAAAATCATAGGCTACTTTTTTATTTGGGGTCATGATCTTCATGTAAAGGCAGAAAGTTAATTTGTGAAAGTGATGTACTCTTCTTGTGATGTTAAATGCAACTGTGTTTATGCATAGACACATCAGGCTTCATTTAAAACACATGTGTTCAAGATGTATTTATCCAGTTGTCCTATTCACAAATGTTTGAGTATTCTCTAGCATTTAAGTACTATTGTATATATTGAAATTTTAAGCCTACTCATGCTGAAACCATTTGAGTTTTGGTCTAAGCAAGTAGAAAGTTTTCTTCTCTGAGTTATTTCTTCTTAATGTAATAGGATTTAGATTAAACCCTAAGAGTTATATGTTAAGCATCCATTATGAAACATCTACTGAAACTTCAATTTGCTCATCAGAGAAATGAGTGTGACCTATATGAACTCTATTCCTTTGATAGTTTTAATATTCTGATTGTGTAATTGTACTTGTTGCTCATCACAAAGGGAAGAAAAAGGAATAACTTTATTATAAGGAAGTCCTTCATGACCCAGATAATCACAATGGTGTGATCACTGACCTAGAGCCAGACATCCTGGAATGTGAAGTCAAGTGGGCCTTAGAAAGCATCACTACGAACAAAGCTAGTGGAGGTGATAGAATTCCAGTTGAGCTATTCCAAATCCTGAAAG
>NW_011494522.1:2746896-2747611 GCF_000754665.1 Bison bison bison
CAGCAAATTTGGAAAACTCAGCAGTGGCCACACGACTGGAAAAGGTCAGTTTTCATTCCAATCCCAAAGAAAGGCAATGCCAAAGAATGCTCAAACTACCGCACAATTGCACTCATCTCACATGCTAGTAAAGTAATGCTCAAAATTCTCCAAACCAGGCTTCAGCAATATGTGAACCATGAACTTCCTGATGTTCAAGCTGGTTTTAGAAAAGGCAGAGGAACCAGAGATCAAATTGCCAACATCCGCTGGATCATGGAAAAAGCAAAAGAGTCCAGAAAAACATCTATTTCTGCTTTATCGACTATGCCAAAGCCTTTGACTGTGTGGATCACAATAAACTGTGGAAAATTCTGAAAGAGATAGGAATACCAGAATACCTGATCTGTCTCTTGAGAAATTTGTATGCAGGTCAGGAAGCAACAGTTAAAACTGGACATGGAACAACAGACTAGTTCCAAATAGGGAAAGGAGTTCGTCAAGGCTGTATATTGTCACCCTGTTTATTTAACTTATATGCAGAGTACATCATGAGAAATGCTGGACTAGAAGAAACACAAACTGGAATCAAGATTGCCGGGAGAAATATCAATAACCTCAGATATGCAAATGACACCACCCTTATGGCAGAAAGTGAAAAGGAACTCAAAAGCCTCTTGATGAAAGTGAATGTGGAGAGTGAAAAAGTTGGCTTAAAGCTCAACATTCAGAAAAT
>NW_011494522.1:2747711-2794468 GCF_000754665.1 Bison bison bison
AAAAGCCTCTTGATGAAAGTGAATGTGGAGAGTGAAAAAGTTGGCTTAAAGCTCAACATTCAGAAAATGAAGATCATGGTATCTGGTCCCACCACTTCTTAGGAAATAGATGGGGAAACAGTGGAAACAGTGTCAGAAAAAAACACTTTATTTTTCTGGGCTCCAAAATCACTGCAGATGGTGACTGCAGCCATGAAATTAAAAAACGCTTACTCCTTGGAAGGAGAGTTATGACCTACCTAGATAGCATATTCGAAAGCAGAGACATTACTTTGCCATCAAAGTTCCGGCTAGTCAAGGCTATGGTTTTTCCTGCGGTCATGTATGGATGTGAGAGTTGGACTGTGAGGAAGGCTGAGTGCTGAAGAATTGATGCTTTTGAACTGTGGTGTTGGAGAAGACTCTTGAGAGTCCCTTGGACTGCAAGGAGATCCAACCAGTCCATTTTGAAGGAGATCAGCCCTGGGATGTCTTTAGAAGGAATGATGCTAAAGCTGAAA
Organism: Bison bison bison; assembly: GCF_000754665.1. Classification (NCBI taxonomy): domain Eukaryota; kingdom Metazoa; phylum Chordata; class Mammalia; order Artiodactyla; family Bovidae; genus Bison; species Bison bison. The sequence continues at coordinate 2,748,212 of NW_011494522.1, forward strand.
CTCCAGTACTTTGGCCACCTCATGCGAAGAGTTGACTCATTGGAAGAGACTCTGATGCTGGGAGGGATTGGGGGCAGGAGGAGAAGGGGACGACAGAGAATGAGATGGCTGGATGGCATCGCTGACTCGATGGACATGAGTCTGAGTGAACTCCAGGAGTTGGTGATGGATAGGGAGGCCTGGCGTGCTGCAATTCATGGGGTCGCAAAGAGTCGGACACGACTGAGCAACTGATCTGATCTGATCCAAGCCTCAGATTTCATCTGGTTTTAGATCTAGGCAGTTGTGACCTTTGAGAGATTTGAGAGTATCAGGAAGAAATAATGGCTTTTAATTTTTGAAGGTTAAAATGCGATTTTCCCTTCCTTTTAAAGAATGAGTTTTGCCATTATGTACAAATTTGGTCATCAGAAAAGGGGATATAAAGCTAGGAGGCTTTGAAAATGATAGCCATTTTGCTTAGAGACATATCTTAGTTGTGAATTCTTGAATAAAACTGAGCAACTTCACAGCAGTAAACATGATCCAATATCTACTGGGCAGTAAATATGTAGCCTAAATTTAAATACTCCCATACATGAAGTTTTGTAATCTTCATAATTCTGTGAAGCAGGTATTATTTTTTTTTTCCAAAGTACAGTTGATTTGCAGTGTTTTGTTAATTTCTGCTGTACAGCAAAGTGATTTAATTATAATATATATTGTGCATATTACTTTTCATATTCTTTTCCATTACAACCCGGGTCTCCCGCGTTGTAGACAGACACTTTACCATCTGAGCCACGAGGGAAGTCTCTTTTCCATTAGGTCTATTATAGGATATCAAATGGTAGGACCTTGTTATTTATCCATCCTATACATGATAATTTGTATCTACTAATCCCAAATTCTCAGTCCTTCCCTTCCACATACTCCTCCCCTTTGGCGACAGTAAGTCTGTTGTCTAGGTCTATGAGTCTTTTCTGTCTCATAGATGTGTTCATTTATGTCATATTTTAGATTCCACATATAAATGATACCCTGTAGTACTTGCCTTTCTCTTTCTGACTAACCTCACTTAGAATGATATCTTCTAGGTTCATGCATGTTGCTGTGTGTGTATATATACAGCACATCATCTTTATCCATTCATCTGTTGATGGACATATAGGTTGTTTCCATGTTTTGGCTATTGTAAGTAGTGCTGCTATGAACACAGCAGTGCGTGTATCTTTTTGAATTAAAGCTTTGTCTGTGTATATACCCAGGCGTGGGATTGCTAGATTCCATGCCAACTCTAGTTTTAGTTTCTGGAGAAACTTCCATACCATTTTCATAGCAGCTGCACCATTGTCCATACCTACCAACAGTGTAGGAGTGTTCCTTTTTCTCCATATCCTTTCCAGCATTTATTATTTATAGAATTTTTAATGATGACCATTCTGACTGGTGTAAGATGATGCCTCGTTGCAGTTTTGACTTGCATTTCTCTAATAATTAGTGATGATGAGCATCTTTTCATATGCCTGTTGGCCATCTGTATATCTTAATTGAAGAATCGTCTATTCAGGTCTTCTATACAGTTTTTAATTGGATTTTTTGTTGTTGTTATTGAATTATTTGAGCTGTTTATATATTTTGGAGATTAAGCCCTGTTGTATCATTTGCCAATATTTTCTTCCAGTCCACAAATTGTCTTTTTGTTTATGGTTTCATTTGGTGTGCAACCGCTTTCTAAGTTTGATTAGGTCCCATTTGTTTATTGTCATCTTTATTTATATTGTCTTTGGAGACTGACCTGAGAAAACATTGGTACAACTTATGTCAGAGGGTGTTTTGTGAGGCAGGTATTACTTCTCTATCCATTTTGCAAATTACTTACAAGAGATTAGGTAACTTGCACAAGTTATTTGTAAGTGGCCAAGCTGAAGATTCAACCCAGGCATTCCAGCTCTGCAGTCTGCCCTTAAAATCAGTACACTAGAGTATTTCTATGAGATATATGCTACACTGAACACTGTCAATAATATTTCTAGATTACTGATTTTATTTTTACCACCAATTTGGATAGCATGGATCATCTTGATTTGTGGCAGCTGAATTCTCCTGTCTGGAGAGAAGGTCCCCAGACCCAAGCCATGAGGGTCCTTTCTTTCTAGACCCTGATCTATTCATATACTCATTCAACTGTTAATTATTAGTTATGGGCCAGTAATTTAGTGAGCTTGGGCTCCCATAACTAAATACCATAGTGTGTGTGGCTTGAATTACAGATACTTATTTTCTCACAGTTCTGGAAGCTAGAAGTCTGAGATCAGGATAGCAGCATGTTTGTGTCTGGCAAGAGTCCTTTTTCTGATTTTCAGATGACTGCCTTCTTGCTCACATGGCAGAAGGAAGAAGCTCCAGGGTGTCTCTTCCCTTCTTATAAGAATACTGAGCCTCCTCTTGGGTTCCTCTCTCATGACCTAATTGAAACCTAATTACATCCTAAAGGTTCCACTTCCTAAAGCCACAATCAATATGGGTTAGAGATATAACATATGAATTTGGGAGAACATAAACATTCCACTCACAGCAGCCACACTGCTCTGAGCCCTGGGGATGTGACATGAACAAGTCAGACAAGAGCCTTGCCCATGTGGAACTTAGAGTTTCATGGGAAGATAACATGATAAGCAAGATAAATAAATAGACTGTAAGTGCCAAGGGTAGAAAAGGCAATGGCACCCCACTCCAGTACTCTTGCCTGGAAAATCCCACGGGTGGAGGAGCCTGGTGGGCTGCAATCCATGGGGTTGTGAAGAGTCGGACACGACTGAATGACTTCATTTTCACTTTCATGCATTGGAGAAGGAAATGGCAACCCACTCCAGTGTTCTTGCCTGTAGAATCCCAGGGACGGGGGAGCCTGGTGGGCTGCCATCTCTGGGGCCGCACAGAGTCGGACACGACTGAAGTGACTTAGCAGCAGTAGCAGCAGCAAGTGCCAAGGGAGATGAGAGACAGGAAAGAAGGTTAGACGGTACAGGGTGGTCATGGAAGTCTGAGGGACTTCCCTGGTAGTCTGTTGGTTAAGACTCTGCACTTGCACTGTGGGGGTCGCAGGGTCAATCTCTGGTCGGGAACTAAGATCCCACATGCCACGTGGCCAAAAAGTTAAATAAATAAAAATAAATTGGGCTAAGATATAAAATACATACTGTTAACAAAAAGTCTTCTGAGAAGTTGAATCTTAGTCTAAAGGGACTAAACTGGGGAAGAGGCAAAGCAAATGGCTTGAGGGGGGAGTACTGGGGGCCTCGACAAGGTTGTGTCAACTCGTGTGAACTAGGGAGAAAGTGTAGGAGATGAGGTTAGAGACATAAAGGGAACTTGGGCCCTGAAGGTGCTTATATTTCATAATAGGAACCTTGAGACTTAATCATGAAATATAAACTACTGGAGGATTTTGAGTGGGGGAACGATATGATGTGCCTTTCATTTTAGCAGAAGAATTTTGGCTGCTCTGCTGAAAATAAACTGAACAGGGGAATAAGAGCTGAAGCAGAGAGACTTGTTAGAGGGGTATCAACTGTCAAATTATTAAAAGAGATTAGGCAAATGGGTGCTAATCATGTCTCATGAATTGATCAAATGTTGTGTTTGCAGCACAGAGCACATTTGAATGTTATTTTAATGCTAATCTGGGAAGACTTGCAAGAAAGTTGGCAACGTCTACAATGCATTAATCTCTTTCAAAGAAGAAAAACAGCCTCAAATTGGATGTACACTGCATATGTATACCAGAACTAAATAGTGGCAGTAAAGCTATACTTCAAATTGCATAGGTTATATGCTGTATAACATGGAGTTTAGATGAAGTACTCTACACTGCAGTAAGTATTACCTATAATCCTAAGGATGATAAGGGGTTTAGATGGTGGATGGGAACATTCTGAATAATGCCACTAAATGTTCTTGCTTGGAGGTTAATAGGGACTTCCCTGGTGGCTCAGCTGGTAAAGAATCTGCCTGCAATGCAGGAGACCCCAGTTCAATTCCTGGGTCGGGAAGATCTGCTGGAGAATGGATAGGGTGCCCACTCCAGTATTCTTGGGCTTCCCTGGTGGCTCAGCTGGTAAAGAATCCATCTGCAATATGGGAGACCAGGGTCTGATCCCTGGGTGGGTGGGGAAGATCCCCTGGAGAAGGGAAAGGCTATCCATTCCAGTATGCTGGCCTGGAGAATTCCATGGACTGTATAGTCCATGTGGTCGCAAAAAGTCAGACACGACTGACTTTCACTTTTGGAGGTTAATAGTGGGATATATTTATGGATTCACTCTCATTCTGTAGAATGAGAAGCAGAGTAAGCAAAACAAAAGATAAGCAGGAATTTCATTTAAAGGAAAAGGAGAGATTGTAATTATAGTTGAGTCAAGGATAAACAATGGAATGACATTGTGAAGACATTTTGGGTCAACAAAGATATTCTGTGTTAAAGGTTCAATAGAAAATTCTATGAGCCATAGAAAATCACATTAGATCGAACTTTTTCCAAGATGGTATTCACTCCCAAAAACCTAGAAATGAAGATCTCATCCTGACATACACTTAAATGGCCATGATACCAATGGGAAATGAAATTCAATAAATCTGTAGGAAAAGTTGAAAGAAGTTAGCTGCCTGCTGCCCTGTCTCCTTTAGTATCCACCGCTCCCAAAAGCTGAATAAGCCTATTAATTGGAGGAAGGAAATAATGCAATAACATTGAAGCCTTTAAAATATTGAAGTGATACCATGATAAGAGGTAGGAAAGAAAAAAGGGAATCTCTGTACAACATTTAGGGACAATTATGAACCTCAGTGGGAATATTTCTAACAGCAAAATTAAAAGTAAATGCCATGTGAAGTTAATGTGAAAGTTCTTCACCAAAATGAAAGGAGATATCCATGTTTTATGTAAAGACATACTGCAATTTTAGGTAAATGCATTCACTTAAACACATTTTAGAATTATAGGAAAAGAATTGCTTTACCCTTTCAGGTTAAAGACATCAAAGGGTAAGATGCAAAATACCAAATTATCAATTGGAAAAGGAGCTAGCAGAATGAACATTTAAATTAAAATAGATAACTTCAAAATCATACTAAAAAAGAACAAATCTTTTTAGTGTTCCCTCTAGCTTGCCAGGCAGGCATGAGGAATATATGAATACACTGAGGGAAAGGGAAAAGAGATATTGGCAATGCAAAAAATGTGTGATACAAAGTTAAATAGGTGAAGAGGACTTTATTCAGTGCTATTGTAATAGGGCGAAAAGAGGGAAATGCAGTCTAAGCTGAACTTGGCTGATAGAAGGGGTGAGAGAGTGAGTTTGGGGGACCACAGACCACTGTATCATACCATCGTCACAAGATAGTCTCATAATTGGAGTGAGGCAAGTTAAGCTCCTCCTCTCCCACAGAAACTGAGATAGAGGGATGCTGTCTCCCTTGTTTATTACATTTTGAAGAGATGACTCCCAGGTCTTTGAGTTACAAAACCAGCAAGAAACTTCTAAAAAGAGTTAAATCACAAAGGAATAGAGAAAAAATTTATAATGATAAGTTTTCTAAAGGAAATGCCCTCAGTAATTGGAGGAGAGAGGCCTCTATGGCTAGGCCATCTGGATTTTGTAAGGCAGGTGAGACAGAGGTCAGAGGCAGGATAAAACCAGTCTAAAGTTTAGTCAACCTGAGAGAGAGGTTCAAGTTGTCTTGGTCAATATAGATGATGATGTAGTTGATATTTGTGGGGTGGGCACATAATGAAGATTACAATCCCCAGATAAATACAGAAAATACTTTCAAAGAAATGCTGAAAGACTTCCAAAGACACGATAAAGGAATAATTCCTGGAATCAATTAATACCTAGATCAGTACATATTTAGATTGTGTTCTAGGAAAATTTAACACCACGATTTATCTTGGTGAAATAACTAAACTCTGAAGACTTTTTTTTTTCTTAATCCCACAGTTCTAGGTGGAGAAGGCAATGGCACCCCACTCCAGTACTCTTGCCTGGAAAATCCCATGGACGGAGGAGCCTGGTGGGCTGCAGTCCATGGGGTCACGAAGAGTCCGACACAACTGAGTGACTTCCCTTTCACTTTTCACTTTCATACATTGCAGAAGAAAATGGCAACCCACTCCAGTGTTCTTGCCTGGGGAATCCCAGGGGCAGGGGAGCCTAGTGGGCTGCCATCTATTGGGTTGCACAGAGTCGGACACAACTGAAGCGATTTAGCAGCAGCAGCAGCAGCAGTTCTAGGAGGCAAAAACATAATAAAATTGTAAAGGAGGAGAAATACTTAGCCAGGCCACGTTCAGACCTCAGATCAGCAAGTATTGGCCATTGTCATTAGAATATTTTCAGACTGGTCAGATTGTAGAGAGCAAGGAATTCCAAGTTGAGAAATATTACCTTTATTCCCTTGTGTAGGTTAAAAAATAGCTTTATTGTGGTGTAATTGATATTTAATAACGTGTTCATATTGAAATGTGATAAATTTCAACATAACTGAGTGTGAGTGTGTGTGTGAGTGTCTGTATGAGTGTGTGTGTGCGCGTGCGCGTGCTTGTATGGGGCTTCCCTGGTGGCTCAGATGGTACAGAATCTGCCTGCAATGTGGGAGACCAGGGCTCCCACCCCAGTATTCTTGCCTGGAAAATTCCATGGACAGAGGAGCCTGGTGGCAGGTTACAGTCATGGGGGTCACAAAGAGTTGGACACGACTGAGGAAATAACACTTTCACTTTTCATCACCCACTCGTGTGTGTGTGTGTGTGTGTGTGTGTGTGTAAATCATCACCACAGGTAAAATAACAGACACTTCCATGAATTCTTTAAGTTCCCTTAGTGCTCTCCTGTAGTCCAACTTTTCCACCACTCCAGCCCCAAATAACCACTGCTCTTCCTTCTGTAATTATATGTGACTTTGTATTTTCTAGAATTTTACTTAAAATAATTATAGACATGATGGTAATTAGTCCCACCATACAATGCCATTATGCAATCATATGATTGTATAATGTACGTGGGGGAAAGAAAATGGGGAATTTTTCCCTGAGCATTTTTAAGAATCTCTCCTGTGGCAGATTCGTTTTGATATTTGGCAAAACTAATACAATTATGTAAAGTTTAAAAATAAAATAAAATTAAAAAAAAAAGAATCTCTCATATTGTGATATGCCATAAAGTAGTTTTGTGTTTAATTTTCTAAGACTGTTACCACTAGCAGTCTGAGTGCCAATCGTTTTACATTCTCACAAACACTTGTTTTGGGCCAGTTTTCCTAATTTTAGTGTTTCAAGTGGGAGTTCTGTGGTATCACTTTGTGTTTTTAAATTGGTACTTTACTGATGACTAAGAATCTTGAACATTTCTTCTTGTGTTTACTTGGTATTAGTAAATCTTCTTTGAGGTGGCCATTCAAATATTTGATCTATTTTTATCATTGAGTTGTGGAATATTTTTATTTTTATTCAGATTCTTTTCCAGCTGTTTGTAGATATTGTCTCCTTTGTGGCTTGACTTTTCATTGCCTTAACAACTGATTTTGAAGAGAAGTTTGTAATTTTGAAGAAGTTTCATTTATTGATTGTTATACAGTTCCTTTTTTCCTAAGAGATCTTTTTGTTATATAAAGTCACTAATGTTTTCCAGTTTTCCTAGAAAATCTTTATGTCCTAGTTCTTACAAATAGAGAGATGATTCATTTCAAGTAAAGTATTGTATATGGTATGAGGTAAGGGTCTAGAGTCAGTATTTTGTATTGTTTTGTATGTAGAAAAACAACTGCTCCAGCATTCTTTCTTTTTTTTTTTAATTTTATTTTATTTTTAAACTTTACAATATTGTATTGGTTTTGCCAAATATCGAAATGAATCCACCACAGGTATACACGTGTTCCCCATCCTGAACCCCCCTCCCTCCTCCCTCCCCTACCATCCCTCTGGGTCGTCCCAGTGCACCAGCCCCAAGCATCCAGTATCGTGCATCGAACTTGGACTGGTGACTCGTTTCATACATGATATTATACATGTTTCAATGCCATTCTCCCAAATCTCCCCACCCTCTCCCTCTCCCACAGAGGCCATAAGACTGATCTATACGTCAGTGTCTCTTTTGCTGTCTCGTACACAGGGTTATTGTTACCATCTTTCTAAATTCCATATATATGCGTTAGTATACCGTATTGGTGTTTTTCTTTCTGGCTTACTTCACTCTGTATAATAGGCTCCAATTTCATCCACCTCATTAGAACTGATTCAAATGTATTCTTTTTAATGGCTGAGTAATACTCCATTGTGTATTGAAAAGACTTTTCCTGCCCCATTGAAAATTGCCTTTGTCAAAAAGCAATTGGCAGTGTACAGATGACAGCTTTTCTAGACTTTCAATTTTGCACCAGTGCTACACTGTCTAGATTACTCTAGTTTAGTATTGGGTTGGCCAAGAAGTTAATTTGGGTTTTTCATAATATTGTGTGTAAAAATTGAATGAACTCTCGGCCAACCTGATAGTAAGTCTTGAAATCTGCTAGTATAGTTCCTCCAACTTTGTTTTACTTTTGCAGAATCATTTGTTCTAGGATTCACATTTACATATAAATTTTAGAATTATCCTGTCAATCCCTACCCAATAAAGTCTGAGGTTTTGATTGGGATTGTGTTGAATTGTAAGTCAAATTGTGGAGAATTGACTCGAGGCAATAATGTGTCTTTCAATCTATGATTATGGTATAGCTCTGATTTTTAAAAAATATCCTATTATATTTCTCTCAGCAATGTGTTTTCATTATAAAAAATTCAAAATATTTTTCAAATTTTATGTTCTAATTCTATTAGTTACAGTTTAATTGTGTTAGTTTTGAAATTTAAATCATCACTTATTAGTAGTACATAGCAGTAAAATAGAGGTTTTAACAGTAATCTTAAACCTTCCAACTTTGATTTTTTGTGTGGATTCTTCACGCATTTCTTTTTCCCCCAATTTTGAAATACAGTGGCAATTCAAATTTTTTTAAATTTAAGGTTTACAACTTGATGATTTGATAACATGTATACATTGTGAAATAACCACCACACTGTCTTTATTTTATGTCAGCTTTTCCCAGCTGGATGTTCCAAAATCAATGCGTTCTACATCCTTTCTCATTCCCACTTTGAAGATTCATTTCATGTATTAGCCTTTGAAAATCTCAAGTTCCACACAAACATAGTTTATTAAAACCTTATTTTCCAAATGTATTTGCAAAACTTTTTTGAGGAACAACTTTTAATATTGCCCAAACTGTAGTAACATTTTCTAAAATTGCTGCCTTAGGTCATTTGATCAAAAGATTGGCATCAAAAATTGGGTGTTTGGGGGAAATTAACACAGTGGCTGTGAATAGAATGGATTGAAGGCAGGAGATCTCACCAGCTAGAAGGCCATTGAGATGGCTATTGCAATAAGCCAGACAGGAGGAAATGAGAGCCCAGAGAGGTATAAAGAAGGAACTGATGAAATGCCTTGCTGATTTCCTTTTGCCTGAAATGCCCTGTTCTGTACTTTCCAACATGGAATTTAAAGAACTTTTTTGTTTGAATGACTTTAACAGCAAGGACATGGTGGTAGCATTTACTGCTTAACAAAATTATAATTGCTATTTTCCACCTTGTTTCTGCAGTCCTCTAGCCTTCTTCATTTAAATTGACATGCAACTTATTACCAACATAATAGTCAATTTAAATGCATGTAATAATTTGTTAATATTAAAAATCAGTGTTGGTAAATGTGGTCTTCATTTGGCATTCCTAAAAATTATCATTTTTTTTTCAATTCAATTTGCATCTCTGACAATAATGGTCCATATATGTGTGGGACTGTTTCTGACTTTCCATTTTGTTCCATTGATCTTTTTGTCTATCTTTATACCAATGTCACACTGTCTTGTATGTTGTAGTTTTAGAAGTTAGGTAGCATTAGTCTTCCAATTATTTCAAGCTTATTTGCTATTCTAGGTTTTTTGCATTTCTCTATAAGTCCTAGGATTAATTTTTCAATCTACAAAATTACCTCTTCAGTTTTGATTAGGATTATGTGAAATTGATAGATCAGTTTGGTAAGAACTGGCATCTTAAATTACCGAATCTTCCTTCCTCCATAGAATGTATTTCTCTCTATTAGGTCTAATGCTTCTCAGCAACCTTCAAAAGTTTTCAGATTTTTCATATCTTGTGAGATTTATCCTTAAGTATTCATATTTTGAGGCTATCATAAATGGCATCTCTCTTTAAATTTCAGCCATTTTGGAAATCAGTTTGGCAGTTGCTTAAAAATTAAACATTCTCTGACATCTTGTAGGTATTTACCCAAGAGAAATAAAAACATATATCCATAAGACTGCACAGCTTTATTTGTTATAGCCAAAAGCAATGTAAGTATCGATCAAAAGATGAGTGGATAAACTGAGATATATACATATAATAAAAAGGAACGAACTATTGATCCAAGGCTAGAACATGAATGAATTAGAAAATAATTATATTGAGTTAAAGAAGTCAAACAGAAAATGAATAATCTGTATGATTTCACTTATATAAAATTCTGTAAAATGCACACAAACTATAGTGGCATTAAAAATCAATGGTTGACAGAGAATGGGGTGAGAGGCTGGGATAGGATTACAAAGATGCAAAAGTATGATTTGTGGGGGAGGTACATTATTTCAGTAGGTCTGCCAGAATATTAATTAAAAACTTTTGAATCAGTTCTAATGAGGTAGATGAAACTGGAGCCTATTATACAGAGTGAAGTAAGCCAGAAAGAAAAACACCAATACAGTATACTAACACATATATATGGAATTTAGAAAGATGGTAATGATAACCCTGTATGCGAGACAGCAAAAGAGACACAGATGTATAGAACAGTCTTTTGGACTCTGCGGGGAGAGGGAGAGGGTGGCATGATTTGGGAGAATGGCATTGAAACATGTATAATATCATATAAGAAACAAATCGCCAGTCCAGGTTCAATGCAGGATACAGGATGCTTGGGGCTGGGGCACTGGGATGACCCAGAGGGATGGTACAGGGAGGGAGGTGGGAGGGGGGTTCAAGAAGGGGAACACGTGTACACCTGTGGCGGATTCATGTTGATGTATGGCAAAACCAATACAATATTGTAAAGTAAAAATAATAATAATAATAAAGAAATGTAATAAATAAATGGTTAAAAATAAATAAATAAATAAAAATTAAAGAAACATAGACTGGATGGCTCAAACAACAGAAAATTGCTGACTCACAGCTCTGAAGTCGAGGAGGTCAGGAGGAGGTTTGTCCTGAGGCCTCTCACCTTGGCTTACAGCTGGCTGCCTTCTTGCGGTCCTTGCATGACCTTCGCTCTCTGCCTGTGAGCATCTCTGTTCCCTGTCTTCTCATGAGGACACCAGTCTGATTAGGTCCCCACACTTATGACAACGTTTAACCTTAATTAGCTCCTTAAAGGCCCTATTTCCAAATGTAGTTATGTTGGTAATTAGTTCTTCAACATATGAATTTTGGGGGGACACAATTAAGTCCATAACATTCTACTCTTTCCCCTCCCCTATATTTATGACTTATAACTATGAGTCTATTTTACTTAAATTTGTGTGTTCCTTTACTGGGTTAACCTAAACCCTTAAAAACTGTATTTCATGTCTATGGCTAACTGAATTATTTCTATTCTGTTTGCACAACTGATGGCTTTACATTGTTGTTCTTCAATCTCTAAGTCATGGCCAACTCTTTGCAGCCTCGCGGACTGTTAGTTGCATGCCAGGCTCTTCAGTCCTCCACTGTCTCCTGGAGTTTGTTCAAATTCATGTCCATTGAGTCAGTGATGGTATCTAACCATTTCATCCTCTGCCACCCCCTTCTCTTTTTGCCTTCCATCTTTCCCAACATCAGGGTTTTTCCAATGAGTTGTCTCCTCGCATCAGGTGGCCAAAGTATTGGAGCTTCAGCAACACACCTTCCAATGAATATTTAGAGTTGATTTCCTTTAGGATTGACTGGTTTGATGATTTTTACAAGCTCTTTAGTAAAATGTAGCAAGATCAATATAGATAGAAGCTAGCATCAAAGCACAGATCAAAATGAAGTGCTAAGTGGAATTGTTGACTTATCTTTGAGAATTAAGTTGTTAAATCCTGTGCTATTTTAAAATTCACAACTAGCTGTTTTTCCCAAGTTGTTTTACATAGGAGCTCTGCCTGCTGTTTTGTTTATCACTCAGTTTAGCAATATATCTCCCAATTGTTAGTAAGTCTTTGATTTGGTCTGAAGTGGCTGCTTACCTAAATGGCAGGCCTGAATTATATAGTGTAGTAATTACTGAATATACACGAATGTAATCTCAAGGATTCAATTAGTAAATATAATAAATTTAGGAAAAAAATAATAATTTGGAGACCTCTCTTCATCTGACACCAAACAATAAACAGGATTTCTTATATATGCTCTAATTTTCCTCTTCAATAGCTTACTTATAGCTCTGCTGCTGCTGCTGCTGCTGCTGCTGCTGCTGCTAAGTCTCTGCAGTCGTGTCCGACTCTGTGCAACCCGTAGACGGCAGCCCACCAGGCTCCCCCGTCCCTGGGATTCTCCAGGCAAGAACACTGGAGTGGGTTGCTATTTCCTTCTCCAATGCATGAAAGTGAAAATTGAAAAGTGAAAGTGAAGTCGTGTCTGACTCTTAGCGAATCCATGGACTGCATCCCACGAGGCTCCTTCGTCCCTGGGATTTTCTAGGCAAGAGTACTGGAGTGGGGTGCCTTATAGCTCTGAGGTATTACTTAAAAATTTGTTAGTGTTTAACAAGGGGAAATAGGGGGTAACAGCATTCATAATAAATAGAAGGTATCTTTCATATAGAAGAATTAGCATGTGAGTGAGATATAAGGTATTTTAATAGTAAATGCAGCACAAAAACATTTTCCTTTCTTTTGTAACACTACATACTTTTCTTCTTAAATATCATCCTTATTTATAAGACGGCATGATTCTTGACGTTTAGGATTATCTTTTCAAATTGTAACTGAATCTTTGACAATAGGAGCTAATTATCAAGGGACTAAATAGTAAGTTCATTTTTTTGGAGCAGGAGGTCTCAGTGAAAGTGTGAATTATCAGTCATTTGTGATACTCTGTCTCCTAGAACTTTCATCATAATGTAGTTAAACCTCTTAAAGCACTTAGATCTTAGAAGTTTCCATGGAAAGTTTAACTTATTATACAACTTTTTTGTTTTTCTGTCTTAAGTCATCTATGTACATCATATAGAAAAATTGTTTTGAAAGTTTTCCACAAAACAAAGTCTTACTTGAAGTATTTTATGGAGATAATGATTTCCCTATGAAAAGTACATTATAACAAATGTTCCATTGTCTATCTTGATCATTCAAATTAATCTTCTATAAGCCACATTTCAAAGTATATTAATATCCCTTCCTCTTAGATCTCCCTCCCACCCCACCCACATCCCACCCATCTAGGTCATCATAGAGCACTAAGCAGAACTTTCTGTGCTTTATAGCAAGTTCCCACTAGCTAGCTGTTTTACACATGTTAGTGTATGTATGTCAGTCCCAATATCCCAGTTAATCTCTCCCTCTCCTTTCCCCTCTGTATCCACAGCATGTCTATTCTCTACATCTGTGTCTCTCTTCCTTCTCTGAAAATAGGATGGGGATTCTGTCTCTAGGTCTGAAGCTATTCAAGTTACAATTTTAATTAAAGAAGCTTTATAGAATGAATTTATTTAACTCTAGGTAATTATATGTTTGTGTGTTTTTTTTAGATCTTTAAAAATTGAGATATAGTTGATTTACAGTATTTTAGGTAGGTATATTGGAGAAGGAAATGGCAAGCCACTCCAGTGTTCTTGCCTGGAGAATCCCAGGGACGGGGGAGCCTGGTGGGCTGCCGTCTCTGGGGTCTCACAAAGTCGGACACGACTGAAGCAACTTAGCAGCACCAGCTATGTACATAGCAAAGTGATTGTTGGTATATTTATCTATTTCAAATTTCTTTCCATTATAGATGATTATAAGGTATTGAATACAGTTCTCTGTGCCATACAGTAGGTCCTTGTTGTTTATTTTATCTATAGTAATGTGCATTTATTAGTCTCAAATTCCCAATTTCTTTTTCCCCTGCTTCTGTAACCAGAAGTCTGTTCTCTAGGTCTATGAGTCTGTTTCTGTTTTGTAAAATAAGTTTATATGTATCATATTTAGATTCTATGTGTAAGTGGTATCATGTGGTATTTGTCTTTATCTTATTTCAATTAGTATGATCTGTTGGTCTAGCCACATTACTGCAAATGGCATTATTTCATTCTTTTTTATGGCTCAATAACATTCCATTGTTGGAGAAGGCAATGGCAACCCACTCCAGTGTTCTTGCCTGGAGAATCCCAGGTACGGGGGAGTCTGGTGGGCTGCCGTCCATGGGGTCACACAGAGACCGACTGAAGTGACTTAGCAGCAACATTCCATTGTATGTAATTGTGTTCTTAAATGAAGTATAAGATGGGCTTTCCCCCTTAGTTTTCAAAATGCCAATTTACCCCTCACAATAAAGTTTGTTGGACTTTCCACAGCACACTATATAACTATTTTTATTTCTCTAGAAATATAGTAATTTGTCTATATTTGCAAAATCACTGTAGCAGATCTCTTTCCTTCTAAAATTATAAATTTTATAATTTATAAAAAATAAAATATAATTTATATATTATATAAAATATAATCTTACTGAAATCCACAGGGTTGAGGAGTGAGTTGGAGGGTGGGTTTTTCTTCTCTTCTGTGGCTATTTTTAAGAAAGGGAGAGAACTTCATGGAGGCCCAACATAAATTTTCAGCATGTGCACAAAAGTTCAGTTCATGTGCCTCACTGTATTTTATATTTCTTCTAGTTTAGCAATGTCTCTTCATCTTTGGAGCATGGTTTTATTGTTTGTTTCAAAATCTCTGGTACATAGGCAATAATTTCTAATTTAGCACATTACAATAAACTTTTAGCTGAGAAATAGCTCTATATAGAGATGAGGGGAGGGGAATACGTAAATCTAGCAATGATAGAAATTACTTTTCCATATAAAATGAAATTGAAAGTATGATCTTAACATTAGCACACTATGTACTTAATCCTCTTCAATGTATATCACCTAAAACAAATTCCTTATGTGTTTTTACCCTGGATCTAAATTTGGTACTTTTTAAATGTTTTTTGAATTCTCTCTCTCAAAATTAGGAGAAAATTAATACATTTTAATGGGGAAATATGGGCTTAGGAATTAGACAAATAGAACTCAAAACTTGGCTTTTCCATCATTAAATGTACAAACTTAAGAAGTTGATCATGTCCTCCAAGGCTCAGTTCATCATCAATAAATTATGACTAATAATACATAGTTTGCAGAAGTATTTGAGATTTATGTCACTATGTGTGAAAAACACTAGGTGAATTGCATGCTCTAACTATTTTACAAGAATCAACTTTGGTAAAAGAATTAAAATTTTTGGCAATCCTTTACATACCCTACATTTTTTCTTGACCCTTTCTTCATAACCCAAGTTATCTTTAATATAAATAAAGGGATAATATTATTTCACTCAAGTTTTTTTATTCCCTTTGAAATGCTAATATTATCCATTCTTTCTTAAAATTTCCCTCATAATTTGCTCTTTTCTGATTGAATCTTCATTTCTGGGATGTGTGTGCATGTGCACATACAGATATTTAGATAAAAGGCAGAGAAAATGAGTTGCTTTTTCTAGGAAATAGCTTAGCAACTGGGTGAAGGGCTGCAGTTATTTCAGTCAGTTCAGTTCAGTCACTCAGTCGTTTCCGACTCTTTGTGACCCCATGGACTGCAGCACACCAGGCCTCCCTGTCCATTACCAACTCCCAGAATCTACTCAGACTCATGCCCATTAAGTCAGTGATGCCATCCAACCATCTCATCCTCTGTTGTCCCCTTCTCCTCTCACCTTCAATCTTTCCCAGCATCAGGGTCTTTTCCAGTGAGTCAGCTCTTCACATTAGGTGGCCAAAGTATTAGAGTTTCCGCTTCAGCATCAGTCCTTCCAATGAATATTCAGGACTGATTTCCTTTAGGATGGATTGGGTAGATCTCCTTGCAGTCCAAGGGACTCTCAAGAGTCTTCTCCAACACCGCAGTTTAAAAGCATCAGTTCTTCAGTGCTCAGCTTTCTTTATAGTCCAACTCTCTTATCCATACATGACACCTGGAAAAACCATAGCTTTGACTAGATGGATCTTTGTTGGCAAAGTAATATCTCTGCTTTTTAATATGCTGTCTAGGTTGTAGTTATTTTAATTGTATACAGTTCTGTGCACTATGTACCTATATACTAAAATAAAATAGTCATGCTTTACTATTAAAATATTTAAGCTAACACAATGCTAGTTTTATTTGTCTTTTACTCTTTGATGTTGAAAACATTAAATTTTAAATTTCTTAACAATCCCAACTATCTTTAAGTTCATGCAGTGATCTTTTCTCCAAGACCTCACACTCTTTGTCTCTTTAATCAGAGGCAAAATCATATTCCTTTATTATTTTATGTTATTATGCCTCTTTATGTCTCGATTGGAATATTAATTTTTAAACCTCTCTCCAGGAAAATTGTTCTATGAGTATCATATTTGTTCCTACTCTATAGTAGATACTGATGTTTATCATAGTAGTAATAACTATTGTACAGCAATGATTGTCTTTATTTAGATTGCATGTGGTCATAAACAAAGAATTGATCCCACACATGCCTACTTATAGTTCCCACGAGGCCAGAGACACAATGTAAAATAGCTGCTGTAGTAAAAAAGATTTCAGATGGTGTGCATCTTATACCATACTGCAATTTTGTGATCTCCAAGGAGTCTTTAAAAACTAGATTTTCTTTACAGCAGGCTTACTTACACAATTCTTTTCTGATTCCAGAGGTTTCCTTCTTTCCCTTTTTCAAATGGTTCAAAGCACCAATACCTGAGTTCACCAAACAATGTCATTACTTAGTCTTTATTATGCAATTTTATAAGCAGTAAGCTTTTTATTCTCATAATTTGACTAAACAATACATGTACAAACAGATGTCAGTTAGCCCAATTTTCAGCAAATATGCACAATTTTCAGTCATGCCAGATGTTTGAGATATGTGAGTATTGAAAGAAAAAGAACCACAAACCTGACCCTCTCAAATGTGTTAGGATCTCTCCCCAACACATTTGTCCATCCTGTCAAGACTGCAGCAAGATTGAGGGTTCATGAGGAAAACAGTAGGTCCTCAAGGACTCACCTGGTGATTGCTGTCATAATCCTTGTTAAATATTCTAAATATCAAAGGATGTTGGGTGGAAGTTAAGTATATACTACATATTTTTGTTAGAATTTTTCATAATTTGAATGAAGTATACACAGCTTTATGTGAGAAAACCATTGCATCTGAGTCCAAGAAGGTAGGCAATGTCCTTACCACTTTGATCTTTTTAGCTCAGTCTAGTTTGGAGACGTTTTCTAGCAGTGTGGAGGTCTTGTTGTCCATCCGACGATCCTAGGACACCAAAGCAGGATCTGGAGTCAAGGTTCCCTGGATTCAGGCCTTGATTGTGTTACTCCACTAGCTGTAGGATAGGTCTCTCACTAACTTCTCTCTG
This sequence comes from Bison bison bison, assembly GCF_000754665.1. NCBI lineage: Eukaryota > Metazoa > Chordata > Mammalia > Artiodactyla > Bovidae > Bison > Bison bison. The sequence continues at coordinate 2,765,937 of NW_011494522.1, forward strand.
CTGTAAAACGGTAATACTAATCATCGCTGTCTCACAGGACTGTTGTGTAAATCATATGAGATAATAATGTAAAACACTTATAAAAGTACATGGCACATCTCATGTTCAGTAAGTATTAATAACCACTGCTGTGATGGTGGTCAGCGTTGTTACTACTGAGTCATGCTGCCATCTCTCGGACCAGTTTCTCATGATGCATAAAGTTACACTTAGCAGATTTAAGAATGTGTAAGTAACTGTTAGACAATCTATTTTGACAGATGGACATCTGAAATAAATGTTATTTTTAGTCTACTAAAATCTTTCTGCCAAACAGTGCTAATTATCAAATCACCTTTAATTTAATAAAATGTACTAATAGTATAGCTTTGTAATAGTTTAATTACAATCTGATCTCCATACTTATCCCTTTCTCTCCTGCTCCTTGGGGAAAAAAAGAACATATTTGATGAATTGCAATAATTAGAAGAAATACTGTGCACGTAATATTTAATAAGTTGTTTCTCACAACACTTATAAAAGGGTAGCTATCACTAACTCCATTCTACAGATAAGGAAACAGATTATCAGAAGGGCTGATACTTTTCAAGATTACAGAATTAATAAATTAAATAACTGTATTCCAAAATCTATGCTTGCAGTGCTAAGCATTTGTAAAAGTGTTTAATGAATAGAAAGCCACTATGTTCTTTCCCCAATAGCTCAGCAGGTAAAGAATCTGCCTGCAATGCGGGAGACACGGGGGACGTGAGTTTGATTCTTGGGTTGGGAAGAGCTCCTATAAGAGGAAATAGAACCCACTCTAGCACTCTTGCCTAAAAAATCCCATGAACAGAAGAGCCTGGCGGTCTACAGCCCAAAGGGTTGCAAAGAGTTGGACACAACTGAACACAAGCACAAGACAAGACAAGCTGATATTTGAACAGAAAGATCTGAGGCAACAGTGATTCATTATATCTTCAAATGAAAGGCTGTGGTCAGTAATAGCATTCATTAGCCTTGGCGTCAAAATTATTTTTCTATTTTTTTGTGATTCACAAGAAAAATCCTGTTTCATCTCTGTACGTTTTGCCTATGGAAACAGTTTTAAAGCAGAGTTTTTAAATCACAGGGTATTTCTTTTTTATTAAAGTGACCAAAAGTTTTGAGTAGGAACAAAAGGATATTTTAGTTTCAAAATGAAAAAAGTAACCATATCTAGTAGTTGGAGAATACCCACAAATTGAAATCGCTGTTTTAGATTCCTATTACCTAATAGGATATTTATTTGATATTGAATAACTCACTCATGATTGAGTTAAGACTCACCTTATTCTCACCTGCCATGTAGCTGTCTTAACATCTATAATTTATCTACTTGATTTTGCTTCATTTCCCATATTCTTTCTTTCCTTACTCATTTCTAGAATTCTCCTTTACCTTTACATTTTTGAGCACCTAATGGTGCTCTATTTTAGCTAATGCACTATTCTCTTTGCAGTAATCTTGACAACTCAGGAATTTCTGATGCTGAAAATAATTAATCTCTCTGTGATAAATACAAGATTTCATTAGAAGCTAGAGAATATGTCTAGAGGAAAAAGATTTCAATGAGAATTTTTTTTCCCTGATTCTAAGACTATTTGGATTTTTCTTTTGAATAGCAAAGGCCATGCAATACGAGATTCATTGTACTATACAAATGATTCTACCACTTAATTTGATTTTTATTTTGCTGCTTAAACAGTGTTTAAATCAAACCTAAATAATTAAATCAAACCTAAATGCAAAGTTTGAGCTGACCCATAATGCATATTCTCTAAAGTAACCATCATCCTTTGATCATGGATGTAAAATTAGATGATTTTTTCCCTAGCTTAATGTGAATATTTGGTACATCATTTATGAATGATCAGTATTCATGGGAAAAGTCCACCTTGTAAAACTGAGCAGCTTCCCAAATTGGTTTATTAATTGTTGCTTTAGAACAACTCTTCTCAGGAAAAAAAAAAAAAAGTTAATCAGTGTGTAACTGTATGATTTTATCAATGAAATCAGTTGGTACAGCTGCTTAAATTTCTAGAATCTTTGCTTTTTGAAGATAAAACATTTCTGAATTGCCAAAGTTCAGCTTTATGCCAAGATAAGAAAGTGCTAAAATTAAATGCCATTTTCATTTTAAACCTTTGAAAGGAAAAGCCAGCTCTTATTGAGTGAATTAAACAAAAGACTTTGACATCAAAAGATCACTTAAGAAAAATGCCCAAACAAAAACCCCGGCAATGTGAATCAGTAAATCCTTGTAGTTTTAATGTTTTGTGGGATTTGTTGTACCTTACATAAAATGGATTAAAGAGGGCTTGAGGTGTAGGTATCTTTATTCAAAAGCATATCTGTGAAAACAACCACATCTTTGCAAAACATACATTCTCACAGACTTTCAAGGTTGCACAAATCTGGGCTAGTCAAACAAGCTGTAACTCACAGAGACCTATGATTTGGCTTAACTCTGTAGCGTGTGGGCTTAGTGGCTCAGTCATGTCCGTTTCTCTGCTACCCCATGGACTGCAGTCTGCCAGGCTCCTCTGTCCATGGTGTTTCCCCGGCAAGAATACAGGGATGAGTTGCCATTTCCTTCTCCAGAGGATCTTTCCAACCCAAGGCTTGAACCCAGGTTTTCTGCATTGTAGTCAGTCAGTCAGTTCACTCACTCAGTCGTGTCCTACTCTTTGTGACTCCATAGACTGCAGCATGCCAGGCCTCCCTGTCCATCACCAACTCCCGGAGTTTACTCAAACTCTTATCCATTGAGTCAGTGATGCCATCCAACCACCTCATCCTCTGTTGTCCCCTTCTCTTCCTGCCCCCAATCTTTCCCAGCATCAGGGCCTTTTCAAATGAGTCAGTTCTTCATATCAGGTGGCCAAAGTATTGGAGTTTCAGCATCAGTCCTTCCAATGAATATTCAGGACTGATTTCCCTTAGGAAGAACTGGTTGGGTCTCCTTGCAGTGCAAGGGACTCTCAAGAGTCTTCTCCAACACCACAGTTCAAAAGCATCAATTCTCCTGCATGGCAGGCAGATTCCTTATTGTCCGAGTGATTCTGCAAAAAGGAGGAGATACTGCTGGAGCATAGTTGCTCATCAACCAGCTTTCTATGCCCAGATTAAAAACACTGTGTCCATGGCAATTCAATCAGCACAGTGTACTTTGAGATTAAGGAATGAAGAAGCAGGCTGTGTCACTTTAACATTCTTTTCCCTGTGCATTCCCTCTTAGTGAGAATCTCATACCTGAGAATCACTGAATAGAACTAAATTATCAAATAACCTCAAAAAAATGTAAAATTACACGAAAATCATTAAAAAATCCTGGATGTTTAATCTCTGAGTGATACTTAATTTGAAACCAGAAGAATAGAATTTAAGAAACAGAAAAAAATACACTATCATCTGTTCCCTAAATTCTAAAAGTTTGCTCTCATATTAAAATAATTAGGCAATAATTTATTTTTATATTGGTAAGGTATAAGAATTGTCCATTATATCAATTCTTCATCTGTTGCATCCTTTAAAGATTCTCTTGTTCACCTTGGAGAACATTGACCATCAATTTGTTCATTGTCCTTAGAGATAGCGTTGAAGAGCAGAAATTTCAGGGAAATGCAAAATAAGAAAATCTAGATTCCTTTCCTGACTCTCATGCTTACAGGTTGGTATAACCATTTACAAGACAGTCAGTTCCCTTGGACCTCACTTTTCTCATTTGAAAAAGAAGCACGCTGGATTGTGTAGTTTCTACCACCTTGCCTGGATCCAAAATTTCATAAATTTCTGATGATATTCCCTCTGATATGGGGCATGTCTGTCAGCTCCCTATTGTCTCTCAGCTCCACACCTACCATCTAGACCTTTGGTCTATGATACTCCGGCCTGGGACTCTGCAAACCACATTTCTCTTGTGGTTTCTGGTTTCTAGTTAGATTTCTGGTTTCTTTCTAGTTAGATTCTCTTGATAGGAGGCACTGAAGGGAGACAGCAAGGCTCTTTGTTTTTTGCTCCTTGAACAACGTCAAACTATTGTACATTGCCTAGCAGTTGCTTCTGATCACCAGCTTCTTTAAAAACTCTAACTTCTTTTACAGCCCTCTAAATTTACTCATTGTCCTATATTAAATTATTCACTATAGTTTCCAGTTTTTTGTCTGGACCTATACTGATACTTAAATGTTGGCTTAAAGCTCAACATTCAGAAAACAAAGATCATGGCATCTGGTCCCATCACTTCATGGGAAATAGATGGGGAAACAGTGGAAACAGTGTCAGACTTTATTTTTCTGGGCTCCAAAATCACTACAGATGGTGACTGCAGCCATGAAATTAAAAGATGCTTACTCCTTGGAAGGAAAGTTATGACCAACCTAGATAGCATATTCAAAAGCAGAGACATTACTTTGCCAACAAAGGCTCGTCTAGTCAAGGCTATGGTTTTTCCAGTGGTCATGTATGGATGTGAGAGTTGGACTGTGAAGAAGGCTGAGCGCCAAAAGAATTGATGCCTTTGAACTGTGGTGTTGGAGAAGATTCTTGAGAGTCCCTTGGACTGCAAGGAGATCCAACCAGTCCATTCTGAAGGAGATCAGCCCTGGGATTTCTTTGGAAGGAATGATGCTAAAGCTGAAACCAATACTTTGTCCACCTCATGCGAAGAGTTGACTCATTGGAAAAGACTGTGATGCTGGGAGGGATTGGGGGCAGGAGGAGAAGGGGACGACAGAGGATGAGATGGCTGGATGACATCATTGACTCGATGGACGTGAGTCTGAGTGAACTCCAGGAGTTGGTGATGGACAGGGAGGTCTGGCGTGCTGCAATTCATGGGGTTGCAAAGAGTCGGACACGACTGAGCAACTGATCTGATCTGATACTAATACTTGTGCTTCCCCGGTGGCTCAGCGGTGCAGAATCCACCTGCCATATAGGAGATGTGGGTTCGATCCCTGGGTCAGGAATCCCCCAGAGGAGGAAATGGCAACCCACTTCAGTATTCTTGCCTGGAGAATTCCATGGACAGAGGAGCCTGGCAGGCTACATACAGTCCACGGAGTCGCAAGAGTTGGAAACAAGTTAGCAACTAAACAACAACACTAATATTTAGGTTAAGGAGCACTGGATAGAACTATATTTTTCAAAAGGATATGACCTATGTTTATCTTCTTTATCTTATCCACTGCTGTACTTACGATCTGAAACACAGTAACCTCTCAATACATACTGAGTCAGCTGTACTTTCATAGATGAGTGACCTTGATTCAAGTCCTAGCCTTATTGGTTAAAAGTTCTGTGATGCTGGGAAATTCTAACATAGCTGATCATCGATTATATAATCTAAAAAAAAAAAAAAACAGAAAAATTACAAACTATTCTTTGTAATTCCTGGTTATTTGCAATAAACCTGACTTAACTTAGTTTTTCCTATATACTTTCGTTTTCCCAACATCCAGCAGATTGTCTGGCTCATGGTTGGTATTCAATAAATTTGTGTTAAATAAATGATGAATGAAGGCTGCAAATAATAAAAATAATCTTTATGATTGATCAGAGCATGGGGAGTGTTCAAAAAATTTTGACTATTTCATCTTATTACTTCTGTAAGTTTCAGAATTCCCCAATGCATAGATAGTATGTAAGGACCATGTTTTCTATAGTTCTGTGTTCTCAATATGTAGCATAGCACCCAGGCCTATGGACAGTCTTGGAGAGTTGAATAAATCATGGTACTAAGTATTCTCAACTACAGTAAATACTGTTTCATCTTACTCCTGGTTGCAGTAATCTCCTTTATTTGTTACTATAGCTGCATACTGTATGGACATGTTAAATTTCACCTTTAAGAACTTAGGGCTCAAAACATCTCCATATTAATTACTAGCTGTTAACTTCTCTTCTCCACAACTTTCTCATATATAAATGAAGACTATAATAGTACTGTTCTCATAGAGTTCTGCAGATTAAATAAAGTACTGCATCAAAAGCTCTGGGGGCAATGCTAAAAATAGTAATCACTCAATAATACTAGCAATTGTTCTAGAATCATTCATTCAAATCTGCCAAAATCTTATTTCTGAGCTCTCTATTATTGATAAAACAATACTTATAAATAATTTTGAACATCCACTAGGCGCTGTTAATTTTTCTAGTGAACGTAAAAATTTGTGTCACAACCTAGTAGAAATCCAAACCAGAAACTTGGCAGCTTTTCCGCCTCTCACTTTGTACATCTACCTGGTCACTAAGGGTTACACAAATGAACCAAAACATGACCTCTGTGCCTTGAGCCCCACGTTGTTAATTTCTTCACTGCAGGCTGAGACGTGTGAGCTCAAAAGCCTGCCAAAACCAAACTCATTTTCATAACTCCAGTTACTTAAAAAAAAACAAAATCCCATCCAAGCAGTCAGCCCCCAAATCTCTTTATTTCTTTTCTTTTCTTTATTATAAATTTATTTATTTTAATTGGAGGCTAATTACTTTACAATATTGTATTGGTTTTGCCATACATCAACATGAATCCGCCACGGGTGTACACGTGTTCTCAATCCTGAACCCCCCTCACACCTCCCTCCCCATCCTATCCCTCTGGGTCATCCCAGTGCACCAGCCCCAAGCATCCTGTATCCTGCATCAAACCTGGACTGGCGATTCGTTTCTTATATGATATTATACATGTTTCAATGCCATTCTCCCAAATCATCCCACCCTCTCCTTCTCCCACAGAGTCCAAAAGACTGTTCTATACATCTGTGTCACTTTTGCTGTCTTGCATACAGGGTTATCGTTACCATCTTTCTAAATTCCATATATATATGTGTTAGTATACTGTATTGGTGTTTTTCTTTCTGGCTTATTTCACTCTGTATAATAGGCTCCAGTTTCATCCACCTCATTAGAACTGATACAAATGTATTCTTTTTAATGGCTGAGTAATACTCCATTGTGTATATGTACCACTGCTTTCTTATCCATTCATCTGCTGATGGACATCTAGGTTGCTTCCATGTCCTGGCTATTATAAACAGTGTTGTGATGAACATTGGGGTACATGTGTCTCTTTCAATTCTGGTTTTCTCAGTGTGTATGCCCAGCAGTGGGATTGCTGGGTCATAAGGCAGTTCTATTTCCAGTTTTTTAAGGAATCTCCACACTGTTCTCCATAGTGGCTGTACTAGTTTGCATTCCCACCAACAGTGTAAGAGGGTTCCCTTTTCTCCACACCCTCTCCAGCATTTATTGCTTGTAGACTTTTGGATAGCATCAAAATGGATTAAACATCTAAACATAAGACCAGAAACTATAAAACTCCTAGAGGAGAACATAGGCAAAACACTCTCCAACATAAATCACAGCAGGATCCTCTATGACCCACCTCCCAGAATATTGGAAATAAAAGCAAAAATAAACAAATGGGACCTAATTAAAATTAAAAGCTTCTGCACAACAAAGGAAACTGTAAACAAGGTGAAAAGACAGCCTTCAGAATGGGAGAAAATAATAGCAAATGAAGCAACTGACAAAGAACTAATCTCAAAAATATACAAGCAACTCCTGCAGCTCAATTCAAGAAAAATAAATGGCCCAATCAAAAAATGGGCTAAAGAACTAAGCAGACATTTCTCCAAAGAAGACATACAGATGGCTAACAAACACATGAAAAGATGCTCAACATCACTCATTATCAGAGAAATGCAAATCAAAACCACAATGAGGTACCATTTCACGCCAGTCAGAATGGCTTCTATCCAAAAGCCTGTTTCTTTTCTTTTATAACCTCTCTAGAAAGAAAGTGAACATGAAGTCGCTCAGTCATGTCCCACTCTTTGCGACCCCATGGACTGTAGCCTACAAGGCTCCTCTGTCCATGGGATTCTCTAGTTAATACTGGAGTGGGTTGCCATTTCCTTCTCCAGGGGATCTTCCCAACCCAGGGCTTGAACCTGGGCCTCCAGCATTGCAGGCAGACACTTTACCATCTGAGAAACCAGGGAAGTCCTAACCTCTCTAGAATCCATGTTTTATTTTTCATCCTGGCCACAATTGCTATGGTTCAAGACTCTTCATCTTTAACCTTAACTTTTATACACACTGTGTGTGTGTGTTAGTCTCTCAATTGTGTCCAATTCTTTATGACCCCATGTAGTGCAACCTGCCAGGCTCCTCTGTCCATGGAATTCTCCAGGCAAGAGCACTGGAGTGGGTAGCTTTTCCCTTTTCCAGGGGATCTTCCTGACCCAGGGAATGAACCCAGGTTTCCTGCATTACAGGAATATTCTTTACCATCTGAGCCACCAGGGGAGTTATTTATACATGCTAATATTTATATAAAATAGGCAACAAAGAAGGACCTACTATATAGCACAGGGAACTCTTCTCAATACTCCGTATGACCTATATGGGAAAATAATCTAAAACAAGAGTGGATATATGTACACGTGTAACCAATTCACTTTGCTGTATAGCAGAGATTAACACAATATCTTAAATCAACTCTAGTGTTAGTTGCTCAGTTGTGTCCAACTCTGTGACCCCATGGACTGTTGCCTGCCAGGTCAGAAAATACATAAATAAATAAAATAAGCTTGTAATTGGCCTCTCGTCCCCTCCAGTTTTATCATCCATAAAACGCTCAGGCTGATCTTCTCAAGCATAAACTCAATTGTATTACATGCTGCTTAATAGCTTTCATTAGCTGATTATAACACTGCAACTTTGTTGAACTGAAGTGGGTAGTATGACTGTCTAGTTCTAAACTTTTAAAGTAATATCTGTATAAGAATATGAAATATAAATAAAAAATAAAATATATTATGAGTTGTAAAAGATGTGAAAAAAAGACAGGGCTATCATAAAAATAAGGCAAATTCATAATTGCTAGTCTATGATACATAGAAGACCACCAAAGAAATCGTCAAAGATACTTTTGAAACAATATATTGAATTTAAAGTCATAAGTATATTACAGAGATGCTCAAATAAGTCTGTGTTAGTTTCCTGTTCATAAGCGGTATCATCACTTGTATAAAAGTATTCAAAAGGCACAGGATTTATAAAGGTAGTAGGAAAGAATAAAAATAGCAGTGCTTTCCAAATGTGCAAATTTACATGCTTGTTCTAACAAAACTTGTTTGAGTCAGATTGGATTCATTTGTCATTTAAGAATCCATAAATCAATCCTCAAGAAAATAATACAGAAAAATTTTCATGTGAAATTCTCAACCCTTTTTTACCACATAATTTTCAAATAACTAGAATGCTTTGTCTTGTAAAGGTTGAATTCCAAAGCTCTCCTCCAATATTTGTTGATTTATTTGACATCTAATTGTTGAGTACTTTGCTTGGTTCTAGCACTAAGACAAATAGAAAAGATCCCTGAGTTATAGCAGTTTATATTTACAGGAAAATTTAAAAAAAAAAAAGCACATATAATCAAATAGTCTTCTGACTATGTCTAACAGAGTTTTGTTTATACAAGATACAAGTATGACTTAAGTGGGTCATAATCAACCTCCTTTAGGTGAGTGCAGAGACAGGTTACAAAGAAGAAATCTTTGACCTACATCTCCAAGCAAAGCGAAGATTTTATTTTTTTTTTAATTTTTTGAAACCAAGATTTTTTATTTTTTATTTTTTTTACTTTACAATATTGTATTGGTTTTGCCAAAAAGAGATTGAGAGGAAGGTCAGTAGAGCTTAGCCCACTCTGGAGCTCTAATTCCTGGCTGACATTTGTGTACTATAGATACCAGGTTATTTTTAAGCAATACATTCCATGTAATATTTTTCTGGCATGAACTTCCAAATATAGCTAAATCAAACCTTCAAAGTTTAGTGAAGTTTAAAAAAGAAGTGAAGTATATCTAGTCATTTTACCTGTACTTTTGTCTTTGAAAAGTGATCTTGAATTATCTCAAGTAGATTTTTACCATTTTACTTTATATAGAATGGTATGTAAAATTCTTATGATCCATTTAAAAGAGAAAAATAGCATGCACTGTAGAGATTAAATATGATAAAAATAGCCAGGCCTCGATTTCTTCATCTGTAAAGTGGGAATGCAAAACCACCTACCACATAGGGTAATAGAAAGAATTACTACTCATATAAAGTGTTTAGAAGAGTGCCTGTCATACAGTAAACTCTAGGTGTTAATTATTAGAACATTCTGAACACGCATATGTATTTTTTCCATGACTCTTGAAATAAGACAGACTGACAATATTTTTCATTTTGTTACTTTGAGTATATTTCTTATTACCTTAATATAGACTTATTCACCATAGAATAGTTTAAAAACTGATTTTATTGGTAACATATTGTGCTCAGTCATGTCCAAGTCTTTGTGGCCCCATGGGCTGTAGCACACAAGGCTCCTCTGTCCATGGAATATTCCAGGCAAGAATACTGGAGTGGGTTACCATTTCCTACTCCAGGGAATCTTCCTGACCCAGAGATCCAACCTGCATCTCTTGGGTCTCCTGCACTGGCAGATGGATTCTTTATCACTAGCACTCCCTGGGAAGCCCTTGTAGCATATTAATTATGAATTAATTTAAGGGGATCTGAGATGCTCCATGCACAACCTGTAAGATCCTGAATGGAAGATAGCATTCAGTTCAGTTCAGTCACTCAGTCATGTCCCACTCTTTGTGACCCCATCTAGCATATTAATTATGAATTAATTTAAGGTGATTTGAGGTGCTCTGTCTCAACCTATAAGATACTGAATGATAGATAGCATTAGGGTATAAGTGGCTTCTATGACTTCCAGCCCAAGAAGTGTATGGAGAGTGAGGGAGGAACAGAGTTGGAAAAATACAGAGGCAGTCTATGAAAAACCCTTTGTATCTTATAGCGCATACACGGAAGAGACTTCCATGTATGACATGATGTTTTCCCAAACACGACAAATGTTTTCCCAAATTAGATAGTGATTCTTAAAAATCTATGTGATATTGCCAGTGAATGAAGTGAAAGTGAAGTCGCTCAGTCATGTCTGACTCTGCGACCTCACGGACTGTAGCCCACCAGGCTCCTCTGTCCATGGGATTCTCCAGGCAAGAATACTGGAGTGGGTTGCCATTTCCTTCTCCAATATTGCCAGTAATAGGTTATAAATCTGAAACAACCATTTCTAAACTATTAATAAAATTTTCAATCTACTCCGGTAGGAATACTAAAGTCTTTTTCAGTTCTCTCTATAGAAAATTATTTACAAAGTTGCCATCATAGAAAGATAGCACCATCAGATCAGTAAGTTTGCAGCCAAATTTTGCAGGCAAAATGTCTTGTAAAGTAGTATTAGTTAACGAATGCAAATATTGCTTTATTTCTTCATTTTTTGTGATATTATGGTCTGAATCAGGTTTTAATAAGCTGTACTTTAATTTGGTTTCTTCTCATATTCTCAATTAGTAACAGCCTTGCACCAATTTTTACTCTCAGTTTTGTAGTATCATTTTTTAAGCAGTCCCTTAAATTGTGTTAGTGCAGAGCCCCTGTTTCTGAATACCGTTATAATGTCTGATTTCTAGTAGAGAAAACTACTATACAGTCACAGAGGCACAGAACCCAAAGTCACATAGCTAGCAAGTGAGAGAGCAGGACTAAATCTGTACGTGGCATGTGTGATAAGAAGCGCAAGGTCGACAACTACGTGTAAGGAACCAGGGAAAACAGACCAAGTGTGCAGTGTGACTGAGAAAAAAGGTGGGAAGAACAAGTTACCTGCATTTGCAGCTAAGCGAGACGTGTCTGTGTGTACCGAGCAGGTTGAGGGAAGGAGAGTAGCCTGGCAAAAGTGTAGAGACGGCGTGAGGGGAAGCTCTGAGAACAGGTTGGGAGGAGGTGGGGAAGCAAAGCCAAAACGGGGAGAGGAGAAGAGGGAATAAGAGAAATGAGGATGATGGGAGAGGAATGGGAGAAAAGAAAGCTTCTGGTTTGACTCAACAATCTGTTAGGGTGCTGCCTCCAAAGAATAGACGCCTACTTGCAAGTTTGTTTTTGAGTAATATTGTGTGAGGAGCATATGTGAAGTATCTAGTGGAAATTTATTATTTGGCTCCCTTAATGTGAGCTTACAGTTGGAAAAAAATAAGAAAAATAAAGAAACTTGAGTATAAGAAGGCTGGAAGAAAAGCAGTAAGTCTAAATAAAAATTGTATATGATTATTTAACACTTCATAATATACAGTATAATTGCATCCTTATAGCCTAAAGGAATTTTTAAGCTAACACTCACAACTTCTGAGGAAATTTGGCCTACATTAGGATGATAAGAAATAAATTTAAATAATGAAAAGTACCCTAATCACTTAATTAACATTGACAGATGGAAGCACCAAAACAAAAATAATGACATGGAATATTTTATACAGGTTATTTAGATGTGTCCAGTTGATTCTCGTTTTCCCCTGAAATCAATTAGTAAAAGGTATCTTAGTCAAAAGCTGAATCATGAGCCAGAAAACTGTTTATAACATTAGCAATCATTCCTTCATTTATCCATTTATTCATTCAAAATATATCCAGTACCAATTGTGCTTCAAACTGTGCTTTGGACAGATGATGGCTGGACATAAAAAAAAAAAAAAAAAGGCTTGTGACAGCAGGCATGAATGGGGGCTCTCAGGGAATTTGCACAGTAACAGAGAGCTAGACCTTAATGAAATCTCTACAGAAATGAATATATGAATACACTGTGCAATAAATACTATTCCAGGAGGCAACCAAATGGGAAGACATTCCTGAGGATGTGTATATGTGAAGCAAAAGAGATGGAGAGACAATACTCTATTAGAAGCAATCAGTCGTGTAGAGGTTATTGCGCCTTAGCCTAAGAACAAAAGAAGTCATTTAATGGTGGAGACTGGGTTAGGGAAAGTGTGAGTGAAGAGAAGGTACTTAGAGATGACAAGTAGGACAGAGGACACACAGTGACAGGTTGGGTTAGGTGGGCGCGTTAGAGACACGGAAATAGAAGTATTCAAGAAATATTTAAGATAAAATATAAAAGATTTAGTGCTAGATTGAACGTACGAGAGGTGGTGAAAAGGAGGGCAGTGTCAAGAATGACTCAGACTTTCAGTTTGTGCTTAGACAGATGTTTCCGTTTGCTAAGATGGAAAATACCAGAAAGGTGGGATGAAAGGATGGTGGACACAAAAAGCCTATATTGCCAAGATCCCCTGCTAACACAGAATTACACTAAGACTTCAGGCTCTACACCAAGCCGCAATTACCTCTAATGATAAATGGCCATATAGACATAAATCACTTAGTAGTGAGCAGTATTTCATCATCTTCCCAGATAATTCTATAATAGGAGCAAGGAAAGTGTAACAGTGCAGACTAGATGGGTTCTTCTGGCTCATATAATTGTTAATTTTGTGGCAGAATGGAAACAGCATATGTAAACATATGCAAGAACAAAAAGTTGGCCTTTTAAAAATCTATGCTAAATGTGTTTTTCTTTACATTAGTCCTAAGTAGGCTTCCTGGAAAATGTAGCTGGTTTACTATAATCAGTTTATTGATTTCATCTCCCAATATAATTTAAATCAGGGTAAGACATCTCTTCTTAACAACAAAATTCTAGTTTGTCTTTACATAAAGACTTTATATAAACTTCAAAGTTGATTATATCTAAAGATAACCATGCTAAGAAAAGATATCTCAAACTACATTTATATATGTGTGTATGTATGTAAATGTATATGTGTGTGTGTGTGTATATATATATATATATTATGATTACTAGCCTAGAAACCAATTAGAATCAGTCTATATTCAATCCCCTGGAGGAGGGAATGGCAATCCAGTCCAGAATTCTTGCCTGGAGAATGGACAAGAGCAGCCTGTCCTCCGTGAACAGAGGAGCCTGATGGGCTACCATCCTTGAGGTTGCAAAGAGTTGGACACCACTGAGCGAAGAAGCACAGCATAGCAACCTGCAGTAGATTTCAGCCTCTGCCAGAAGATGATATATTTGTTAATATGTTCTTCTGAATATAATCCTGACTGTTACAGCCCTGTGACTTTCCACATTTATTTCAGTTCTTTAACTGTGGGTTCTAAGAACAGATGTTGAATACACGTCAGATTTTGATTCAACCAGCTTATTCCCCTAGTGTTAAAAATCAATAGCTCATGGAATTTTGAAATTCAGAGCTAATTCCAGATGGGAAAATTAGATCCCAGAGAAATGAAACCAGCCTTGCACCATCACATAGGAAGCTCCTGGCCAGATCAGAGCCTGGGCTGTGGCTGCCTGGGTCCAGGCCTGTGGTATTTCCTCTGCTACACTACACACTGCTTCTCCACTGCCATTGACTTCCAAAGCCATTTTATTTATCACTTACTAGATGCTGTATTGGAGAAGGCAATGGCACCCCACTCCAGTACTCTTGCCTGGAAAATCCCATGGACAGAGGAGCCTGGTGGGCTGCAGTCCATGGCATCACGACTGAGCAACTTCACTTTCACTTTTCACTTTCATGCATTGGAGAAGGAAATGGCAACCCACTCCAGTGTTCTTGCCTGGAGAATCCCAGGGATGGCAGAGCCTGGTGGGCTGCCGTCTGTGGGATTGCACAGAGTCGGACACGACTGAAGCGACTTAGCAGCAGATGCTGTATCAGCTCCTTGATAGTATCTCTCGTGTTTGCTCCCTTCTTATCCATTTGTACAGATGAGCTCCCTGAGACACAAGGAGATTCATGTTTTATCCTAGTAAAGGGTGGAACTATTGTTCAACCCATAAAGCCTGACTTGTGCATAAACGCAGTTAACCAGTAAACCATGCTGCTAAGTGAAAGTTGCTTGGTTGTGTCCGACTCTTTGCAACCTCTTGGACTGTAGCCTGCCAGGCTCCTCTGTCCATGAAATTCTCCAGGCCAGCATACTGGAGTGGGTAGCCTATCCCTTCTCCAGGGTATTTTCCCAATCCTGGGATCAAACCCAGGTCTTGCACGTTGCAGGAGGATTCTTTACTGTCTGAGCCACCAGGGAAGCCCTACCTTTTAAGAAAAGATCTCAAAAAAACTGAAACTGAAAACATTGCTCTTCATCTAATAATTTTCTATAATATATAAAATATATTTTATGTCATCCATGTGAATAATTTAAACATTTTCAAGGCTATTTTTCCTAGTTAAAATGTAGGAAATTCTCATGGAAAATTAGTCAGTGACATCTCCTAAACTTAACATATTTATCTTCTCATAGATTGAGAGTCTTTATATTCTTCAGAGGAATTCTCATTACTGTGACCATTGAGCCAAGTGTGAAGTCAGCATAAAACTTCCTAATAGCCTTTAGAAGTAGAATAATTTAATTCAATAAAGGTTCTAGTCTGGTTAGTTTATTTTCTTTCACAGTGAGAAAGTAGTAAACAAAAGTCCAAAACATTCTCATTACAAGGTTACCATAATATACTTATTTGAATCACTTTCAGTCCTGCTTTTTTCTAAAGTCTTCCATTTAAATATCATTTTTTATTGCTGCAGAAGTATGTAGAAAAAATTTTGCCTGAACTGAGTTAAAACCAGTTGATGTTTCACGAGACTTGTGTACTGTGATATTCTCTCTAGACATTGAAAATCTGTTAGAATAATGGAAGAATATGACCAAAGAGGATGAAAATGTTGAACTAGGTGCTAGATATTTTCCTATAAATGATCTCATGTTTATCACAACTCTAAGATACATGCATTTCCTTCCTTTTTGCAAACAATGCAACTAAGATACAAAGAGGAAAAATACAACCCACAGCCAGTTAGAAACAAATTCAGGACCAGGTACAGGAATACCTGTTTGAGAGTTGAAGCTTTCTTCAGTTTTGTGCCAGATAGTCTACAAGCATATAAGTAACTTCTAAAATCTTCCAGGAAGAGAGAAATAAGAGAGGGAAATGGCTTAAAGAATCAGGAGCATTGAAGTTATTTTCAAAGCCGAAAGAGAGACACAAATGGAGAGAACAAATGTGTGGAGACCAAGGGTGGAAAGGGTTGGTGGTGGGATGGATTGGGAGATTCGGAAGGCATACATACACTGAAAATGCAAAGTGAGTGTTAGTCTCTCAATTGTGTCTGACTCTTTGTGACCACCATGAACTGTAGCCTGCCAGCCATTGCAGGTGGATTCTTTACCATCTGAGCAACCAGGGAAGCCCATATATACACTACTATGTATAAAATAGATTAACAGTCCACCTGCCAATAGGTTTGATTCCTGGGTCAGGAAGATCCCCTGGAGAAGAAAATGGCAACTCATTCCAGCAGTATTGCTTTGAAATTCTATGGACAGAGGAGCCTGGCAGGCTACAGTCCATGGGGTCACAAAAGAGTCAGACATGATTTAGCAACTCAACAACAACAATCTTGTATTAAGCAACAGAGTAAATACAATTGCAATGGGTTTTAGACTTCCTTCCCTTTCCTAATGTGGGACTACCTACTATATCATTACAAAAAGATGGTCAAACAGTCTCAGCCCAGGAAAATGTGTTCAATTTTTAAGCAGATAATAGCTATTGGGAGTTCAGTTCAGTTCAGTTGCTCAGTTGTGTCCGACTCTTTGCAATCCCATGAATCGCAGCACGCCAGGCCTCTCTGTCCATCACCAACTCCCGGAGTTCACTCAAACTCATGTCCGTTGAGTCGGTGATGCCATCCAGCCATCTCATCCTCTGTCATCCCCTTCTCCTCCTGTCCCCAATCCTTCCCAGCATCAGAGTCTTTTCCAATGAGTCAACTCTTTGCATGAGGTAGCCAAAGTATTGGAGTTCCAGCTTTAGCATCAGTCCTTCCAAAGAACACCCAGGATTGATCTCCTTTAGGATGGACTGGTTGGATCTCCTTGTAGTCCAAGGGACTCTCAAGAGTCTTCTCCAAAACCACAGTTCAAAAGCATCAATTCTTACCCCTTTTCAAATGACATAGCCTCCTTCCACTAAGACAAAAGTGGCTTAGAAATTTAAAGAGAACTTTTCAGTTTAAAAGAAAAATGTAGAAAGTAAAAACCCTTCTCAAATTGTGGATTGTACATATGGTTCGAAATATTCGGGTCATGAGTCCTCTAAATGCCCATAGTTTACTATTGACTACTTATTTAGTGTCCCAGGGAGTAGAGTATACACTGTCTCTCCGCCATCCTTGGAGGATCCCTCAGGGGACTAAGAGACAGTTCTTAAAAAAGAAAGTATGTTTTTCGCAAGTAGCTATAGAGAATTGTAGGCGCCCTGAGGGAAAAAAAAAGATTAGTAGAGCCTTTAAATGAGATAATCTGGAAGTTTACTGTATTACTACAATTTTTAAAAAATGTATCTGTAAGATATTTAACATTTTACTCTGTGAACAGAGATTACATGCTCATAGAGCATTGTTTTTAATGTTGATGCAACAATTATAGAACAAACAAAAAAGTCTCATTCCAAGCTAGAGAGAACAGTTTAGAAAACTTCCCAAAGTTGCTAACTAACCCCATTCTCTGACCATAGTAACATAACACTAGAATATAAATTGTGTGTTAGTCACTCAGTCATGTCCTACTCTTTGTGACTCCATGGACTCCTCTGTCCATAGGATTCTCAAGGCAAGAATGCTGGAGTGGATTGCCATTTCCTTCTCCAAGAATATACATTTAAATTTATTTAAAAAGTAATTACCTAAACTTTAAAATACAATTTTCTCGATTGCAGAAAAAATAATTTCCAAATTACACAAACCAACTACTCACTTTGTTTTAGAACATTGCATGTGAAAATTTATGAGATGTAATTGAGAATATTTGGGCAGCGATGGACATCAAGTTTAATAGTAAATTATTAGTAATACCATCTAATTTGAGCTTTCCACAATGATGGAAATGTTCTCTTCACTGTTCCATGTGGTAGCCACTAGAAATGCATATTACTGAGTATTTGAAATATGACTAATGTAACTGAAGAACTGAATTTTATGAGGAAAACACACAGTGAAAATGCTTATTCTATTCAACATGAAATAATAAACACTCAGCTCCAAAGGTTTTTTTTTTAAGTCATCAACATTTTAAATTAAAAATTACTTAAACTTAGAAGTACATTAGAATTTGTAAGTAAATCCAAATTCAGACAAGATATTTCAGAAAAAGAGAAGACACAGCTGAAGTTACACATCAAGAATGAGAATAACATTAAAATTCAATGAAGCTTTTCAAAGGATAAAAGGAAACTTTCCTCTAATACACTGGGACATTTTCAATAAATGTGGCAGTTGTCTTTCAGTGCTGTGCCTTGCCAAGTTGTTTCAGTCGTGTCTGACTCTCCTCTGTCCATGGGATTCTCCAGGCAAGAGTATTGGAGTGGATTGCCATTCCCTTACTCCAGGGGATCTTCCTGACCCAGGGATTGAACCGGCAAGTCTTAGGTCTCACCTGCATTGGCTGGTGGGTTCTTTACCATTAGTGCCACTTGGGAAGCCCAGCTGAAGGCAATTGTCTAGGAAAGTATAAACTATGAAAGTTGACTTGAAAATGTATTTGTATCAATTAACCATTTAAAATGCTAAAATAGGTACCAGACCAAAATTTTTGAATAGGTTGTTTAGGTATATAGCGTGTCCCATAACATTAACAAAGATTAAATCTTCCTAGAACTAATTTTGAAAGCTAAAAGTGGTTTGATATGCACTCTTAACATACTATACAAAAAATAAACTATTATATTTAATGTAAGGCATAGGGGGTACATTCCTGAAAAAAATCTCAGGATTTCACACAGCACAATGAAATGCTACCAACAAATTGTACTTGTACTTGAAATGCAAGAATGACTAACATTTTAGAAAAAGTATCTTTATTAAATACATGATACACTGAAGTTTAAGAGAATTTATTTTTTGAAAAGCTGTAATCATCTTAATTGATTTGATGAAATTTAACATCTGTTCCCTGTTCTCAAAGGATTTATTAACTAGTGTTGCCTAAATTATATTTCTTCTAACAGTGAAAATTACCAATTTGGACCAACAATAGACATCAATTTTAGTTGTAGAATTTTATGGTGGTGCTTTCCAATGGTTATAACAATAGTAATGATGTTCTCTGCATTGTCAAATAGAGTAGACACTAGAAAGATGTGGCTATTAATTAGTGGAAATGTAGTTGAAGTACTACATTTTACATTTTATTAATTATTAAACAATTTAAATATAAATTTGAATATAACACATAGATAGTGGATACTGTACTAAAAAGCTCAACCCCAGGCACAAACTTTCTAAGTTCATGGATATAGTTAGGGAATGCCAGTTAAGTTAAACATGAACTGTGCTATGTCTTATGGAAATAGGGGTAGTAGGATAGATCGCACTCCTTCAGTCATGAGACTAGCATTCAATTTATCTCAATATAAGCAACAGTATTATTAAAAGTACTCATAGATATCATTTTGCATGTTGATCTTCTGAAAAAATATGTAAAATTTAAAAGTAAAGATATAAACAGAAATTTATTTCTAATTTTATATGAGTAAAATTCCACTAGAATGAAAGTTCCTTGAAGTCTGGGTCTTTCCTTTGTTCACTATTCCAGGTTCTTGCTCATTGCAGTTTAGTCATTCTTCTGCTGCTGTTAAGCCTTCAGTCATGTTGGACTCTCCCCCATCCCTGGGATTCTCCAGGCAAGAACACTGGAGTGGGTTGCCATTTCCTTCTCCAGTGCATGAAAGTGAAAAGTGAAATTGAAGTCGCTCAGTTGTGTCCGACCCTTAGCGACCACATAGACTGCAGCCTAGCAGGCTCCTCCCTCCATGGGATTTTCCAGGCAAGAGTACTGGAGTGGGCTGCCATTGCCTTTTCCACTCAGTCATGTCCAAGTCTTTGAGACCCCATGATCTGTAGCCCAGCTTACTGCAAAGTCAGACTTTCTCTGCTGCTCAATATGAAGTTTTTCCTCAAGCATAAAACTCAAAAAAGTTTATTTACATATTTATTTTTATTGATGAATTTACAATGTTGTGTTAGTTTCTGGTGGACAGCACAATGAATCAATTTTATATATTTTTTTTCAGAATTTTTTTCTCTTATATATTATTTCAAAATGTTGAGTATAATTCCCTGTGCTATAGAGTAGACTCTTGTTATCTATATGTGTGTGTATGTAGTCACTAAGTGATGTCTGACTCTTTTGTGACTCCATGGACCATAGCCTGCCAGGCTCCTCTGTCCATGGCATTTCCCAGGCAAGAATACTGGAGTGGGTTGCCATTTCATTCTCCAGGAAATCTTCTCTACCCAGGGATTGAACCCATGTCTCCTGCGTTGCAGGCAGATTCTTTACTGCTGCTCCATAGGACTTCCCTGAAGATGTGATACATCACCAACTCAATGGAGATGAATTTGAGGAGACTCTGGGAGATGTTGCAGGACAGAGGAACATGGCGGGATATAGTCCATGGGGTCACAAAGAGTTAGCCATGACAGTAACTGAACAACAACAGTAGGTCCTTGCTTAAAATGGGGTATAGAACACAGAGGATATTCATTCACTCTTTGAGAAAGAGCAAAAAGGAAAGAAAGAAAAAGATAGGAAAGAAAAAAAGGGAGGTACAGAGGCAGAAGGAAGAAAGAGTCTTTTTTCCTCTGTTTTTATACTGTTGGATTATGACATTGGTATTAAATTATATGATTATATTGATAAGATGAATAATGAAAGAAAAGATAAAATGAGATCTCCTTACCCTTAAGCTGTGTATAAGGTTATGTCTGTTAGGCCAACACAAGATCGCTCCAAACATTTAATAATAAGGTGTTCTGGAGGTGCTAAATGACCTTTTAACATTTTTACAAAAGCAAATATATTTCAGGACTCCCATTGCTATTAATTACCAGTTTTAAGGTTTTCTAGTTGAAGTGATTTGCAAATCAAAGGGAACTATAATGTATTTAATATTATTGCTGTTTTTAGTCTTACAGTTCAACAGAATTGCCAAATACTGAATTGGGAAAGAAAGAGAATGGAAGGCATAATTAACAAGTCAGTTGGAGAGATTGGTGATCATTGGAGACAAGAAGGTAGACACCATGAGGGTCAAAGTGACTGCAAATCCATGATCTGTAAACTATGGTGTAGGGGGAAAAGGCTGTGCTTCAGAGTTAGATTCACTTGGATTCTGAGTCTTTCTGTGCCAAGTACTGATTTTGTGATGCCTAGATTCAACATCTGTAAATTTTCGTGATGATAATACATACCAGAATGGTATAGCTGTTAAATCAAGTCCTGGTCTAAAGCACTGACATTGTCTGATACATAGACAGCCCTTAAGAAATACAGATTCCAACATAGATACCATTTTTCCATGTCTGTTACCTTCCTACTCTTTTAGCAAAATGGTTTATCCCTTGTTCAAATAACATTTTGCATGATTGCACCAAGACAGTTTCCTTTCCAAATAAACTCTAAACCAAAGTTCATTGAAACAGTAGTGTTAATTATCTTAGGAATATCATACATGCTAACATATTTGGCTTTTCATTAGGATGTAATCGTTGTAGAAATGTCTTCCTTTTTATTGAAATTCTCACCAATTACAGTGGGAATCTTTCTTGTCTTTCAAAAGTCACTTGTGGGTAAATTACAAACAAGATCATACCTAGTTTGGTACAGCTTTCCCATGTGACCCACATCCTCTGACTTTTCATTAAATAAATGAACTGTATCAGTTCATGAATGTTCAGTTCAGTCGCTCAGTCATGTCCGACTCTTTGTGACCCCATGAATCACAGCACATCAGGCCTTCCTGTCCATCACCAACTCCCGCAGTTGATCCAAACTCATGTGCATTGAGTCAGTGATGCCATCCAGCCATCTCATCCTCTGTCGTCCCCTTCTCCTCCTGCCCCCAATCCCTCCCAGCATCAGGGTCTTTTCCAATTAGTCAATAATTTGCATGAGGTGGCCAAAGTATTGGAGTTTCAGCTTCAGCATCAGTCCTTCCAGTGAACACCCAGGAATGATCTCCTTTAGGATGGACTGGTTGGATCTCCTTGCAGGCCAAGGGACTCTCGAGAGTCTTTTCCAACAAAAGCATCAAAAACATCAATTCTTCAGTGCTCAGCTTTCTTCACAGTCCAACTCTCACATCCATACATGACCACTGGAAAAACCATAGCCTTGACTGGATGGGCCTTTGTTGGCAAAGTAATATCTTTAGCATCAGTCCTTCCAACGAACACCCAGGACTGGTCTCTTTAGGATGGACTGGTTGGATCTCCTTGCAGTCCAAGGGACTCTCAAGAGTCTTCTCCAACACCACAGTTCAAAAGCATCAATTCTTCGGCACTCAGCTTTCTTCACAGTCCAATTCTCACATCCATACATGACCACAGGAAAAACCATAGCCTTGACTAGATGGGCCTTTGTTAGCAAAGTAATATCTCTGCTTTTTAATGTGCTATCTAGTTTGGTCATAACTTTCCTTCCAAGGAGTAAGCATCTTTGAATTTCATGGCTGCAATCACCATCTTCAGTGATTTTGGAGCCCCCCAAAATAAAGTCTGACACTGTTTCCACTGTTATTTCTCAGCAAAGTTCTATCTATCCTGAATTCTTTTGAAGAATTTGTATTTTGACCTTGGCAGACTCTTGCATTATTCCTGCACTTTTCTTGATTGATCATAGGGAAATGTAGGTTGGGCTGCAAAAATGAAAGATCACATAAGACTAAGGAAACATTCCAACCCAATTTCTAGTTACACTTATTTTCTAAAAATGGAATGAAAAATGTAGAATGCCAAGGTTTTGTTTTTAAAATAGATTTTAATGGAAATAAGGAGAATGTTGTGTGAGAACATCTCATTAAAAAGAGTAAACTTAAATATTAAAAATGATACTGAGTGATCCCGTATAAGCTCTTGTATCTCCTTTTCTGGGGATGACAGGAGGAAAAAATAGAATACCACCTTTCTGTGTTTGATTTTGAGATGCTCTGTTTCATTTCAGTCTAGGCTGTTTTGTTTTAAATTGACAGTGTAGCCTAGCTTCATAGTACATTTCTTCCAAAAGCTGTGTACTGAAACAGCATTGCAGTATTGATTCATTTTACATCGTTGATGGTGTGATTGTATAATTAGAAGAACTGTGAAGAAATCTTTCACACTTCTGCCCTGGTTGAAGAAATAAACAGCTCCCTGGGATAAATCTTTAAAACATTAAAGGATTTTAAAAATAAGTGTTGTGTTGGTGATTCATGCAGCCCATAATAATTTTGATTACATTTATCATTTAGTTATGTAGATTGATACTTGAGTAAATAATAACTTCCTCAGAGAAAGGCTTAGAAATGTCTTGACTTACTCTTCTCAAAATATAATGTATGTCTAAATCACCTGAACAGCTAATAAAAGCCACATTACAGGCCCCACACCCTGATGTTCAGTTTTAATAGATAAAATATGGGCCTATGTATCTGCATTCTGAATAAACCCATAGGTTTATTGTATCTCCTCTTTAGGAGTTAGAAATATCCATTTATTCCCTTATTCAAAATTTATTGAGGGTCAACTCTGAGACTATTTTTAGACATTTTCAAGATGAATTAGACATATTTCCTATCCATCAATAATAGGTCAGTGTGATGGGAAAGGAATAAAATTTTTTAAAAAGTGAAATCCATTCTGGCAGGATGTACACAAAGTATTCTGGAACTGTAGGGCATATCAGGTAACCTAGCCTGAAACCCAAGGATGATTCTTATTATATGCCTTTTCTGAGCTGTAAAATTAAAAGTTTCAGAAGGAAGTTAGGCTTCAGAACCTGAGGACATATACTACAGAGAGAGCATGAGCAATGAGAAAAGAAGCAAGATGGAATGTTCACGAAGCTACAGACAGGTTACTGTGGCCCTGACTTTTCAGGTGGAAGACAAAAACCATAGGAGATAAAACTGGAGAAAGAGGAAGAAAAGTTTGTAGATAGGCTTAAGCCATATTGTGGAGCTTTAATTTTATGCTAAGGAGATAGCACATGGATTTTAAGGTGGAAAATGATATGGTTAGATTTAGAGGTAAAGGATGTATTTCTCTCCTTGAGAATCATATGGCCTCAGAAATCAACTTTATCTCTATAGGATGCATTGCCTTTATCCTTGAGGAAACCCAGAGTTTAGGAATAGAGAAGTATATTCTTGGCATTAGACCAATGCCAAGGAGGGGTACCAAGGACTCAGGAAAAATATAAATACAGTGAGAGTTATCTTAGTAATTTTTTTATAAGGAAGTTGGGACTGTGAATTCTGAGTTCCAAGGCTGATCTTTAGAAATATCTATTTTAAGGACTGGAACATTTAAAGAGCAGGGTATCTCTCTCACTGGTTGGCATGTGTAGGAGGAGTGTGTTTTGTATCTTCTTTATGATCTGAGCAGGATCACTCAAGTCATCACAAGCATAGGATGATCATAATTGAAACTAACCTTTTGGTTTCTTCCTGTTAAGGATATGCCTTTTGGTTGGCATTATAAAATGCTTACAACATGAAAGCACCTTCTTTTGATGTTGCTACAGTGATCATAGAAAAATATAACTTTTCTCTTAGTGAACTAAATCAAGCAAATTATAGTGAGGGCTACAAAGAAGAAAATTACATGTTGTCATCAATTTAGGCAGTAGGGTAATCATTTTAATAAAAACTTTCCCTGTTAATTTTGTCAGTCATTCTCTGTGTGTCACCATCAGATGACTACCCATCCCAATGGACTAGATAGGCTCACATTAAAAGTTTTATTCTTGGGCAAAAGTTTTCCAAGAGCTCAAGAGCTAGTATAGCATTTTTTGTTCTCATTCATTTGCTCAAAACATAATGAAAGTGACACATAATAAACTCAAAGCTGTTGAGAGAGAATTTGAAAAAAATCTGACAGTGCACTGGATCTCAGACTTCATAAGCTACAGAGTCCCCTGTGATGGTTGTTTAACATATAAATGCTCGAGTCTCCATCTCTTGCAGTCTCAAAAGGCACCTCAATTTTTAGTGCATTTCTGGTGCACTCCAAAGTTTAAGAATCAGATTCACAAATGACCAAAGCCTTCCAGTATCAATTCAGAGAACTGTTTGAAAATGTTATAGCAAGAATGCCTTTCTGCTGCATGCTTTAACATGACAATGTATAAAATGTTAAAATTTCTTTAAACTTATCTAGAAGATCAGAATTTACAAAGATGAAAATATAGTAACTAATATGTTTAAACAACTCAATAAAGGATAAGTTAATTTAAAAAAAGTAACTGTAGTCTCACATGAGAATACGAAATACAAATCAAGTTACGCTTGTTGTGTAAGAAATGAGATTATGTCTGTGCAAACTTTGAAAGTGGTAGATTTATATGGGAAAAAATTAGGCAAGTATGTATTGAACTAATATATTCACCAAAGTGTAAAAAACAGAAAGGTGCTAAAAATTATGTTATGGGGGGAAAAAAAACAGAAAGCAGTTGCCTCTCAAACTGGATTTTGATTCTCTGGACCCATTGGTTTGTTGCTGTTGTTCTGGTTAAACTTTTATTACCTGAAAGAAAAAACAAAAACAAAACCACATTTCAAAAGCAAGAATATGGTTAAGTTTTTGAAGGCTGGCCTGAAGAAAACTCAGTGTCTGTGTGCAGAGCACACATTTCACATTTTTAAATATAATTCAGTTTTTGTAGAAAGGGTTCTTTCCCAATACATAAACTTTTCTCAGTAATACAGTGAAATTTCTACCTGTCTCCTCAGAAATAGTTCATTAAACTAAATAAGAGAATTCATTTTAAAGAAAGTATGTAGTAACCTGTGATGGCTGGTTGATCTGGTGATCCTGCTATCAACAAGCCATGTTGTCATCAAGTTAGTAATTGGCCATGGACCGATTCCTTTAACCTGATGAGGTTTACCTAATCTGAATCGAATCATCAGGGCATTGAAAACAGAAGGGACAAGAGGGATGAGAAGGTGAATACTCCACAGTTCTTAATTTTTGCTCAGCTCAGAAAGTCAGTCTCCTGTCAGAATCTCAGAGATCTGTGCCTCCTCAGGGCTACTGCAGACTTTGAGCCTCTGCTCTTTCGATGTTGTCGTGCAGCTCTCAAAAAAATGCAGAGGATACTTTCCAAGTGCTTTGAAACATGTGGAGTCTGAAACTTTGCTAAAACTTGAAAATGTCAGAATGATTTCCCCCAAGCCTGCAAATGCTCTCTTTTTCTCTGCTGCAGAGAAATGCAGCCAGCTCTACATTTACATTGGAATGACCAGGACAAAAATACACTTGACATGCGTTTGAGACTGCTGAGACAAGAGGCATGGTGCACCAAAACATAATTTAATGTTGGAAGAGTTCAACTCTGAACACTGATACGCATATTCTATATGACCTGAGCTATGATCTCTAATCCCTTTTTCTCATCTGAAAATGGTAATGATATATATCTTGATAGATTCTCATGATGACTAAGTGTTGAAATTCTTACAAAGCATTTGAAAAAATGTCTGAAAATAGTAATCTATGAGTAAGAAAATACATAGCCAGAATCATTCCAGGTAAGTTTACTCATCACCTTGTTTATGGAATAGAGGTGGCAGGTTATATCAAAATTCTCTGTGAGCATCTATAACATTTTGAGGAACATTTTAGAAGGCCATAGAGAATCTCTAGTTTATATGGAGGTATAATTAAGCCCTGAGGAATAGCAAAGGGAGCCAACTCTGTCATATGCAGAGATTTCCAAGAAGTTTGGGAGGACTGTAAATTTACAGTGACAAAAAATGACACAATTAAGTCACTTTCTCTCAACTGTATTGAGAATTGCAGAGAAGATGGGAAGATAGAATCTTAGAAATATTCAAGATTCGAGCACTGACGTTGCTTGTTTTTCCAAATAATTATAAAAGATCAAACAAAAGCAACATCATTGATACTGTTACAAGAGTATAGTTGAAGCCCCTCAAAAAAGGTATTAAGAAAATGGATTATTAAAACTTGCAATTTGGAGGCAGAACTTTTGAGAAAAATCAGCAGTAGCTAATATTTGACTGTGCATGTGGGTGACTTCTGTAAACAATAGTTGCAGGCTCTTGAGTTAAGGAGATGAAGAAATTCCAAGTCTAGAAGCTGGAGAGAGCCACACCTGGGTCAGCCCACCACGGCCTTCAATGGCTATAGATTTTACCAGGATGGTAAATAATGGTATTCAGGAAAGATAACAAGATTGTGCAGATGTATATCAATGGGTATCACAAATCTCAAGAGAGGGTTATTAATACCAAGTTATAATTTGACAATAATCACTATCATCATTACCACCAATAAAATTTTTATCAGTGATGAGAGAAACTAAGCTGAATGGAGTTAGCAAGCTGTGAGAGAGTTGAGTAAGTAGGAAAATCTGTTGACCATGAAAGGGTCATTCCAGAGGCAAAAGGGAAGAATTAGAAGGGAACAGTGAGAAAAATGGAGTAGGGAGAGAAAGCACAGAAAATATGGGAATAAGTTTACAAGAAAAGACAGGTGTCAAGAATAGAGGAATTTAAGGTGGTATCTGAGGATGGGGTATGAAGGAAGGCTTGATCTCTAAGATCCTGGAATAAGTTTTTTGGTGTTTTTCAGTCTCTCAGTCATGTCTGACTCTTTGCCATCCCATGGACTGCAGCACACCAGGCTTCCTTTCCTTCACCGTTTCCCAGAGCTTGCTAAAACTCATGTCCATTGAATTAGTGGTGCCAACCATCTCATCCTCTGTCATCCGCTTCTCTTCTCTTTCCCAGTGTCAGGGCTTTTCTAATGAGTCAACTCTTGGCATAAGGTGATCCAAGTACTGGAGCTTCAATTTCAGTACCAGTCTTTCCAATGAATATTCAGGGTTGATTTCACTTTAGGATTGACTGGTTGGATCTCCTTGCAGTCCAAGGGACTCTTTAAGAGTTTTCTCCAACACCATAGTTCAAAAGCATCAGTTCTTCAGTGCTCAGCCTTCTCTATGGTTCAACTCTCACATATACTGGAAAAACCATAGCTTTGATTAGACAGACCTTTGTCAACAAAGGAATGTCTCTGCTTTGCTTTGTAATATGCTGTCCAGGTTTGTCATAGCTTTTCTTCCATGGAGCAAGTGTCTTCTAATTTCATGACTGCAGTCCCCACCTGCAATGATTTGGGAGGTGAATAAGAAAGTCTGTCACTGATTCCATTGTTTCCCCATCTCTTTGCCATGAAGTGATAATTCTGGTTTCTTTTTTTTTCAGTGTTTATGCAGTCCAGGTGGTACAGATGGCTTGTTTGTTAGTTGGAAGGGTATTGTGTTACTTACTACATGGATTGTGGAGTCAAATCATCTAGTTACAGGTCTTCCTGCCGTGCCTACCAGTTGTGCAACTTTAAGAAGTTACCTAATTTCTCAGAGTCTTGGTTTCATCATCTATAAGGTAACCAGTATAGGTAGGTTCATCACGGAGCTGTAGGATTGAATGTCATTATGTGTATTATATATATATA
>NW_011494522.1:2794568-2812307 GCF_000754665.1 Bison bison bison
TATATATAAAAATATATATATATATATAGATCATGGCATAAAATAAGCACTCACTAAATGGGTTGGCTTTTACTATTGCTATTTTTGTATGTATAAGAAGATGATGGCTTTTATTTAAGATTCAAAACAGAACAGTTAGTAAAAACTATACTGTCTTACTCATAATCAGCAGAATTGATTTTAGTTTATAGAACACTCACCTCAAAATAGAAAAACAAGGAGACTGCCCAGAGTGACATGATTCAGGTCTATTTTAAAGAGCCCATCTCTGTGAAGCCTAGCCATCTTTGCAGAGGAGAGCTTAGTGAGGGTCAGGGAAAGGGGTGCAAAGGACATTTCTTAGTTTTCGAGATTGTTCCCTTTATCTATTTCTGCAAAACAAACCATGTTGAATCTGATGGTATTAAAAACAACATTTAAAAAAAAATAATGTCTCTCAGAGTTCTGGAGTTGATCTTAGTCAAGTTTCTCTCCCTTAGGATCACTCATGTCACAGAAGTCAGACAGTGTCTAGAATTCGAGTCATCTCAAAGGCTTCTTTTTTAAAATCAACTTTTTGTTAGATAACAATTTTATATTTACGAATTTTTTGCAAAGATAGTAAACAGTTCCTGAATACTCCATACCCAGTTTCCATTCCTATTACATCTTACATTAGTATAGTACTTTTGTCACAAGTAATGAATCGATATTGATATATTAGTATCAGCTAAAGTGCTGAACTATCATGTGCTCAGATCTTCTCAGTTTTATCCTAATGTCCTTTTTTCTGTTTCAGCATTTCATTCTAGATAACACATTACATTGCATACATGCTCATGTCTCCTTAACTCCTCTTGGCCTCAAGAGTTTCTCAGACTTCCTTTACTTTTGATGACCTTGTAATTTCCAGGAATTGTTGGTCAGGTGTTTGTATATAATATGCTTAACTTGCTATTTGTTTGATGAGTTTCTCATTGTTAGACTGGGGTAATATGTTCTGAGGGTGACACCGCAGAGATGACGTGCCGTTCTCATCACAGAATGTCACAGGCGCATATTGCCAGTGTGGCTTCCTATTGTTGATGTTAGCTTTGTTCATTTTCTAGTTTTGCTGTAATGAATCACCACAAACTTTAGAAGCTTAAGAAACAAGAAAATATTACCTTCTGTTTCTATCATTTACAAATCCAACATTGGTCTTACTGGGCTAAAATCAAGATGTCACAGGAACTGTATTTTTTTTTTTTTTTGTAAGGCTCTGGGGTAGCATCTGTTTTCTTGCCATTCCAACTTCTAGAGGCTTTTCTTGTTTCTTGACTCCTAGCCCCTTTCCCCCGCCTTCACATTCAGCAATGCTACACTCCTCAGTGCCTTTATGCACAGTCACATCTTCTTCTGACTCCTCTTCTGTCTCCCTCTTCCATTTTTAAGGGCCCTTGTGATTACATTAGGTCCATCTGAATAATACAAGAATACCTACCTTATCTTAAGGTCAGCTCATTAGAAAACTTAATTCCAACTGCACCCTTAATTTGCCTTTGCCATGTAACATAACATATCCACATGTTCCAGGGCCTACAACATATACATCACAGAGGCCAGTAGTATTCTTCCTACCAGTTTAATCTTGATCATCTGCTTGAGGTATGTTTTCCCCTCCCTTTCATTATATACCCTCTGGAAGAAAGTCAGTGTGTGTAGTTCACACTTAAGGACTGGGAAATTATGATTTTATGCCTCCTTAAGGGCAGAGTATCTACATAAGTTACTTGAAAGTCATCTATTTTTCTCTTTCATTTATTACTCAATCCCTAGTGATTTTTATGGACTCGTGCATATTTGTTTTATACTTTGGATTATAGTATAATACTGCTTGGTTTACTTTGTTTCTCAAGCTTTTCCATTTTGGATATTGAGAACTCTTTGAGATGACTCCTGATTCCCTTGACTTATCCTCATAATTGTGGTATTTTTTTTTTCTTTTTTTTAGGGCTTTCTTACTTTCTGGAATTATAAGATGCTCTAGTCTTGTTTATATACTTCCTGTGCCATTGTAAGAACCATCCTTTTCTCTTGTCTCTTTTATTGAGGTCCAAAGTCTAGGTGCTAGGTATTCTTGTTGCTAGTAGGGCATTATTATCTCTAGGGTCTTTCAGCTGACACAGCATGGAGGCACATATTTGTGTACTAACCTATGAATATGCACATGTTTTTATTTTCAGTTATCTATATCTATACTAACTATGAATTGATACTGATGTCTCAAGTCTAATCTAGCTTTCTTTCCCTAATCTATAACTTCCCATTCCAACACTGAGAAAGCTTACTCCTACCATCCCCTAACATTTCCATGATTGCTTAGCTCCTGCGTACAAATAAAGTGGGTTCAGAATTACTAATACATATGCCCATGGGAAACAATTTTATCAACTAAACTACAGTACTATGTACAGCTCTTTTTTCCCTTAGTGGAATATACTCCGCTCGTTTCCAACGTTACTTAGCTCATCAAATTGTTCTTCCATACCATTCAGTGACATGATTTCATATAGCTGTAATATAGTTAAAATGTTCTGGTCACATTTAGCATTTCATCCCATGACTCTCCTAAACCCCTGAATAACCTCACAAATATTTGCATACTTTGAGGTTCACTGTTTGTGCTGTAAAGTTCTGTGGGTTTTAACAAATGCTTGATGTCCTGTACTTACCATTAAAGAGTCTCACTGAGCAGTTTAATCACCCCCGGATTTCCTGTACTTCATCTATTGCAACCCCTATCTCTTGAACTCCTGACAATCCATGATGTATTTTTGCCTTTCCAGAATGTTGTGTAGTTGGTATCATAGTTTATGTAGCTTTCTCAGACTATTCTTTTTAATTAATTAATTTTTGATGGATATTGCTTTAGAGAATTCTGCTATTTTCTGTCTTCTGTATGGCTCAGACTGGTTTATTTTACTAGCAATATTCATTTAAGATTGATTTATGTTCTGTATGGCTTGATAACTCATTTTTTATTGCTAAATGATATTATATAGATATAGTTTACCTGTTCATCTCTTATAGGACATCTTGGTTGCTTC
This sequence comes from Bison bison bison, assembly GCF_000754665.1. NCBI lineage: Eukaryota > Metazoa > Chordata > Mammalia > Artiodactyla > Bovidae > Bison > Bison bison. The sequence continues at coordinate 2,797,637 of NW_011494522.1, forward strand.
CAGCTTGGAAAATTATGAGTAAATTTGCCATAAACATCTGCAGGTTTTTGTATAGGCATAGGTTTTCAAATCTGGAGAAGGCAATGGCAACCCACTCCAGTACTCTTGCCTGGAAAATCCCATGGACGGAGGAACCTGGTAGGCTACAGTCCGTGGAGTTGCTAAGAGTCGGACACTACTGAAGCGACTTAGCGGCAGCAGCAGGTTTTCAAATCAATTGAATAAATATATAGAAGCATGGCAGTAGGATTATATGGTAAGACTATATTTACTTTTGTAAGAAACTGCCAACCCATCTTCTAAGTCATTATACCATTTTATATCACCATAGTAGTAAATGAGAGTTCTTGTTGTTCTTCATTTTAAAAATATTGGTATTGTCATTGTTTTCAGATTTTGGCCATTGTAATAGATATAGAGAATTATCTCACTGCTGTTTCAATTTGCAGTTCCCTAAAGGCAGGTGATGTGGAAGCTTTTCAAGATACTAGGTTGCCATTTTTGTATCTTCTTTGATGATATGTCTGTTTATACCTTTTCAGTTCAGTTCAGTCGCTCAGTTGTGTCTGACTCTTTGCGACCCCATGGACTACAGCATGCCAGGCTTCCCTGTCCATCACCAACTCCCAGAGTTTACTCAAACTCATGTCCATTGAGTCGATGATGCCATCCAACCATCTCATCCTCTGATGTCCCCTTCTGCTCAATCTTTCCCATCATCAGCGTATTTTTAAATGAGTCAGTTCTTTGCATTAGGTGGCCAGAGTATTGGAGTTTCACCTTCAGCATCACTCCTTCCAATGAATATTCAGGACTGATTTCCTTTAAGATGGACTGGTTGGATCTCCTTGCAGTCCAAGGAACTCTCAAGAGTCTTCTCAAATACCCCAATTCAAAAACATCAGTTCTTCGGTGCTCAGCTTTCTTTATAGTCCAAATCTCACATCCATACATGACCACTGGAAAAACCATGGCCTTGACTAGACGGATCTTTGTTGGCAAAGTAATGTCTCTGCTTTTGAATATTGTATCTAGGTTGGTATAACTTTCCTTCCAAGGAGTAAGTGTCTTTTAAGTTCATGGCAGCAGTCACCATCTACAGTAATTTTGGAGCCCAGAAAAATAAAGTCAGCCATTGTTTCCACTGTTTCCCCATCTATTTGCCATGAAGTGATGGGACCAGATGCCATGATCTTTGTTTTATAATTACTGAGTGTTAATAGTTCTTGGTGTATTTTGAATACAAATCTTTTATAAAATATGTGTTTTGTAAATATTTTCTCTTAGCGACTAATTTTTTCATTCTCTCAACAAAATTTCATTTTTAGAAAAATTTTTAATGAAGTACGTCTTTATTTCTTTTGAATTTCACGCATCATACTATTGGTATCATATTTGAAAGCTAATTGTTAGTCTAAGTTCATGTAGATACTATTTTATGTTTCCATCAGAAATTTCACATTAAGGTATGTGACCCATTTTGAGTTAATTTTTTGTGAGATATAAGGTCTGTGTTTAGGCAATATTTTGCATATTTACTTGGAGTTGCTTTTGTTGAAAAGATGATTATTTCTCCATTAAATATTATCTGTATTATTATCAAGGACTAGTTAACTATGTGTGCATCTGTTTCATTGATTTGTGTCTTATTTTTCTTCCAATGCTTCTATCCTGATTAATGTAGCTTTATAATTGGTCTTGAAATAAAGTAGTATGAGATGGTTAACTTTGTTCTTTGGTATTGTTATCTATCATAGGTCTTTTTTCTTTCCATATAAACTTTAGAATAAGTCTGTCTAAGAAATAGCTTGCTGGGAATTTAACTGGAATGGCATTGAATCTACAGATCAAGATGTGAATAAGTGATATTTCAGCAACCTATATTACATAGTAATTCTAGAAATCCAATAGTGGGAGAAAATATTCTTGCATAATTTCTGATCTAGTAAGGAAAATGTCCAGTTTCTGATCATTAGATATAATGCTATCTGTATGATTTTTGTATAAATTCTTTATGTAAAGAATATAAAAAATGCAGTATACTTTTATTCATAGTTTTTTGAAGATTTTTTTTTTAATTAAATATCTGCTGCTTGATAATTGTTGACTGGAACCTCAGCCAGCTGCTGTTATCAGAGGACACACATGTAACTTCTCTATGTGGGCCTCTTCATTTCTTGGTAGCTGGTTCTTAAGGATAACCTCTCTAAGTGAGAGAACTGGTGGAAGCTGTCTCAGTTTAAATGGTCCTGCTTCAGTAGGCATGTGATATTAAATCCACTTTATTCCATTTATTAGAAACAAGTCACTAAAGTTGACTGACTATAGTCAAAAAAAAAACGGAGGGGATGGGATTAGATTTCATTTATTGATATAACAGAGTCAAAGAATTTGTAAAAACATTTGAAAATTTTCCATTATCGCCCATACCTCAAAGGTGGAAGTATTTGCATCAATACTTTCTATAGAATGAAAATACTGACTACTCTGGAATAGACTAGATGTGGTCTAATTTTATTTGCGTTTGGAGGCCTCTTAGCACAGGTACATAGGCTAGTCTCTGTCTATACTTTTCAAATCAGATGAGCTCTGGGCAACAGAGAAAATATAGCCATTAAACGTTAAGATGCTGGAGAAGAAAGGTTGAGAAAGATAATGGAAGAAAAAGCCAAAGATTAAGGAAGGCTCCTTGGGAGTTTTGAATTCTGGTACTTTCGATATATTCTGGACTCTCATCACCTAAAGAGAAAACTAAACTATAATGCATAGTAATTCCTTTAATTGGAACTAAATTAGTCTTTCAACTGTGTGACTATTACACAATGTTATTTAATTTATAAATCTGATTTTATCAGACTGATAAAGAATATCTAAATAACTAAAATTTCACTTCAATTGCATTTTTGTATACTTGGGAGTTCAATAAAAAGAAAGAGAGATACTGCACCGAAAAAAAAAATAATTCAGGGTGAGGTGAAGAATAAGAAATGACTACTGGGATTGGGGTTTCCTTTTGGAGTGATGAAAATATTCTGGAACTGTAGTGGTGATGGTTTTGCCAACACTATTGACTAAATGTCACTTATGCTAAACTTTATATCACATGCAGTTAAAATTTAAAAGCTGCTATTGTCAAAAGTTTCATGAACATGGAACAAGAGGTTACTCACATACTTCAGGTGAAAGGCCTAAATGACATAATCATTTTGGGAAACATGTTAGCAGTGAATTTTTTTTTTTTGCTAATATTTGTAATTGCCAAAACTTGGAAACAACTCAAATACCATTTACCAAGATGGTGGATAAAAATTATTTTCATTCATAAGATAGAGCACTACTTAATAATAAAAAAATCTGAGCACCATGTAAATGCAAAGCATACATGCATCTCAAAAACAGTATTTGAGTGAAAGAAACCAGACAAAAATATATGTACTATATGGTATGTTTGATATGAAATTCAAAAATGTATTATCAGTAAAAATATGAGGAGAGAAATTTACTTGAAGGGTAGTACAAATAAACCTGTTGGAATGATGGAAATATTCTATACTTTCATTGGGATATTTCTTATATGGTTCTATGTACATTCATGAAAATGCGTAGGATTAAACTTTGAAGACTTCTATTTTGCACAGACAAAAATTTTGCCACAATGAAAACAAATGTTTATCCAGAATATGACCCAAGTTTTTAAAAAACATGGTTTATTTTTATAATTTTCTCTAACGGTAGATATATGTAAGAATTTCATTTTCTGTGTTTCAAATTTCATGATGTTTCTGTTTTGAAGAATACTATTTTAAGTAAAAAATAAGTTGCCAATTAAAACATAGCAATTTTAAATCTAGTTGTACCAAACAAGACTAAGTGGCTATGAAATGGGTATAAATGGATTTAAAAAATTAGAAAAAATGTTTTTAAATTATATTATGGTATTGTGGTGATGATGCTGTAGACAATTTGAATGTTTTCTCCTTGAAGGGTATCAGATTTTGCTTAGTAAGATCAATTACTATCAGATAATTAATTTTAACTTGTCAGACTGGTGTGTGTGTGTGTGTGTGTGTGTGAATTGCTTTAGTTTTACTCATTTGAACATAGATTTGACAGGTCTCAGCCAAGGACATGTGGGAACCTGTATGTAGACTCTGTGCCCATATCTCTGAGCAGCTTTCTCCTTTTGGTTCTCTGCTCAAAATTTTTTTCAGTAAATTCTGGCTACTTCAGTAACATCTCTGATATCTGCTCTCTCAACTTAGCAAGACTTCTGTGCTCTACTTAAACCCATCTTCTTGTAGCATAATCTAGAAAGAGACTGCTGCTGCTGCTAAGTCACTTCAGTTGTGTCCGACTCTGTGCAACCCCATGGACGGCAGCCCACCAGGCTCCCCATTCCCTGGGATTCTCCAGGCAAGAACACTGGAGTGGGTTGCCATTTCCTTCTCCAATGAATGAAAGTGAAAGTGAAGTCACTTAGTCGTGGCCAACTCTTCACAGCCCCATGGACCGCAGCCTACCAGTCTCCTCTGTCCATGGGATTTTCTAAGTAAGAGTACTGGAGTGGGGTGCCATTGCCTTATTCTACAGGCATAAAACAAGACCAAATCTGGTGTGTCTCCCTTCTCTTGAGAAGGATATATGTAAGCAGTTTTCTCTACTATTTTGTCCAGTTTTCTAGTTGTTTGCAGAAGCAGCAAGTCTAGTCTTCATTAGGGGCCTCTTATCATTTAGCTTTTACACTATATTGTATAATGATAATAATTGGTATTTATAAAATATTTTTCTCCACTCTTAAAATATTTTGTTCCAAGATAATGCACATATGTCCCAATTTTTAGCTTTGGTGTGTGTGTGTGTTTTTGGTGTGTGTGTGTTTTTGGTGTGTGTGTGTGTGTGTGTGTGTGTGTGTGTGTTTTCAGGCTTCCCTGGTAGCTGAACTGGTAAAGAATCTGTCTGCAATGCAGGAGAACCCTGGTTTGATTCCTGGGTCAGGAAGTCCACTGGAGAAGAGATAGGCTACCCACTCCAGTATTCTTGGTCTTCCTGGTGGCTCAGCTGGTATAGAATCCGCCTGTAATGCCAGAGACCTGGATTCAACTCCTGGATTGGGAAGATCCCCTGGAGAAGGGAACGGCTACCCACTCCAACATTCTGGCCTAGAGAATTCCATGGACCATATAATCCACGGGGCTGCAAAGAGCTGGATGTGACCGAGTGACTTTCACTTTTTATAGTATTTTTCATGAAGCATACTGTTGTTAATTAAAAATCAGTTTACAGTTTAGAAACTCCTTGAAGGATAGTGATTATATTCTATAGCAATAGAGTAGTAAAGAGAGATATTAAATATTGGAGTGGTAAGTTAAAAGAATTAGGATGATGATAGAGGAGTAGTGTTACAGAGGGTGATATAAAGACAACCTAGTGAAGAGGACGTTGTTTTGGAGGCTGCATACATGTGTGCATACTCAGTCGCTCAGTCATGTCTGACTCTGCAACCCCATAGGCTGTAGCTCATCAGGCTCCTCTGTCCGTGGGATTTTTTAGGCAAGAATACTGGAGTTGGTCGCTATTTCCTCCTCCAGGGGATCTTCCCAACCCAGGGAAGGAACCTGTCTCCTGTGTCTCCTGCATCAGCAGGCAGATTCTTTACCACTCCACCACTTGGAAAGCCTGCAGAGGCTACTGCAGTTTCTAAATAACATAATGATGTGGAAATAGGGGAAAGTAGAGGGCAAAGGATAGGAAGGCTCTGCGGGTTTTATTTATTTATTTTTTTTGCCACACTTCATTTCAAAAGCCTCTTTTTTATAAAGATTGTAGAAATGTGAACATCGGGATAGAGTCAAAATAGATTATTTCATCAAGGATAAGGAGAAATGAAGTTTAGATCAAAGAATTAAAATCTAAAATCATGATAAAGGAGCCACAAATATAGCTATGAGATTCCTAGAAAATAAAGAAAGAAAAGTGACCACAGTATCTGTAACACTGAGAAAGAACCTAGATGGAGAACAAACGAGCGAGCAAGTTTTTTCATCCCAATATCAGAGAAAGATTTCTCAAATGGATTCTTACAGAGGTACCACATTTAATCGTGTACTCTGATAGCACCTTTATATTAAAGACAGGCACACAGTTTGCTCAAGAAATGTAATTATATCTTCTGATACTCAGGGGTAGTGTTCTTTCCTTTACAATTTATGATGCTCATCCATTCCAACAGAAATACATTGACAAATACTATGTTTTATTAGATAAAGACTGGGTGGAATGGTGTTTTTCATCTGCAATATTTTGTCCTTATTATTGTAGATACTCTTTGGCTTTCTTTTTTTGCATATTCAGCCATATTAATTCTTCTATGTGTACACCCTGTTGATATATGACCGGCTGACTGACTAAATGAATGACTGGATGGATGAGTTGGGTGGACAAAAAAATACTAAAATCCTAGTAACTTCCTATGTAGGAAACAAAAATCTCTTCCTTGTAATGACAAAAATTCATGTACCAGGATGCCAGTTGGCCAAGTGGGAGATTTAGGAGCAGTAATCTTCCAGAAAGATACTGGATCAAGGCTTATAATTGACCTTTTTGATATTTATTGTAGTTCAGTATTCTCACTTCCTAGCTTTCTCTAAAGTCTGAAATGTTGGGACTATGCTAATCTCAACAGGAACTTTATAGCTTCAGCCTTCCTAGATAGAAGAGCATATTTGCATAGCATGAACTTTATATTGACTCTTATGTTTCCTCAGATAAATGTCTCTGATATATTTAAAAATGAATAAAATCCATCTCACAAAAGTGAGGTAGAAAATTAAAGACAAATTTTTATTTTCATTACTTCTAAATTCCAAATGTACCATCTTGGTAGGGCATGAAAGTTTTAAAGCTTCTGACTCACATTTTTTATTGTAATCCCTAAGTGGGTAATCTTACATTGGGAAGGTAACAATGAATATAGATTTTAATTATTTTATTCATCAGTTCAGTTCATTCTCTCAGTCGTGTCCAACCCTTTGTGACTCCATGGACTGCAGCATGCCAGGCTTTCCTGTCCATCACCAACTCCCAGAGTTTACTCAAATTCGTGTCCATTGAGTCAGTGATGCCATCCAATCATCTCATCCTCTGTTATCCCCTTCTCCTCCTGCCTCAATCTTTCAACTTGTTCTTTATGTTACTGTTTATCACACATGAGTATGAGTTAGTTTTGTTCATTTATAAGGAAAAATGACCACCCAAAGTAGAAATACCATAAAGAGATCAGATAAAGGAGAAAGATTTTAAAATGAAAGATTTTAGTAACTAAAAGATTTTTACCAACATCTTCATGTGCAACTTTATTTAAAAAACGTACTTCAGATGATCTCATGCTCATAATTCTAGAAGCTAGATGAAATGCTTATCAAAGCAAACTACAAAGCCATTTATGCAAAGTGACTAGACAAGACTCCTGGGAGAATGTCAGGAATTACAATCTACCATTAGAGTTGATGTTGTTCATGGCTGGATTAGATAAATGTGATTACTAAGCCATTTTTTCTCTGAATCATTGATAGGATGATTTATATGTATGCATTTTGTAAAGCACAAGCAATCTTTAAATGTGTGATAAGTAATCTTACTTTGTCAAAGTTTCTTTTTTTTTTTTTTTTCACTATACTGCTGGATATTTTATTTGGTGTTGGATTTCACCAAAGAGATAGATATTGGTATCTTTGATACATTTGTGTATCAGTGGTAAGCACTGATTTATAAAATTAACAGATTTAAAACTTATAAAATTAACAGAGAACCAATATTTTCTATTTCCTGGCATATTTTACTGACTTTTTATCTAAAATGATTGAAAAGGTCATTTATTAAATGGTCTGTGGTCATTGCCTGCTCTGATTGCAATTCTTTAACTTTTTATTTATTCCATTATTATTGATACATTTTGTTCTGTATTCAATTTTGGTCCTTGTATGTTTTCCTAGAAAATCACCAGTTTAATAAAATCTTAGAATATATAATAATAGCATAAAATGGGCTTTTGGAGATACTGGATTCAGGAATTGATAACAGATGTGCCAAGAAACAAGATTCCCAAGTGGCTCAGTGGTAAAGAATCTGCCTGCAATGCAGAGGACCTGGGTTCGATCCCTGGGTTGGGAAGATCCCCTGGAGGAGGACATGGAAACCTACTCCAGGGTTCTTGCTGGGAGAATCCCTGTGGGCAGAGGAGCCTGGTGGGCTACAGTCCATAGGGTCTCAAAAGAGTTAGACGTGCATGCATGCATTTGCCAAGAAATGTGCCAGAAAAGAAATATTCCTTAATAAAATAAATTCATACAGTGTAACAGAGAAATTAGAAATCAGCAGTATGCCATAACTTATCTGATCTGAAAATTCCTAGTCAAAATATCTCCTTATTTTTGTTCAGTTTGAAATTTCCCAAACATACTTGAACATAAGTACTTTACCATCACACAAAAACATAGCTATAAATATACTATAAATCAAGGCTTTGTGGGACAGTGGTTTAGAAGCACTAGTATACTGTAGATATAAAAGCTGATCTCGCATACTCATTTATCTATTTATTGTATTGCTTTTGTAATTGTATGACTACATAATGAATAGACATCGCAAAATATATACCAATATAAATGTGAATAAAGCTAGGGAAAGTTTTTATTTCTGTACTTCCATTTGTGGTTCCTTTTCTAGAATGCTGAATTGAATGATTATTAATATATTTTTCCTTAATTATTAAGTAATATAATAACTTAAGCATATATGATTAGCTCTTAAGTGTAGATTTTACTACATAATTTGTGCTTTTTTATTAACAATTTGTTTTTCAAATTCTGTGTTTTTCTCCTTTGAAACAATAATTGTTTGAGACTTTCTTTTTTTAATTTGATAGTGAATGAATGTTTTTTATTTAAATTTTTTCATTAATACCTAGTTTGTTACAGTAATTTGATATTACTGTATTTGTAATATGATAATGATTTGATATTATTACATTTAAGAGCTGATTAAAATATTCATTAAGTGTATGCTGTGCTCAGTTGCTCAGTCATGTTCAACTCTGAGACCCCATGGAGTCCACCAGACTCCTCTGACAATGAATTTCTCCAGGCAACAGTGCTAGAGTGGGTTGTCATTTCCTTCTCCAGGGGATCTTCCCAACCCAGGGATTGAACCTGCATCTCCTGTGTCTCCTACATTGATAGTGGACTCTTCACCACTGAGCCATCTGGGAAGCACCCTTATTAAGCATAGCCTGATTTATAATAAAGTATGTAAATATTTGCAAAAGTATATATTCTTCCCTTGCAAGGTTAAATATTTAATTTGAATCAATCTATATTAATAATTTATTCATTACACAATAATATTACTAAATTCATTCAAAAAATACATGAAAATGTCACAATTGTGATTGTTCCAGGTAAATACACAAAAAAAGAGAACTGAAAGAATCGAAGGCATTTGCAAAGTAATATTAATCTTAATTATGATCACATTATTGTAAATTCCCATCAATGTATCTCTTTTGCCTAATTGGTCTGCCCATGCTTTGAATGATACTTAAACAGTGCAACTACCATCACTTTTTTTTTTCAATTTTTATTGAGTCTATAATAAGTGTTTGCTTTAATTGAGTCATTCATTCATTCACCAAATATTTACTGAATGCCCATCATATTCCAGGCATTTTTCTTCGTACTATGGATTTTTGTTGTTGTTGTTTAGTTGCTAAGTCATATTCAGCTCTTTTGCAACTCCCTCGACTGTAGCCCACCAAGCTCCTCTGAACATGGGATTTCCCAGGCAAGAATACTGAAGTGGGTTGCCTTTTCCACTGTGGATATCATAGTTAATTAAAAAGATAAATCCAAAAATTCCTGCTCTTACTGAACTCGTTTTCTTATCTCATGGTACCATCTTTGTTGCTTTGATATTTGACACTAAAAGATAATGAAGGTCTGTATTAATTTTGGCTTTCCCTTTTTATCTGTATACCTACTCAGTGGAAGTTGTCAACTTTTAATATTTGTATATCTGTTTCCTCAAGTTTATACTTGCCTAGTAAATTTTACCTATACTTTGACATTTTTTTTTACTTCTTTCTCCCAGTTCTTTGTTGATATTCTCTTTTATACAGAATATACCATTCTTTTATATTCTAGACTTTGTTCTATTTTAACTTTTTATTCCATAAAGTCTATCTATTGGTACACAGCCTCAAGTAGGCAGCTTTCTAGTCTCTGGGGAGAGAGTGGTGTGAAATATATCCAAGGTTGTTACTTCCCTGGAATTTACCTTCATGTGGGAAGAGGCAGATCATATTCTAGGTATTATTAAGCTCCATGGAGACAGTAAAGCAATCAAATGAGATAAAGGGGATATGAGATATTCTAAATAAGCGAGCAGGGAAGGTTTCTCTAAGCAATTGCTTCTTTCTGTATGAATATCCTGACCTGCCTCTTGAGAAATCTATATGCAGGTCAGGAAGCAACAGTTAGAACTGGACATGGAACAACAGACTGGTTCCAAATAGGAAAAGGAGTACGTCAAGGCTGTATATTGTCACCCTGCTTATTTAACTTATATGCAGAGTACATCATGAGAAACACTGGGCTGGAAGAAGCACAAGCTGGAATCAAGATTGCCAGGAGAAATATCAATAACCTCATGCAGATAACATGCAGATGACATGCAGATGACACCACCCTTATGGCAGAAAGTGAAGAGGAACTAAAAAGCCTCTTGATAAAAGTGAAAGAGGAGAGTGAAAAAGTTGGCTTAAAGCTCAACATTCAGAAAACAAAGATCATGGCATCTGGTCCCATCACTTCATGGGAAATAGATGGGGAAAGGGTGGAAACAGCGTCAGACTTTATTTTTCTGGGCTCCAAAATCACTGAAGATGGTGACTGCAGCCATGAAATTAAAAAACACTTACTCCTTGGAAAGAAAGTTATGACCAACTTAGATGGCATATTGAAAAGCAGAGACATTACTTTGCCAACAAAGGTCTGTCTAGTCAAGGCTATGGTTTTTCCAGTTGTCATGTATGGATGTGAGAGTTGGACTATGAAGAAGGCTGAGCACCAAAGAATTGATGCTTTTGAACTGTGTTGTTGGAGAAGACCCTTGAGAGTCCCTTGGACTGCAAGGAGATCCAACCAGTCCATTCTGAAGGAGATCAGTCCTGGGATTTCTTTGGAAGGAATGATGCTAAAGCTGAAACTCCAGTACTTTGGCCACTTCATGCGAAGAGTTGACTCATTGGAAAAGACTCTGATGCTTGGAGGGATTGGAGACAGGAGGAAAAGGGGACGACAGAGGATGAGATGGCTGGATGGCATCACCAACTCGATGGACGTGAGTTTGAGTGAATCGGGGAGATGGTGATGGACAGGGAGGCCTGGCGTGCTGTGATTCATGGGGTTGCAAAGAGTCAGCCACGACTGAGCGACTGAACTGAATGAATATCCAGCCACTCAAGAGATTTAAGAGAATAGTGTTGTAGGAAGAGGAAAGAGCAGGTACTTAAGATTTACTGAAAGAAAGCCGCTGTAGCCAAATTGCTTGGAGTAGGTGGGACTGAGGTTAGAAGATTTATGCCAAATACTCGAGGCCTTTAAGTATGTAGGAGAATGTTCAAGGCTGTTTTGTTTTAAAATGTGACCTCAAATGTGAGAACAATCAGCTCAAGGTAACCTGTCATTTTAGATATAGAACTGTCAGGAAGAACATGCAAGAGAGGTGTCCAAATTGGTTCTGCTACTGTTAATAAATCTCCCACCACAAATTATGTGAGCAAGAGCTAAGAATTCTTTACAGAAGATAGTTACTCTGAGGAGGATAAAGAATTCTATGGAGTCTTCCTTTCTTCTGTAGCCACAGATGGTCATTCCCTCCCACTAAGAATGAAAGTTTCCAAGAGCACGTTTGGAAAGACTGACACGTGTCCTGGATTTAGAAAGGCACTGCAACTGATGCCCCATGTCATGCCTGGAAAAACGTCTAAAGGCCAGAGGTGGGCTGGAGAAGCCTGGAGTGACAGATGTGAGGGAGACGTGCGGAAGCACTGAGGTTCAGAGTTTGGCTGTGAGTTTTCCTGTGGAAACTTCCGAGAAAGGAAGTTAGGTGAGAGTCCTCCCAGACGGGGAACAAACCCAGTGATCGGATCCCTGTAGAGAGGTTCTCCTGAGGGCAGGACAGTGGGAAGGCCAAAACCGGTCCTTGGAAGCAGCACTGCACAGATCAGGATGCTGGGGGTGGGGGGGCAGCGTGCAGTGATAGGATCTCCAAGAGCCTGCAGAAGCACCTCACAGGCAGAAAAAGCAAATACAGCCAGATTTACATATCAGACATGAGCACAGTTCCAGGTTGCTGGACTAGAGTAGCAGCTGTCACACGAAGTTGTGAGTCCTGGGAACTTCCCGCTCCTGCTGGGGGCTGGCTTAGCTGGAGGAGAAGGGAGCCACATTTGGCAAGACATCCCCTTTCCACTTGGTGGGTTCAAAAGAAAAGAAATGAGGGGAAAAGAAAAGAAGCTTTGAAAGGAAAGAGGAAATCAGCCTTTGCTTTATATCAAAGCAGACTCTCTAAATTAGAAAATGAGGCTTTTAGTCAATATTGGAGAGTGACTGAAAAATCTATGAACTCTTGGTGGTATTTGGGAGCAGGAGTATGAAAAAGTCTATTTCAATCTTTCCATCCTACAGTTTTATTTTTTTCAATAAACTGGCAGGACTTTAATAGACTTAGACTTACCTATATTTTAAAATCTAGATCTATTTATTTTCATAAGTGACAGGACTAGTTTTTCTGCTTATGTTTAACTTCTATTTTTGTTAATGTTATCTGGAAAGTGTATTATATTCATATTTTTTAATTTATTTACTTTCCTACAAAGAACAATGTTTAATGTTTGCATTAATTTTAGCCACAGGAATTAATTTTTAAACTGAATTCGTTGCTTCTATGTCTCAACTGAAATCCTTTAAAATCACAATCTCTTTGTTCTTCCATCCCTCATGTCATTTATCTCTCAGTCAATTGAAGTATCTCTTTGATTAATTTTTTACAGAAAGTATATTGGCCTCCTAATGTCTGAGAAGGACTTGGCTTTATCTTTGAAAAAGAATGACAATTTGGTTGAATAAATATTTTCAAAAGTGCAATCTTTTTACTTTAAAACTTTTCTCTTTTTTAGGTATTCAGTATTGCACAGATACCTGCTGAAAATCTGATTTGGGTTCTAAGTATATTGGTACAGTTTTGTTTTGTTTTGCCTGTATCTTTTTATTACCAGACTTTGTCTAGGATTTGTGTCTCTTTACCTTAGTTAAAATTGCTTTGCAAAGAAGTTGAAGGACCTTTTTCAGGTTAGCGGTGTTTTCATCTTGCATTTATTTGATCACTGCTTATAATCCATCTATTCTGTTTCTCATTCTGAGAGCTGTATTATATGCAAGTTTAAACTTCTATCTTGCATGAGCTGGTCTCAAGAACAAGTGTCCTCTGCTTCAAATCTGCAGTGGTCAGTAATGAAGTTATGCTGCTGCTGCTAGTCACTTCAGTCGTGTCTGACTTTGTGTGACCCTGTAGACAGCAGCCCACCAGGCTCCTCTGTCCCTGGGATTCTCAAGGCAAGAACACTTGAGTGGGTTGCCATTTCCTTCTCCAGTGCATGAAAGTGAAAAGTGAAAGTGTTAGTTGCTCAGTCGTGTCCGACTCTTGGCGACCCCATGGATTGCAGCCTTCCAGGCTGCTCCATCCATGGGATTTTCCAGGCAAGAGTACTGGAGTGGGTTGCCATTGCCTTCTTCCAATGAAGTTATGAATGTCTTCCTTATTGCTTCTCCTGGATCTGTGCTTTCATATAAGAAGCTCATTCTGCCTGCATAATTAATATAGATTCACTAAAGCTGCATAAGACTGGCCTTTTTGCTACTATAAAATCATCCTCCATATTTTTTTTTCTTCTTTTAGGCCATTTCTGTGGAAATCTGGTATGGAGTTACATCCATCTGTATTCTAATAAAAACATCTTATACAGATAAAAAGCACTTATTTTATGCAATGTTTTAGTTGCACTTTTATCGAAATAGCTATATCCGTGTACTGAATGTAATGCCTAACAAACATATGAATAGAAGTATAGGCTCAGATTTATGAACATGAATTTTTTTCATTTTGATATTCTAAAAATTGCATCATTTGAGTAAATTTGAATTTTCTCCAAGTGAGGTTGAACATGATTTAACTTGGTGTTTATAAATGATATTTCCAGGTCCTTGATCTTTTTATAAAATAGGTTCTAATAGGTCACTTATAAATATGAAAGAGATCTTTGTACAGTAAGAATGCTAATGTTACATTATATTAGTTACAGTAGGCTCGCCACCATAACAAAGAGACTCTTAAAATAATTGTCTTCTCTTTTGTAGAGACTTTTACTTTATTATTTTTTTTAATTTTATTTTATTTTTAAACTTACATAATTGTATTAGTTTTGCCAAATATCAAAATGAATCCACCACAGGTATACATGTGTTCCCCATCCTGAACCCTCCTCCCTCCTCCCTCCCCATACCATCCCTCTGGGTCATCCCAGTGCACTAGCCCCAAGCATCCAGTATCGTGCCTG
>NW_011494522.1:2814782-2815320 GCF_000754665.1 Bison bison bison
CGTGTTGTTCAGCCTCCATATGTTGGATTTTTTAATAGTTTTTCTCCTGTAATTGAGATCTAATCTTACTGCATTGTGGTCAGAAAAGATGCTTGGAATGATTTCTATTTTTTGAATTTACCAAGGCTAGCTTTATGGCCCAGGATGTGATCTATCCTGGAGAAGGTTCCATGTGCGCTTGAGAAAAAGGTGAAATTCATTGTTTTGGGATGAAATGTCCTATAGATATCAATTAGGTCTAACTGGTCTATTGTATCATTTAAAGTTTGTGTTTCCTTGTTAATTTTCTGTTTAGTTGATCTATCCATAGGTGTAAGTGGGGTATTAAAGTCTCCCACTAATATTGTGTTATTGTTAATTTCTCCTTTCATACTTGTTAGCATTTGTCTTACATACTGTGGTGCTCCCGTGTTGGGTGCATATATATTTATAATTGTTATATCTTCTTCTTGGATTGATCCTTTGATCATTATGTAGTGACCTTCTTTGTCTCTTTTCACAGCCTTTGTTTTAAAGTCTAATTTTTATCTGATATGAG
>NW_011494523.1:0-345 GCF_000754665.1 Bison bison bison
CTCTGCCTGCCACTGCCTCTGTGGGCCGTTCCCCCGCAGTGACTGGGACGCTCTTTTCTTTGGCTTGTCTTTCATTTGACCCAAGACTTCCCAAACAATATCCAGGTGTAGAATGTGTACCTTGTCGAGTACATCTAGGAGACGCTGTTGTCACATAAGCCCCACGCCCCTGATCTATAAAAAAAACAGAGGGATAAAGAACACAAGAGTCAAATATGCCAAAGGTGCCTGAGATGTTGGCTAAGATGAGCACTGAAGAGTGTCTGTGGGATCAGGAAGTATGGATATTAATGATGGCCATGACGAGGCCAGTTACAGGGGAGTGACTGGGACAAAAGCTCCACG
>NW_011494523.1:3133-4264 GCF_000754665.1 Bison bison bison
CCGGGTTGAAAAAAGATCTCAAAGTCTTTTGCTGTAATCAGCGACGTATTTTTTTTCTGCGCTTCCGCCGGTTGGCTGGTTCCAAGTGCTGAGGAAAATGCTGAGACACATATTAAGCACACTGAAAAATTAACAACAAAGAGAAAATATTAAGCAGGTCAAGAGAAAAGTAGCAAATAACATAAGAGGGAATCCCCATAAGATTATGAGCTGATTTCTCAGCAGAAACTCTGCAGGCCAGAAGGGAGTGGCATGATATATTTAAAGCGGTGAAAGGGAAAAACCTACAACCAAACATACTCTACCAAGCAAGGCTCTTGTTTCAGATTCAACAGAGAAATCAAAAGACAGGCAAAGGCTCAGAGAATTCAACAGTTCCACACCAACTTTACAACAAAGACTAATGTAACATCTCTAGGCAGAAACAAAAAGGCCAGGCCTAGAAACAAGAAAATTATGAATGGGAAAGCTCACCAGTAAAGACAAACAGATGATAAATATCGTAAATCATCCACAAACAAATATGATATCAAAAGCAGCAGTTATGAGAGGATGGGAGTACAAATTCAGGATACTGAAATTAAGAGACCAGTAAAGTTAAACAAGTATATATACTCTTTTACTCAGGCATGTGTGACTGTTTGCAACTCCATGGCCTATAGCTCTCCAGGCCCCTCTGTCCATGAAATTTTTCCAATCAAGAATACTGGAGTGGTTTCCATCTCTTCCTCCAGGGGATCTTCCCAACCCAGGAATCAAACCAAAATCTTCTGCATCTCCTGCATTGGCAGGGGGATTCTTTAGCACTTGAACCACCTTGGAAGATATATATATATATGTATATAAATGTGTATGTGGTGTGTGTATAGACAGCTACAACAAAAAACTCATGATAACCAAACATCTATAATAGATATAGACACAAAAAAGACAAGGGGATCCAAACACAACACTAAAGATAGTCATCAAATCACAAAAGGAAGTTTAGAATAAACACCTTTAGAACCCCAAAACAATTTTTAAAATGTCAATAAGAACATAAATGTCAGTAATTAACTTAAATGTAAATGGATGAAATGCTGCATCCTAAAGAAAAAGAAAAAATAATGGATTAAAAAAAGATGAAGACCC
>NW_011494523.1:7378-8285 GCF_000754665.1 Bison bison bison
ACCCATTTATGATAAAAACTGTCCAGAATGTGGTCATGGATGGGAACATACCTCAACCTACTAATGGACATATATGATAAATTCACAGCAAACATTCTCAATGGTGAAAAAATGATGGCATTTCCTCTAAAAAGAAGAACAAGACAAGGTAACCACATTTGCCACTTTTATTCAACGTAATTTTGAAAGTCCTAGCCATGGAAGAGAGAAGAAATAGAAATAAAAGGAACCCCAATGGGAAAGAAGATGCAAAACTGTCATAAATTATTAGGATAGTTGCTTTACAATTTTGTGTTATTCTTCCCAGTTCTTCCTCCGCTGAGTCCCCAAGTCTGTTCTGTACGTCTGTGTCTCTATTGTTGCCTTGCAAATAGGCTTATCAGTATCGTTGTTTTAGATCTCATATATATGCGTTAATATATGATTTTTGTTATTCTCTTTCTTACTTCACTCTGTATAATAGGCTCTAGGTACATTCATTATAACACTCATTAGAACTGACTCAAAAGTGTTCCTTTCTATGGCTGAGTAGTATTCTGCTCACATATGTACCCAGCTTCTTCATCCATTCATCTGTGGGTGGACATCTAGGTTGCTTATATGTCTTAGGTATTATAAATGGTGCTGCAATGAATGGTACAAAAAGTACATGTGTCTTTTTGAATGAAATACAATGAAGTCTCTGTGGAATGAAGTACAATGCAAAACCACCTTGCTGACAGTCGGATCTTCAGGTCTGTGGTGCTTTCCCAATTGCAATTGGTAGAATAAAGTCAGTGTCTTTATTATTTTGCTTTTACTCTTTCCCAGTGTCTTACTGGTATCAATTGGTAGGAAAAAAATCACAAAGAATTAATCTCAAAAATATACAAACAGCTCATGCAGCTCAATAACAAAACAATAAATG
>NW_011494523.1:8385-10017 GCF_000754665.1 Bison bison bison
ATCATATCTTGAGTCACAAATCAAGCCACATAAATTTAAGAAAATTGAACTCATATCAAGAGTCTTTTCTGATCACAATGCTGTGGGATTAGAAATAAACTATAAGAAAAAACTATAAAAAGAATACAAACGTGGGGAGGATAAACAATATGCTACTAAAAAACCAATGGATCCTTGAAAAAGTCAAAGAGGAAATGAAAAAATACCTAGAGACAAATGAAAATGAAAACATGACAATCCAAAACTTATGGGATACAGCAAAAGCAGTTCTAAGAAGGAAGTTTATAGAAAGAAAATCTTACCTCAGGAAACAAGAAAATCTCAAATAAACAACCTTACACCTAACGTAGCTAGAGGAAGAAGAACAAGCAACACCCCTGTTTACTTGAAGAAAAGAAATCATAAAACTCAGAGCAGAAATAAATAAAATAGAGACAAAGAAACGATAGGAAAAATATCAGTGGAACTAAAAGCTGGTTCTTTGAAAAGATAAACAAAATTGATAAAACATTAGCTAGAGTCATCAAGAAATGAAGGGAGAGGACTCAAATCAATAAAATCAGAAATGAAACAGAAGCTACAGTGGACACCACTGAAATACAAAGGATCATAAGAGACTACTACAAGGAACTATATGCTACTAAAATGGACAACCTGGAAGAGATGGACACGTTCATAGAAAGCTACACTCTCCCGAGACTGAATTAGGAGTAAATAGGTAAAAAAAGGACACACTAATCATGAGTACTGAGATTAAAACTGTGATTTAAAGTCTCCCAACAGAGAAATCTTGAGATTGTTGAGACCCTGGAGGGGGCCTGGCCAACCAAGTCCCAGGCTTAGCAACATTCTGAGTTTTTTACAAGACAAAACAAACAGCATTAACATAAAACCAGTCTTGAAATTTGATCACAGATTGATGAAGGTATCAGTTTGCACCCTTCCTGGGATTATAAGTGGGATCCCAGAACTGCAGTCTTTGAAGTCTCACCCACAGAGAGGACATGCTGCCTGGGACCCTTTCCAAATTGGTTCCCCAGATGTGCCATAACACATGACTTTAAATCTGGATATTGGTCAAAACCCAATTTGGTGGATCTTCTCTTTCTATTTCTCTTTTCTTTTAATGTTAGTATATTGAAAGTAAACTAAATAATTCTCTAATAAATATCTGTGTTATTTATTTGTGGGGGAAAAAAAAAAACTCCCAACAAACAAAAGTCCATGAATAGGTACCATCACAGAATTCTATTGTTTACAGATCACTTTTACTTATGAAATTATTCCAAAAAACTGCAGAAGAAAAAAACAGTCCCACATTCTTTTTATGAAGCCACCATCACCCTGATACATAAACAGGACAAAAATACAACAAAAACGACAACAACAAATTACAGGCTAATTTCACTGATGAACGTGGAGGCAAAAAAAAACTCAATAAAATACTAGCTAACCAAATACTGCGATATATTGATAGGATCATACACCCTGATAAACTGAGATTTATCCCAGGAAAGCAAGGGCTCTTCAATATACACAAATCATTCAATGGACACACTACATTAAGACATTGAAGAATAAAAACCATGTAATCATCTTAATAGACGCAGAAAAAGTTTTTATTCTTCAATG
>NW_011494523.1:11614-13359 GCF_000754665.1 Bison bison bison
ACAGGGGCTCAGAACACGTTTACCATCTTATGAGTGATGTAAAGTAGGTACACAGAGCAGTGCAGCTGCGTTATGCTGTCAATTCGTTGCAAACAACCCATGGAAACGAGTGGCTGGAGTAAACCTCTCCACTCAGGTTTCTGTTGCTCCAGGGCCGTTTGTGTTTTTTTATCCCCACATCATCCAGAAGCTTATTGTACGAGGGAAACGCCCTCCTTTCCCCTTCCTAGTGCATAATCATTATAGCAGCCATTTCTCAACTGAATTGTCAGTGAGTGAACCCTGAAAATCCTCAGCTCTAATTTTGGTTCCCTCAAGCAGGTGAGGGGAATCCTGTCATCTCTCCCCACTCTGACAGGAGTGTCTAATGTCCGTTTCTTCCCACTTGGCTTCCTCTTTATTCTGTATCTTGGACACTCCTTTACCTCCTGAGACTGAGGTCTGTCCTAGGCTATGGCTGCTTTCAGCACTGTGCTGAGGGCATAGATGACCAGGTAGGCGCTGGGGGGATACTTGTTGGTTGAATACAGCTCAGAGAGCCAGGCTACTTTATTTCACGGGTGAGAAGTGTAACCTCCGTGCAGGCTGCCATCAGCAGGATGGACGGTTTGAACCTGCTGATCAGTGTCCTTGGGCAAGTCCATAGGCTTTCTGTCACCCTGCTCTCCCCTCTTCCTCTTGCTTCCATAGCTTCTTCTACTCCGTACCTTCCCCGTGCCCTCCTTTGTGCTCCCTCTGCTCTCCGTGTACATGTACACCGTGCCAGAGACCACCCTGTCTCCCAGCTTCATGTTGTGTGATTGTCAGTTCCCTTTCTAATTAGACCACTTTGAGGAGTTTTCTCTTTGCTCACAGTCCATGGTAGACACCCCAATACAGTAAGCATCATGGGTCTCCTTTTATTCTTTTTCCTTTGTTTTACCCTTCCCCCCACATTTTTTTTCCTTTTTTGAGGAATCAATATGGTATTGTGAGTAAGGACACTGGCTCTGATTCAGATAACCTTCCTTTCCACCTAGTTCTGCCACTTGTTATCACATCATCTTGAGAAATTAAACTGGCCCACTGTGCCATATGAGCCTCACCTGAAAATGGGTGAATTATTCTTAATAACGACATGAACTGAGCAGGTGGGTTTTGTGTTGAATGAGGTTCGTAGAAATGTGTTGCATGTTCCCTGTTGTAACAAATACTGAGCTGCAGCGGGGCAGGTTGCAGGTCAGGCCTTACCCTCAAGCTTCACGAAGCACTTCGAGGTCACATTAGACATCTATGTCCAGCCCTAGAGGCTCCGTCCTTCTCAGCCACAGTCCTCGAGCTTTTCCCTCACAGCTAGACGAACCCTCACAAGGAGGCTGGCTTTTCTGTTACACCTCTCCCACCTGGAAACCACCCACAGACTTCATCTCTGTTGCGTGCATCATTCTCTTCCTGGTAATTTTGTCTTCAGATGGATTGAGGCTCCTCCTATTGCAAGGGGATGCCCATAACTAATAACAAGGGTGTGATGTTTCCCTGCTCCCCCATGGCATGGAAAGTCTCTGGGACCTGTGCCCAAACTCCTCTCCCCATGTCGTCTCCCTCCATCCCACAGTTCACAGTTTACACTCAAGCTGGGTTCCAGTGCAGGCCCTACCAGCCCAGGCACTCTGCTTCAGCCTCAAATTCCTTATCTGTAAAGTGGCAATAACTCTACCTGTTGGTGAGGTTTATTGGGAGACCTAGTGGGGATAACAGATGTAAAA
>NW_011494523.1:13459-14700 GCF_000754665.1 Bison bison bison
ATGGAGGTTGCACAGTCTGTATATGACTTATTTCTCTTTCTCTCGATGGGGATTGATGCTCTTAAGCCGATACTGAATCTTCCTATGGACATTGGTCGATCCAGAATAATTGGGCTCAAGTTGGTGTTCACCAGGTTCAGAAGTAGGCTCTTTCCTTGGCATCACCTCCCTCTCCACCTCATGCCCCACTTCACAAAATGAGAAAATATAATGAAGTAGTTTCAGGGAAAATGCATTTCCTGTATTGAAATCATCGCAGGTGTTTTTTCTCAAGAGTGTGTGAGTTAGGCACTGATGTGACATAGGAATAAGTACATACTTTTAATAGGCTCCTTGAGTCCTGCCTTGGTGTGCAATGCTTTTGAAAACTTTTATCTCCTGAATCGCCCAGCAGCAGTGTATAGTAATTTTGAAAGGAAGGTATCTTTCAATGTCTGGATTCCTGGAGTACAGCTGATCCTGGACAGTAGACCTGTGCGGTGGTCAGAAATTTGGATATATGATTAGTTAGGGGTTTCCATTTATATTTCAATTGTTCATTAGTCTCTAAGTCATGTCCCATTCTTTTGCGGCCCCATGGACTCTACCCACCAGGCTTTTCTGTCCATGGGATTTCCCAGGACAGAATACTGGAGTGGGTTGCCATTTCCTTTTTCAGGGGATCTTCATGACCCAGGGATCAAACCCCAGTCTCCTGCATTAGCAGGTGAATTCTTTACCACTGAGCCACCATGGAAGCCCTTGTATTTCCAATATCATTGCCTTATATTTGACCTACCTCTATTGGGTGTATTACATATGTCTGTGCCTGTGTGTTAGGCTTGCGTCACATGTTTTTTTTTGTCCACAGCAGTAAAGTGAAGTGGCTTGCTTTGCTTAAGTCTCTCAGGGTATCAGAAACAGAGAAAATGCATAAAGAGAAAGGGTTTCCTTAACTTAAGGAAAAGAATTTCCACAACTCCCTATGAAAGGGGTTTAGTCTCCTGACTAGAACCTATTAATATTCAATGAAATCTTTTGTGACTGCTCATTATAGGAAAGCAATGGTTCTACTGTTTTTACTTGAATATTGGCTACATTTAAAATTATGCTTGAGACTGTGTGAAATAGATAAGTAAAACTACAGATCCCAGTGATCCATTTGCTTTACCCTGCATATGGGTGCAGTACAAGCTCAGTGTAAACCATCAGATTGGGTGAGTACAATGTGCCCTGCAAGGAAATATTTTTTATAAAGTAGA
>NW_011494523.1:17056-17566 GCF_000754665.1 Bison bison bison
AAGCAGCAGTGGAGTTCCAGGAAGACCTCCTTCCTCTCCCTCTGGGCCCCACTCTGCCTCTGCAACCCATGGTCACAGGAAGAGCCAGGGTGGTGGTGGGGGACGTGGGTTGCTGAGATCACAGTCTCAATGTATGATCCTTAGACTCCACAGACACTTTAATGTATTTTTTCTCCCTGGATGATCTGATCTTCCTCATGAGTGTTCACCCTTCATACTGGTTAGTAACGGGAAAACCCCCACTGAAGTTGCTTCTGACTTGGAAAGTGTGGTTGCATGCAACCAACTGAATATCCACAGATACAAATGCTCAGTCTATTCTGGTGAAAATGCTCTCTAATTCTTTCAGCGAAGGAGCAGGGGTATATGTCACTTACAAGTCTCACAGTCATGTGGGAGAGGGAGTCTATAACACGGCATAGGTTTGTTTCTTCACAGAGGCCTCAGTGTTCCCTGAGGGAAAAATGACTGTCCTCTCCTGGCTCCAGCTGTTGACGCTAACCTGTACTG
>NW_011494524.1:0-1026 GCF_000754665.1 Bison bison bison
AATAGATTTAAGGGGCCTAGACCTGATAGATTCCCTGATGAACTATGGACAGAGGTTTGTAACATTATACAGGAGACAGGAATCAAGACCATCCCCATAGAAAAGAAATGCAAAAGAGCAAAATGTCTTTCTGGGGAGGCCTTATAGTTAGCTGTGAAAAGAAGAGAAGAAAAAAGCAAAAGATAAAAGGAAAGATATAAGCATCTGAATGCAGAGTTTCAAAGAATGGCAAGGAGATATAAGAAAGCCTTCTCAGCAATCAATGCAAAGACATAGAGGAAAACAACAGAATGGAAAAGACTAGAGATCTCTTAAAGAAAATTAGAGATGCCAAGGGAATATTTCATGCAAAGATGGGCTCGATAAAGGACAGAAATGGTACAGACCTGACAGAAGCAGAAGTTACTAAGAAGAGGTGGCAAGAATACACAGGAGACCTGTACAAAAAAGATCTTCACGACCCAGATAATCACGATGGTGTGATCACTCACCTAGAGCCAGATATCCTGGAATGTGAAGTTAAGTGGGCCTTAGAAGCCATCACTACAGACAAAGTTAGTGGAGGTGATGGAATTCCAGTGGAGCTATTTCAAACCCTGAAAGATGATGCTGTGAAAGTGCTGCATTCCATTTGCCAGAAAATTTGGAAAACTTGGCAGTGGCCACAGTACTGGAAAAGGTCAATTTTCATTCCAATCCCAAAGAAAGACAATGCCAAAGAATATTCAAACTACTGAACAATATCACGCATCACACACGCTAGTAAAGGAATGCTCAAAATTCTCCAAGTCAGGCTTTAGCAATATGTAAAAGGTGAGCTTCCAGATGTTCAAGTCGGTTTTAGAAAAGGAAGAGGAACCAGAGATGAAATTGCCAACATCCACTGGATCCTCGAAAAAGCAAGAGAGTTCCAGATAAATATCTATTTCTGCTTTATTGACTATGCCAAAGACTTGTGTGGATCACAATAACTGTGCAGAATTCTGGAAGAGGTGGAAATACCAGACCACTTGACCTGCCTCTTGA
>NW_011494524.1:4331-4781 GCF_000754665.1 Bison bison bison
CCATCCCTGTGGGTCATCCCAGTGCAGCAGCCCCAAGTATCCAGTGTTGTGCATCGAACCTGGACTGGTGACTCATTTCATATATGATATTATACATGTTTCAATGCCATTCTCCCAAATCATCCCACCCTCTCCCTCTTCCACAGAGTCCAAAAACTGTTCTATACATCAGTGTCTCTTTTGCTGTCTCGTATACAGGGTTATTGTTACCATCTTTCTAAATTCCATATATATGCGTTAGTATACTGTATTGGTGTTTTTCTTTCCGGCTTACTTCACTCTGTATAATAGGCTCCAGTTTCATCCACCTCATTGGAACTGATTCAAATGTATTCTTTTTTAATGGCTGAGTAATACTCCATTGTGTATATGTGCCGGGGACCAGCCCCGGCTGATCCAGGGTATTCGAAGGAGAGACGGCATAGGCGAGGATCAGGATACAATAGCTTC
>NW_011494524.1:4881-5979 GCF_000754665.1 Bison bison bison
AAATTCACCCATTCCAGTCCATTTTAGTTCTCTGATTCCTAGAATGTCGACGTTCACTCTTGTCATCTCTTGTTTGACCACTTCCAATTTACCTTGATTCATGGACCTGACGTTCCAGGTTCCTATGCAATATTGCTCTTTTCAGCATCAGACCTTGTTTCTATCATGAGTCATGTCCACAACTGGGTACTGTTTTTGCTTTGGTTCCATCCCTTCATACTTTCTGGAGTTATCTCTCCACTGATCTCCAGTAGCATAGTGGGCACCTACTGACCTGGGGAGTTCCTCTTTCAGTACCCTATCATTTTGCCTCTTCACAGTTCATGGGGTTCTCAAGGCCAGAATACTGAAGTGGTTTGTCATTCCCTTCTCCAGTGGACCACATTCTGTCAGACCTCTCCACCATGACCCGCCCACCTTGGGTTGCCCCACAGGCATGGCTTAGTTTCATTGAGTTAGACAAGGCTGTGGTCCTAGTGTGATTTCATTGACTAGTTTTCTGTGAGTATGGTTTCTGTGTGTCTGCCCTCTGTTGTCCTCTTGTAAAACCTACCATTTTATTTGGGTTTCTCTTACCTTGGACGTGGGGTATCTCTTCATGGCTGCTCCAGAAAAGTGCTACTGCTGCTCCTACCTTGGACAAAGGGTATCTCCTCACTGCCACCCCTTCTGACCTTGTACATGGAATAACTCCTCTAGGCCCTCCTGTGCCCGTGCAGCCACCGCTCTTTGGAGGTGGGGTTGCTCCTCCGGGCTGCCGCCCTTAACCTCTGATGCAGGGTCGCTCCTCTCCACTGCCGCCCCTGAACTCGGACGTGGGGTAGCTCCTCTCGACTGTTCATGCACCATGGCAGCCTGGCACTCTTGGCCACTGCCCCTGACCTCGAATGTGGGGTAGCTGCCCACGCTAAATTTTCAGGCTCTAACAAAATTCCAATGGATAAATGTCCTTACAAAACCATTTCACATAAATTTGCAATAGCCCTGTCACCGAGTATAATGAAATTTTAATTTATCTTTTTTTTGGCTTTATTTTATTTTATTTTTTTAACTTTACAATATTGTATTGGTTTTGCCATATATCAAAATGAATCCGCC
>NW_011494524.1:6470-9512 GCF_000754665.1 Bison bison bison
TTCCCCATCCTGAACCCTCCTCCCTCCTCCCTCCCCATACCATCCCTCTGGGTCTTCCCAGTGCACCAGCTGCAAGTATCCAGTGTTGTGCATCGAACCTGGACTGGTGACTCATTTCATATATGATATTAAACATGTTTCAATGCCATTCTCCCAGATCATCCCACCCTCTCCCTCTTCCACAGAGTCCAAAAGACTGTTCTATACATCAGTGTCTCTTTTGCAGTCTCATACACAGGGTTATTGTTACCATCTTTCTAAATTCCATATATATGCATTAGTATACTGTATTGGTGTTTTTCTTTCCGGCTTACTTCACTCTGTATAATAGGCTCCAGTTTCATCCACCTCATTAGAACTGATTCAAATGTATTCTTTTTAATGGCTGAGTAATACTCCATTGTGTATATGTACCACTGCTTTCTTATCCATTCATCTGCTGATGGACATCTAGGTTGCTTCCATGTCCTGGCTATTATAAACAGTGCTGTGATGAACACTGGGGTACAGGTGTCTCTTTCAATTCTGGTTTCCTCAGTATGTATGCCCAGCAGTGGGATTGCTGGGTCATAAGGCAGTTCTATTTCCAGTTTTTTAAGGAATATCCACACTGTTCTCCATAGTGGCTGTACTGGTTTGCATTTACACCAACAGTGTAAGAGGGTACCTTTTTCTCCACACCCTCTCCAGCACTTATTGCTTGTAGACTTTTGGATCGTAGCCATTCTTACCAGTGTGGGATGGTACCTCATAGTGTTCTGATTTGCATTTCTCTGATAATGAGTGATGTTGAGCATCTTTTCATGTGTTTGTTAGCCATCTGTATGTCTTCTTTGGAGAAATGTCTATTAAGTTCTTTGGCCCATTTTTTGATTGAGTCATTTATTTTTCTGGAATTGAGCTGTAGGAGTTGCTTATACATTTTTGAGATTCGTTGTTTGTCAGTTGCTTCATTTGCTATTATTTTCTCCCATTCTGAAGGCTGTCTTTTCACCTTGCTTATGGTTTCCTTTGTTGTGCAGAAGCTTTTAAGTTTAATTAGGTCCCATTTGTTTATTTTTGCTTTTATTTCCAATATTCTGTGAGGTGGGTCATAGAGGATCCTGCTGTGATGTATGTCAGAGAGTGTTTTGCCTATGTTCTCCTCTAGGAGTTTTATAATTTCTGGTCTTACGTTTAGATCTTTAATCCATTTTGAGTTTATTTTTGTGCATGGTGTTAGAAAGTGTTCTAGTTTCATTCTTTTACAAGTGGTTGACCAGTTTTCCCAGCACCACTTGTTAAAGAGATTGTCTTTAATCCATTGTATATTCTTGCCTCATTTGTCAAAAATAAGGTGTCCATATGTGTGTGGATTTATCTCTGGGCTTTCTATTTTGTTCCATTGATCTATATTTCTGTGTTTGTGCCTGTACCATACTGTCTTGACTGTGGCTTTGTAGTAGAGCCTGGAGTCAAGCAGGTTGATCCTCCAGTTCCATTTTTCTTTCTCAAGATTGCTTTGGCTATTTGAGGTTTTTTGTATTTCCATACAAATTGTGAAATTATTTATTCTAGCTCTGTGAAGAATACTGTTGGTAACTTGATAGGGATTGCATTGAATCTATACATTGCTTTGGGTAGTATACTCATTTTCACCATACTGATTCTTCCAAAATACCCCATTCACACCTATGGATAGATCAACTAAACAGAAAATTCACAAGGAAACACAAACTTTAAATGATACAATAGACCAGTTAGACCTAATTGATATCTAAAGGACATTTCATCCCAAAACAATGAATTTCATCTTTTTCTCAAGCTCACACGGAACCTTCTCCAGGAGAGATCACATCCTGGGCCATAAATCTAGCCTTGGTAAATTCAGAAAAATAGAAATCATTCCAAGCATCTTTTCTGACCACAGTGCAGTAAGATTAGATCTCAATTACAGGAGAAAAACTATTAAGAATTCCAAGAAATGGAGGCTGAACAACACACTGCTGAATAACCAACAAATCACAGAAGAAATTAAAAAAGTAATCAAAATTTGCATAGAAACAAATTAAAATGAAAACACAACAACCCAAAACCTGTGGGACACTGTAAAAGCAGTGCTAAGGGGAAGCTTCATAACAATACAGGCATATCTCAAGAAACAAGAAAAAAGTCAAATAAATAACCTAACTGTACAGCTAAAGCAACTAGAAAAAGAAGAAATGAAGAACCCCAGGGTTAGTAGAAGGAAAGAAATCTTAAAAATTAGAGCAGAAATAAATGCAAAAGAAACAAAAGAGACCATAGCAAAAATCAACAAAGCCAAAAGCTAGTTCTTTGAAAGGATAAATAAAATTGACAAACCATTAGCCAGATTCATCAAGAAACAAAGGGAGAAAAATACAAATACAATAAAATTAGAAATGAAAACGGAGAGATCACAACAGACAACATAGAAATACAAAGGATCATAAGAGACTACTATCAGCAATTATATGCCAATAAAATGGACAACGTGGAAGAATAGGACAAATTCTTAGAAAAGTACAACTTTCCAAAACTGAATCAGGAAGAAATAGAAAATCTTAACAGACCCATCACAAGCATGGAAACTGAAACTGTAATCAGAAATCTTCCAGCAAACAAAAGCCCAGGTCCAGACAGCTTCACAGCTGAATTCTACCAAAAATTTAGAGAAAAGCTAACACCTATCCTACTCAAACTCTTCCAGAAAATTGCAGAGGAAGGTAAACTTCCAAACTCATTCTATGAGGGCACCACCACCCTAATACCAAAACCTGACAAAGATGCCACAAAAAAAGAAAACTACAGGCCAATATCACTGATCAACATAGGTGCAAAAATCCCTAACAAAATTCTAGCAATCAGAATCCAACAGTACATTAAAAAGATCATACACCATGACCAAGTGGGTTTTATCCCAGGGATGCAAGTATTCTTCAATAACCGCAAATCAATCAATGTAATACACCACATTAACAAATTGAAAAATAAAAAAACATATGATTATCTCAATAGATGCAGAGAAAGCCTTTGACAAAA
>NW_011494524.1:9612-28205 GCF_000754665.1 Bison bison bison
CTCATCCTCTGTCGTCCCCTTCTCCTCTTGCCCCCAATCCCTCCCAGCATCAGAGTCTTTTCCAATGAGTCAACTCGTCGCATGAGGTGACCAAAGTACTGGAGTTTCAGCTTTAGCATCATTCCCCAGGGCTGATCTCCTTTAGAATGGACTGGTTGGATCTCCTTGCAGTCCAAGGGACTCTCAAGAGTCTTCTCCAACACCACAGTTCAAAAGCATCAATTCTTCGGCTCTTAGCCTTCTTCACAGTCCAACTCTCACATCCATACATGATCACAGGAAAAACCATAGCCTTGACTAGACGAAACTTTGTTGGCAATGTAATGTCTCTCAACATAATAAACGCTATATATGGAATTTTAATTTAATTTGTGAGAAGTTTTGCCCAGTTGTTGCTCTTCAGATTCCTTATAGACTGACATCCCTGTTCACTAATGCAGAACTCCTCATCCTTCATTTACCTCTAAGCAATCTCCAAAACAATGAAAATATATCAGTATGATTGTGTGCCAATATACTCCCATACATAACAGCTAAATACTAGTAGTATATTCAATAGTTCATTGTTTCAGTCCATGTGGTTGTAATGGGCTAAACTGTGACTCACCCACAACATTTTTATCTTGAAATCCTAATGCTTTTAACCTGATAGTGCGACTTCCCTGAAGACAGGGTCTTTGGAGAGAAAGTAAAGATTAAATGATGTGACCAGTTTCAATTCAGTTCAGTCGCTCAGTAATGTCTGACTCTTTGCAATCCCACGGACTGCAACACCCCAGGCCTCCCTGTCTGTCACCAACTCGCAGAATTTATTCAAACCCATGTCCATTGAGTCAGTTTAGGTCCTGATCAAAAACGACTGATGTTCTTATGAGAAGAGGATGCACAGTTACCACAGAGGAAAGGAAGGTGAAGATACAGGGAGATGGCTGACAATGCACTAAAGAGAGGCCTCAGAGAAATCAGTCCTCTTGATAACTTGACTGGGACAACTTAGTCTCTAGAACTTTGGGAAAATAAACTTCTATTGTTGAAGTCCCTCACACTGTGGTTCTTTGTCATGGTAGTGCTAACCAAAAGCTACAGTAAACATTCTCTATTTCTTCCTATTCTCAAAAGGATACAGAATATTTATAATATTCTAGTATTTTGATATCTTCTGGGACTTCAAATTGAAGTAATTTTTCATAACTAGAATATAATAATGATATATGCTCAGTGTTTTAAAAAATAATATTAGGTATTTTACATGTTTTAGTTATTCATATTATCTACCATTAAGCTACCAATAAATAAATAAATATTGGGAAATAATTCAATGCAATCACAATAAAAGTGTTGAAATAATATCCCATGATATATGATTGCATCTGTGCCAGTTAATATTATAATAAATGGTAGAGACTTTTCTGGCCAAATATTCTCTAAAATTCTTTGGATGGGATAAAATGTTTGCTTTAGGAGCTTTCAATTAAATTGCACTTTCATTCACCCTAAGTCAGAAACTTGAGTGTTTTTTTTTTTTTTTTTGCTCACCTGTCTTAATTTTAATTATCTGCTACGCTTTGAGTCGGGGTAACTTACCTCTTTTATGACCACTGCCAGTAAAGTCAAATGGGAATTTGACCCCAGTTATATAGAGAGGATGTCCAGTGGCTATTTATGGGATTAAGCTCTGAAATAGACTCAGAACTTCCTCCCTAAGGAGTCTAAAATTACTTTTTTGAATCATTGGCTTAAGTGAGTTTTGGAACATAATGAGTTTTTCTATTACATTTTATGGTACAGTCCCCTCAAGTCTGGCTCCAATGGAGTCTTCCCAGGCACACAGAAGAGAAACCTTGTCAAA
The DNA here is from genome assembly GCF_000754665.1 of Bison bison bison. Lineage (NCBI taxonomy): Eukaryota > Metazoa > Chordata > Mammalia > Artiodactyla > Bovidae > Bison > Bison bison. The sequence continues at coordinate 11,462 of NW_011494524.1, forward strand.
TCCCTTCAAATTTGCCCAACGAAATTGCAGTTATAGCCCTGAGTCTAGCCTGCTTCAACCACATGGGCTGCTCACCTGCATTCCCTTCTCCTGACCAAAATGTACTGTGGGTCTGTTACATATTTTCCCATCCTGTCATTGCCAACTATGTCAGGTTTGTTAGATGCCCTTTGTTAGATCCTTTGTCACCCAGGACCTCTATTAACTCTACATGCCAGGTATCTGGAACTGTCATTGAAAGATATCCTTTCACACATCCCCAAACATCAAATGTTCCCTATATTTTTTCAATGTTTCTCTTCACTGTCCTTTGATGATTCAAATTCCCTAGTAAACTTTCAAGTAGCAATAGTCTATTTCCCTTAAATTCTCATATCAGCCTCAGATAGCCTAAGGTTACACTGTTTTTAAGTTGCCCTTCTTGCTTCATCCACTGACCAAATATCTTCCTTTGCAAACTTTCCTCATCAATGCCTCTCATTTAGCATATGAAAATTATTTAACATTTTTTTAAAGTTAATAATTATATCAAGCTCTCTCCCTCCTTGTTATTTTGATCTATCAATCACTTTATAGAGTGTCCTCCCAACACTATAGAGAATACTGCTTTGTGTTCACAATTATTTCTTCTTCTCTAACTCTCCCAAGCAGCTTCAATACTTTCCCTTCAACAAGGTAGATTTTTTGTTTTAAATCATCCTCAACTCATTGATACCCTTCATTCTGCACTATCATCCAGAACTGCTTTCCCCAAATACCATAACCTTGGGAATTTCATTTAAAAACTAAAACATATTATTCTGATAATTTTTAATGAAATATTAAGAGTGAATTTGGAGAATAATGTATAAACAGGTATTTCAGCATAAAACACATGTGTTTTAAAGAAATCTTCTTTAAATAGGCATATATTTTAAAGAATATTTGATAGGATTTTTATATTCTTGGAATTCAAATTTAGCCAATTCTAAAAATTTTACCAAATTCTTAAAAATGTAGCCTGCCTGTTGGTAAGTAACCATGTATGAATTCAGTCTATTTTACTATTATAATAAAGTGATGTTATTTTTTAAAATAATCTTACCTGTAAATGGTGGGTGATGGATGCATTCATACCCTTCTTATTCCATTTTTATGTTGTGTTAATGCCACTGCCATTATTTTTACATGATTTACAAGAACATTCATCCAACTCCTAGAAGTATTTCCCAGAGAATGCAGGCTGGCAATGACAGCTGTACATCTTGCTCCAAACTTCTGTAAGACATTAACCATGCCCAGAGCAAAGTTCTGAACTTGGATTCTCCTGGCACAATCGCTCTTTCACTGTCACATTTAGGGCAAGGCCCAGTTGACAAAGGGGTGAACCATGACTGTGATAAAATAATGTGTTCTAACACTCAGTCACTAAGAATTAACAGTGTGCATTCCTTTTAGTTTGCAACCAAACTAAATCTGATCTTCAGATTTAAATCAACCATAACTGATCTTCAGTTGTGGTATTTTGCGGACAGTCAATGAATGATGCTTCAGAAATGTTCATTATTTCTGGATATTGAAGAGATGGTTCAGAAGAAATTACGAGGATACCTCCTATTTGAATTTGCAAAGGGCAAATCTAGTAAACAACTTGATTGCCAGAATTATTCATTTTAGTATTTACATCTCCAAGCCAGCAATCTCTGCCTGACATTCAGGCAGATGTCTTCTTTTAGTGTCCAATTTACCACATACATTAAGGGCCATGTATGCCATTCTTGCACCAAGTGCCTTTTGCATGTTGTTTTTACATGTGTAAACATGCTGCAAAGAATCACCAGGTTCACAAGCGTAATTAATTTGCTAGTCATTTTGAAAATTGTGCCTAGCAATCTATCATAAAGTGTAATAAAGAATTGCTGCAAAACACGCTTTTAATATTGATGGAAATTTCTAAGCAGAGACTTGATTCAGAGATTCTCTAGGAACTGGCCTCTTTTTGTAGTCCCAAAGTGCAAGCAGATTTGATGACTGAATTTTGATCAAGAAGAGTAGAGTTCAGCTATTTAAAATGCCCTTTAAAACAGAGAAAAAAAAAAGTTAATGAAGTTTTATTAACTTAATGATATAGAAAATTCTTACTTGCTTTCTGCAAAGACTGTGTCATCAGCAGCTAGGCAGCTTCTTTGTGAAACTAGGCCAGGAAGACTGTGGTCAGGATACATTGTATCTCTTCCTGCACTATATACTCACCTGCTTCTGAAACGTGTTGGTCTCATTAGACAATTAAACCAACAACTTACTGCAGTCTTTTATACCAAGTTTCAACATAACTGAAACACACTAGTCAAGACCTTTATTTTATGTGGTTTAATTAATTAATTAATTTTTTTTCAGATACAAGTATCCCTCTCTGATTAGTTTTAGAAAAACTTCTTTAACAAACACCTAAAATAAAAATGGTTCAAGTATACTATTTATGTAATATTTTCTCACAAACATCAGGCTTAAGGCATCTGTTGGTGACCAATCATGTTCTTGTAATCCAGGAGGACGGAGTTTCCACATTTGTACAATATTCATGGAAAATTCTGTTATACACATGGCTAAACTCAGAACGAGTCTTCATTCAACTTCTGAAGAAATGGCGGGAGAGTAGAAGGCAAAGAGAAATGGAAGTATAAAATGGTGCAATGAAGGGATGATGCACAGAAACAGTGTGCATCTCTTTCCCTGCTCAGCTTCACCATTCACTCCCACTGAGGAGGAAGGAGTTGGGGGTCAGGTCTGTTGTAAGGCACCATTACTGTCCAAGGGTAAGAAACCAAACAGGAAATTTGATATTTAATCAGATCAGATCAGATCAGTCGCTCAGTCGTGTCCGACTCTTTGCAACCCCATGAATCGCAGCACGCCAGGCCTCCCTGTCCATCACCAACTCCCGGAGTTCACTCAGACTCACGTCCATCGAGTCAGTGATGCCATCCAGCCATCTCATCTTCTGTCGTCCCCTTCTCCTCCTGCCCCCAATCCCTCCCAGCATCAGAGTATTTTCCAATGAGTCAACTCTTCGCATGAGGTGGCCAAAGTACTGGAGTTTCAGCTTCAGCATCATTCCTTCCAAAGAAATCCCAGGGCTGATCTCCTTCAGAATGGACTGGTTGGATCTCCTTGCAGTCCAAGGGACTCTCAGGAGTCTTCTCCAACACCACAGTTTAAAAGCATCAATTCTTCAGCGCTCAGCCTTCTTCACAGTCCAACTCTCACATCCATACATGACCACAAGAAAAACAATAGCCTTGACTAGACAAACCTTTGTTGACAAAGTAATGTCTCTGCTTTTGAATATGCTATCTTATAAGCTTATTTTAAAAAAAATAGTAACTAACATTTATTGAGGGTTTTCTCTGGGCAAATCATTCTACTCCTTAAGAAACAGCTGCAATCCATTCTCACAAAAAAATTCAAATTCTGAAAAGAAAGATAAATAGTTTAATATAAATAATCTTTGGATCTATGTTATTTATTTTCTCTGTTTCTTAGACCATATGGATTTTCATTCCCTCCATTGTTATATAAATAAGAATACATTTAAAAGGTTAATTTAAATAAATTACTATAGTAGTATTGAATTAACAAGTTAGAATTAAAGACTGAATTAGATTATGTAAACATATAGAAGTTATTTAATAAATGGTAGTTTTATTATTGTCTAATTTTACTCAGTAATCAACATCCACATTTATCAGATTCAAAATACCAGCATTCTCTAGTATATAGAAACAATATTCTTTAAGTATTGTTAAAATAAATGATTTCATGCCATCATGTTGTTAATTTTTAGTTTATATCAAATATTTATGGTAAATCTAATATATTGATGAGTATTGTAGGTCATGTAGAAATTAAATCTGAATTATAAATTTTTATTTCTGTTTTTTAGTCACGAAGGCATGATTGACTCTTTTGTGACTCTATGGACTGTAGCCCCAGAATGCTCCTCTGTCCATGGGATTTCCGAGGCATGAATATTGGAATGGGTTGCCATTTTCTTCTCCAGGGGCTCTTCTCGACCCAGGGATCAAACCCAGGGATCTCCTGCCTTGGCAAGTAAATTATTTACCACTGAGTCACCTGGTAAGCCCCAAGTTATAAACTACTACTTTGTAAATTCAATTTTGTATATCATAAATCTATAAGATAAAATTCATATAATATACTATTGATATCAAGATTTTTGTGGAAAGTGTTAAATTATAACTTAGAACTAAAAATTATATGTAATCATGTTCATTTAAAATATGTTAAATGTAACTTCTGAATTTCAATAAATAATAATCCTAAGGTTAAAAAGATACTTTAAACAAATATCCCAATCTACATGCAAGACAATATGCTGAGTTCTAGGTATTGGTCAGTGACCAAGTGGAGTTAGGTGTTGATGTAAAGAACTGAGAATTTAGTGATAGACACAGATTAATGGGCAAGCAACATCATCAAGTTCCTATTGAAAGGATAGTCTAGAGCCCTCTAAAAAGATGCCACAGGGACATTTAGTAGGAAACAAGGATAAGCTGGACAATGAAGTTGAATCATTTAGTAAAATTGCCAAGGGAGGAGAACTCCAGGAGAAAACAGTTATCTGAAGATTTTGAAAATAGTGTGACACTGTATGCTTTCCAAGAAATGAGAAGTTTAGCTTCTAAAAGTAGAGGGAAAAGAACTTATAATAAAATATGCACTCTTAATTTATATAGAGATTATCTCAAGAAGGATCAGGCATTGTTAATAAAGAAGGTCACATTTTATCCAGGGGAATTGAAGAGCTTCTTGAAGATCTTATGTAGGAGATTAACAAAAGTAAGGACATTGGCTTAGTGGGAATGTGAAGAAGATATTTGTGGATACACCTGGGTGAGTTGAGAATTTGGGGAGGGGGCATAACACTGTAATCTAATGAAATAATAATGATGGTCTGATTAATGCAATGGCACTGGAAATATAACACCAGTGGACTCCAGAAATATGCAAATGCTAGGTCTTGATGCAAGTAATAAAATATGCAAGTAAGGTCTTGATGGCTGCTGACCCAAGGGGAGAAAAGGAAACCCAGGTGCAGGAACAAGATGATAAAGGAGAGGGTATGTCAGAATCACTTAAATGTATATTGAATTTGAAATGTGTCTGAGTAATTTTCCTATAGAATACCCAGATATCAATGGTATGTACAGATATGAGTGTAGTAGAGAATCCGGGCTGGGATCCAAATTTTATCGTATTTATCACATATTTTTGAATTTCAATATGTATGTAAATGTTTTGTAAGATTGTTTTAAGATGGGAAAAACTTGATCTTATTTAAATCTTAAGGAAGGAATACCTATAGAGATAATAAAGCAGATGGAGTTGCAATGAATGCAGTACAGGGTAGGAGGAAAGAAGAAAGATCACTGTATATTGTTAGAGTTGTGGAAGGAAGTTGAATAATTTATCTTGTGGGATTTTCACTTGTTTCTGTGAAAGAAGAGGTGGATGGAGGAGATGGTTATATTGTAGAAAAGAGAGGAATGGGCAAGGTTTGAAATAAGCAGTGAAGATATGTGAGATAATGTTAATTTAAAAGAAAAACAGAAGGATCCCTAGGCAATACTGAAAAACTTTTGTGGCTGTAAATCACAAACTTAACAGTAGTATCAGCCTGCACAGGTGCATTATTTTCCCAGTAGCCTAGTTTAAAAATATAATAAAAAATTAAGTAGTCAATGGGTTTAAACAAACACAGTCACCAGCAAATTACATTTGCACTGAAGCAGAATTAGATCTGTATGACAGTTTTTAGACTAGCTGCAGATGTGAGCTCATATTACTGTGTGGCTAATCCTGTACTTCTCAGAATTCTCTGTGTCCCTAATTATTGTGCATTTATATTTTCTAAGAGAAAGTGACTTGATGTGTTCCATTTCCATCTTAAAAAAATTAAATAAAATGGCAAGCCACGGAGGGGGGAAAAAACTCTCTGAGGTCAGTTTGCACCTAAATATGCCAAAACCAAAATGCTTTGGGTTTTACTAGAAACAAAAATAGTATGAACATCACATACAGATGTATTTGAATAAAGAGCTGTGATTTGAACTCAAATTTGAACTCCATTCTTCATTTTAAAAGAACTCTTCAAATTCTGTCCAAAGTGGAAGCCAAGTGACATTCTGCTCACTTCTAAACATATACACATGTTCATGGTGTATATAAGAGAGGCATCCGGGGATTATTTTCACCCCATTTGTGGTATTGCCATCTTATTAAAATCTTGAGCCAAGAAATCCAGAGTTATGAGGGAAGCATTCATAACACTGTGCATAATAACAACCTGAACATCACTCAGAACTGACACTACCAAAATAATATTTAAAAGGAAAAACAACTGAGTAATTTTAGAGAACGTGAGCTGAATCACTTTAGCAGAAACTTTGCAGTTACATTATTCTAACAACAACAACAAAAAAAGCACAACTTAGAGTCAATAGTTAATAAAACATAGATAACATTTCTCCCATTCCAATGTACAAATTATCTTAAATGACCTTAAAATTAAGAAAATGTATTCAAACAAATAAACTGTACCTAAGCACAGAATGATTTACATATAATGTGCCTATTACAGTGATCAGATTCTGATAAGCATTCAATAAAAGATAGCTGAGTGAGGATTAGAAATGTTTGTAACTCATTTGCATTGGTTTTGTTTAGTCCCCAAGTTGTCTCCAGGTCTTTTGCGATCCCTGAACTACAGCCCACCAGGCTCCTCTGTCCATGGATTTCCTATGCAGGAATACTGGAGTGGGTTGCTCTTTCCTTCTACAGGGAATTTTCCGGACCCAGGGTAGTGCCCAGGTCTCCTGCTTTACCACTGAGCCACCAGGGAAACCCTTGCTTGATACATAATATCATGAACTGTGGAAACTTGTAATGAGTTTGTAATTGATTCTATGATAACTGACCATTTTTCTTTTTTCACCCTATTATGAAGTATGATTCTATAATAGCTTTTTCTTTTTATACATTGCATGTTATACTTGATAAAACATATGCAAAAATAAAAATTATAAGTATAGACATCAAAATTCTAATGTTCTGTGCTTGACCTTTGGATAATCTACACCATATTTGAGATACCACACATTGGACTAAAACTGAGGGTAGGTGATGGGGGAAAATTAGTTTTAGAAATGTCAATAAAGCTACCAACAACACAGAGGATGAACATCCTAGGCAGGAGTCTAGAAGGAAGGTGGAAGAGTAAATTTTAAGGTCAGAGTTGAGATAGAAGCGAGGGAAAAGAAGAGACAACTAGTATAGGAAGATAATTCAGAAAAACCTGATCGTGAACAAGACACCATAGTGAGAACAAGGACTTAGGTGAAAGATGACAGATAAAATCCTAAAGAACTATAATGTTCTAGAGATGGATGAAAGATGATAGTTCAAAATAACTACATGTTTCTAAGGAAAACAATGGAGGGAAACATCCTTTTTGTTTTTTACAAATTTAGTACTTACATGTGAACTATGACCTGTGTTTACTAAATTTGATGACTAAATATAGTTTAACTGATGTAATAAGAAGAGGAAAATTAGATGGTGGATTTAAAAAAGTTAAAAGAAAATTTCAATGTATTGATAGAAACCTATTTGATAAACAATTTGTCTATGAAAAAGGGAGACTGAATTTTAAAAAAAATCCAAAATTGAATTAAACTCTCATCAAACAAATGAGGAAATTCAGTGCAGGAATACTACAATTAAGGAGACCAAATAAATTTTATTTGCCATAATGCATTAATAGCTAGTATATAATATCTGAGTCCAAATGTAAACTGGAATGGAAAGAAAAATCCAAGTGTTTCACTTCTAAAGAATATCTATGATGCTTGATAACTCTCTGTGTATAAAATATAAAGAATAAAGGAGTCACCATCCTAAGAACTGTAATTTTAATTACTATAATGAATTCTATATTAACTTTTCTATGTATTGTGGTTGGTTAAACTGTATTAAACCAATTGATTTAATACATGACATTGTGAAAATGTAAATACATTATTGTTGACATCTCCCTAAAGAGTTAGAATTTTTTTTAGTAATATTAAACTCCTAATTTTAAAACATTACCTCAGTAAAGTTGCCATTTTCTAAAGGTTGAAATATTAATGTTAAATAGAAAATGATGGCATGATGGCACCATAGGTTTAACCAATGTGATTATTTGCTCTTAGGAAACAGACTAGGTTTGGTGAAATTAAAAATCAATTAATTATGCCTTATTTTATACTTCTTTCCTTCTCCATTTAACTAGGAATATTATCTTATTTTTCAATCTCTTTTTTAACTAAATGAAGCATTCTTTCCATTTTCTATACATTTCAGTTGCCATAAAAATTAAAAATTTTGAATTTTCATTGAAATACATTGCTAAAATATATGAGAAAGTAGTAGCTATATATGATGTATACCAAAAATATTTTGAGAATTGAAGCTAACATTACAATCCTTTCATGCTAAAATCCATTCATTTCTTAACCTAGAGAAAAATCCACATACATATGGACAAATTATCTTTGACAAAGGAGATAAAAATATACAATGGAGAAAAAAAAAATCTCTTTAACAAGTGGTGCCAGGAAAACTGGTCAACAACATGTAAAAGAATGAAACTAGCAAACTTTCTCTGTTCAGTTCAGTTCAGTTGCTCAATCATGTCTGACTTTTTGAACCCATGAATTGCATCACACCAGGCCTCCCTGTTCATCACCAACTTCCAGACTTTACCCAAACCCATGTCCATTGAGTGGGTGATGCCATCCAGCTATCCCATCCTCTGTAGAACCCTTCTCCTCCTGCCCTCAATCTCTCCCAGCATCAGGATCTTTTCCAATGAGTCAGATCTCTGCATAAGGTGGGCAAAGGATTGGAGTTTCAGCTTCAGCATCAGTCTTTCCAATGAACACCCAGGACTGATCTTTAGGATGGACTGGTTGGATCTCCATGCAGTCCAAGGGACTCTCAAGAGTATTCTCCAATACCACAGTTCAAAAGCATCAATACTTTGGCACTCAGCTTTCTTCACAGTCCAACTCTCACATCCATACATGACCACTGGAAAAATCATAGCCTTGACTAGATGGACCTTTGTTCCCAAAGTAATGTCTCTGGTTTTTAATATACTATCTAGGTTGGTCATAACTTTCCTTCCACGGAGTAAGCGTCTTTTAATTTCATGGCTGCAGTCACCATCTGCAGTGATTTTGGAGCCCAGAAAAATAAAGTCTGACACTGTTTCCACATTTCCCCATCTATTTCCCATGAAGTGATGGGACCCGATGCCAGATCTTCATTTTCTGAATGAACTTTTCCACTCTCCACTTTCACTTTCATCAAGAGGCCTTTTAGTTCCTCTTCACTTTCTGCCGTAAGGGTGGTGTCATCTGCATATCTGACGTTATTGATATTTCTGCCAGCAATCTTGATTCCAGCTTGTGCTTCTTCCAGCCCAGCGTTTCTCATGATGTACTCTGCATATAAGTTAAATAAGCAGCATGACAATATACAGCCTTGACGTACTGCTTTTCCTATTTGGAACCAGTCTGTTGTCCCATGTCCAGTTCTAACTGTTCCTTCCTGACCTGCATTCAGGTTTCTCAAGAGGCAGGTCAGGTGGTTGGGTATTCCCATCTCTCAGAATTTTCCACAGTTTATTGTGATCCACACAGTCAAAGGCTTTGGCATAGTCAGTAAAGCAGAAATAGATGTTTTTTGGCAACTCTCTTGCTTTTTGTATCATCCAGCTAACATTGGCAATTTGATCTCTGGTTCCTCTGCTTTTTATAAAACCAGCTAGAACATCTGGAAGTTCATGGTTCATGTACTGCTGAAGCCTGGATTGGAGAATTTTGAGTATTACTTTACTAGTGTGTGAGATGAGTGCAATTTTGCAGTAGTTTGAGCATTCTTTGGCATTGCCTTTCTTTGGCATTGGCATGAAAACTGACCTTTTCCAGTACTGTGGCCACTGCCGAGTTTTCCAAATTTTCTGCCAATTGGAATGCAGCACTTTCATAGCATTATCTTTCAGTATTTGAAATAACTCAACTGGAATTCCATCACCTCCACTAGCTTTGTTCATGGTGTGTTTTCTAAGGCCCGCTGGACTTCACATTCCAAAATGTCTGGCTCTAGGTGAGTGATCACACCATCGTGATTATCTGGGTCATGAAGATCTTTTTTATACAGTTTTTCTGTGTATTTTTGCCACCTCTTCTTAATATTGTCTGCTTATGTTAGGTCCACACCATTTCTGTTGTTTATCAAGCCCATCTTTGCATGAAATGTTCCCTTGGTATCTCTAATTTTCTTGAAGAGATCTCTAGTCTTTCCCATTCTGTTGTTTTCCTCTATTTCTTTGCATTGGTCACTGAGGAAGGTTTTCTAATCTCTCCTTGCTATTCTTTGGAACTCTGCATTCAAATAGGAATATCTTTCCTTTTCTCCTTGCTTTTCACCTCCCTTCTTTTCACAGCTATTTGTAAGGCTTACTCAGACAACCATTTTGCTTTTTTGCATTTCTTTTCCATGGGGATGATCTTGATCCCTATCTCCTGTACAATGTCATGAACCTCTGTCCATATCTCATCAGGCACTCTGTCTATCAGATTTTGTCCCTTAAATCTGTTTATAACTTCCACTGTATAATCATAAGTGATATGATTTACCTGAACGTTCTAGTGGTTTTCCCTACTTTCTTCAATTTAAGCCTGAATTTGGCAATAAGGAGTTCATGATGTGAGCCACAGTCAGCTCCTGGTCTTGTTTTTGCTGACTGTATAAAGCTTCTTTATCTTTGGCTGCAAAGAATATAATCAATATGATTTCAGTATTGACCATCTGGTGATGCCCATGTGTTAGAAGAAACACTTTCTAACACCACAGATAAAAATAATCTCAAAATGAATTAAAGATCTAAATGTAAGACTGACATTATAAAACTATTAGAGGAAAACATAGGCAGAACACTGCCTGACATCAATCACAGCATGATCCTCTATGACCCACACCCCAGAGTAATGGAAATTAAAACAAAAATAAACAAATGGTACCTAATTAAGCTTAAAAGTTTTTTCACAATGAAGGGAACTATAAGCAAGATGAAAAGATAGCTTTCACAATGGGAGAAAATAATAGAAAATGAAGCAACTTACAAAGAATTAATCTCAAATGTATACAGTCAGTTCAATACCAGAAAAACAAACAATCTAATCAAAAAGTGTCCAAAAGAACTTAAAAGACAGTTCTTCATAGAAGACATACAGAGGGCTAGTAAGCACATGAAAAGATATTCAACATCACTCATTATTAGAGAAATGCAAATGAAAACCACAATAAAGTATCATCTCATACCAGTCAGAATGGCCAACCAAAAAGTCTCAAAACAATAAATGCTGGGGAGGGTGTGGATAAAAATGGAATCCTCTTACACTGCTGATGGGAATGCAAACTGGTACAGTCACTGTGGAGAACACTGTGAAGATTCCTTAAAATATTGAAAATAGAACTGCCATATGACCCAGCAATCCCACTCCTTGGCATACACACTGAGGAACCCAGAACTGAGAGACATATGTACCCCAATGTTCATTGCAGCACTGTTTACAATAGCTAGGACATGGAAGCAACCTAGATGTCCATTAGTGGATGAATGGACAAGGAAGTAGTCATACATATACACAATGGAATATTATTCAGCTATAAAAAAGAGCGTGTTTTAGTCAGTTCTAATGAGGTGGACAAAACTGGAGCCTATTATTCAGAGTGAAGTCAGAAAGAGAAACACCAATACAGTATATTAACACATACATATGGAATTTAGAAAGACAGTAACAACAATCTATATCCGAGGCAGCAAAAGAGACACAGATGTAAAGAACAGACTTTTGGACTACATGGGAGAAGGGGAGGATGGGATGAATTGAGAGAATAGTAATGAACCATGTGTAATTACCATATGTAAAAGAGATGACAAGTGCAAGTTCGATGCAGGAAGTAGGGCATTCAAAGCCAGGGCTCTGGGAACACCCAGAGGAATGGGGTGGGGACAGACGTGGGAGGGCGGTTCAGGATGGGGAGACATGTCTGCACCAGAGGGTGATTCATGTCGATGTATAGAAAACTCCATCATTATATTTTAAAGAAATTATCTTCCAATTAAAATAAATCATTAATTTAAAAAAATAAAAAAACAATATCCATTTCTTGGCAATGTTGAATACTATAGAGTTTGTAGAGTTCCCTACAGTTTTTAGTACCCACTGCTGCTGCTGCTGCTAAGTCGCTTCAGTCGTGTCCGATTCTGTGCGACCCCATAGACGGCAGCCCATCAGGCTCCTCCGTCCCTGGGATTCTCCAGGCAAGAACACTGGAGTGGGTTGCCATTTCCTTCTCCAATGCATGAAAGTGAAAAGTGAAAGTGAAGTCGCTCAGTCGTGTCCAAATCTTAGCGATCCCATGGATTACAGCCCACCAGACTCCTCCGTCCATGGGATTTTCCAGGCAAGAGTACTGGAGTGGGGTGCCATTGCCTTCTCCGTTTAGTACCCACTAGAGAGATATAATTATCCCATGTTGAAGTCTGAATAAATGATTTTTAAATGCAGTGATATATACTGGAAGTCCATATTCTTTGAAGATCTGAATGGCTAGACACATAAGGAAACTGGAAGTCTAGTGGACAATGTCACTGGCTTTGGCAGGGCCACAGATGTCCACTTCTAAATCATTTCAAATATAGACCAAAATACGTAAAGTCAAGAAAATCCTGTTTGTAATAGTATTATATGTTAAAATGAAACTTGTAAATTACTCTTTGAAAGTCAAAACATAAATATATAATTTGAGATGTTCATACTTAAACTGAAGGGAAAAAAAAGACCTGGTTTTATTTGCAATATGATTGATGTGAAAATAGAGCAAAAAAATACTGTCAGACAAACTCAAGATAACTTTTACTTACTAAAAGTTTTACAGAAGTTAAAGGAGACTAAACTGCAGTCAAGAAAGGAGAAAAGTAGGCACTGCAACAAAATTCATGTGAACTAGAAAATGTACTGAAAAGAAATTATGAAAGTGAAAAGGAAGAAATTAGACCACAAAGACACAGTGAAAAAAGACAAAATGCCATAGACAGCAGACTATTGTAAGGGACGCTAACATACCCAAAACCAAGTGCCATCTAATAAAGTGACAGAAGTATAGATAAATTATTTGGGGATATTCTTAAATTTTATTTTATAATTACTAAAGTTTAAAAAAATGAATAATTTAAGCTATAGAAATGATATTTCACGAGGCACTTAATGAAGTAAAAGTGGCACTCCACTCAAAATCATGACTTTTCTGTCCAATGCACCAAAGACTGTACATTCAACTCTTTAATCATTTTCTTCAAGAAATTATTTCTATGTTGCCAAATTATTTACATATGTATGTTTAATTTTTAAGTGGAATTTTTTTTTTAATCTTACAAGTTTCAGATATACAGAATTAGAGGAAGAGTGCAGTGTTTTGTATAAATACAACACCTAGTTTCTCCTAATTAAAAAAATATATATATATTTTTTTTAAATTGAAGGATAATTGCTTTACAAAATTGTGTTGGCTTCTGCCAAACAGCAACATGAATCAGCCGTAGGGATACATGTGTCCCCTTTCTCTTGAACCTTGCTTCTGCCAGCCTCCCCTCCCACCCCCTGGGTTGTTACAGATTCCAGGTTTGAGTTCCCTGAGTCATACAGCCAATTCCCACTGGCTGTCTACATTCGGTAATGTAAGTTTCCACATTACTCTGTTTTTAACATCTCACATTAGTCAATTAACTTCAGTTAGTCAGCCCCTCCTGCAGCTGCTGCTGCTGCTAAGTCACTTCAGTCGTGTCCGACTCTGTGTGACCCTATAGACGGCAGCCCACCAGGCTCCTCCATCCCTACTTTATTCCAAAGTTCTCAGTTTTTAACCTCATGTTTTTTTTGTTTTCCCTCCATGATCTTTTCCGGAGAAAACAATGGCAACCCACTCCAGTACTTTTGTCTGGAAAATCCCATGCATGGAGGAGCCTGGTAGGCTGCAGTCCATGGGGTCACTGAGCATCAGACACAACTGAGCGACTTCACTTTCACGTTTTACTTTCATGCATTGTAGAAGGAAATGGCAACCCACTCCAGTGTTCTTGCCTGGAGAATCCCAGGGATGGGAGAGCCTGGTGGGCTGTGGTCTATGGGGTCACACAGAGTCAGACACAACTGAAGCGACTTAGCAGCAGCAGCAGCATGATCTTTTCAGGCTCCCGAGTTACATAAGGTAATCACATTTCTTACTCTTCTCTTGGTTCTGATAGCTTCTCAGATTTGCCTTACTTTTGATGACCTTGATATTTTTCAAGAGAACCTGCCAAGTAGTTTGTAGACTTCCCCTCAATTGGGATTTGTATGATGTTTATTTCATGTCTAGACTGGAATAACATGTTTTTGGAAGAAGAATCGCAGAGCTGAAGTGCCATTTTCATCACATTGTTTTGAAGGTAACTTGTGTCATTATGACTATTACTGTTTAGGTTAATCTTGGCTGTCTGGCTACAGCTAGTGTTTGTCAGGTTTCTCTGCCTAAAATTACTATTTTCCATCCCCACACCTCTGCCTTTTACTTCCATGCTGTATTTTTTAGAATGTGGTAAGACTGTTTGTGCTGAGCTACTGGGCTCAGTCATATCTGACTATTTGCCAGCCCATGGACTGTAGCCCCAAAGGCTCCTCTGTCCACGGGATTTTCCAGGTAAGAGTATTGAAGCAGCTTGTCATTTCCTTCTCCAGGGGATCTTCCAACCAAAGGACTGAACCCTGTCTCCTGGGTCTTCTGCACTGGCAAGGCGTGTTCTTTTTAGTTTTATTAAGGGAAAAAAAAAAAAAAAAACACAGAAAAAATAAAAACTGCCAAAATATTTTCCACAGTGGTGGCCCCATGCTTCATTCTGTCAGCAATGAATAAGAGTTCTCATTACTCTGCAGTCTTGCTAGCAGTTGGTATTTTTGCTGATTTTTTTCTGCTTTTAATTTTATTATTATCTGATATAATTTTACTAATATTTTACTAATATCTCTTCTAATTATTGTCTATTCTAATTTTTATCCACCTCCCCCTTTTTTTTTTGCTTATGTTGGCTGATATTCTTCTTTTTCTAATGTCCTGAGGTGAAAATAAGTAACTGATTATAGGTTTTTTTTCTCCTTTCACTATATAAATTTAAATGCTACGATTTTTCCCCCTGTTTTTGTTGCATCCCATAAATATTGATGAGTTCTATTTTCATTTAATTCAAAGTAATTTCTTAAAATTTTATTAAGACTTCTTTGATAAAAATGATGTTATATTTCTACATACTTGAATACTTTTCAACTATCATTGTGATTATTGCATCCTAGTTCTATTCCACTTTATTTTGAGAACACACTTTGCAAGATTTCACTTTTAAAAATTTGTTTTTTTGTGTTTTTATGCCCTAGAATGTGGTATATTTTGTGAAATGTTGTATGTGTACTCAAAAAGGATGTGTCTTCAATTGTTAGGTGGGTTTTCTATCAATGACAATTAGATCAAACTGATTTATAGTGCTGAAAAGGTCATTGCTATCTTTATTAGGTTTCTGCCTCTTTGGCTAATCAATTTTTGATAGGGATATCCACTATAAAAGTGAAGTCACTATTTCTTCATTCAGTTTTATCAGTTATTACCAAAATACTTTGATATACATTATTAGGAATGTGCATTTTGGATTATTACATCTTCTGTGAGAATTTAATCTTTTCTTATTTAGTATCCCCTTTTTTTATTATCTAATACATTTATTTCTGATAATGGCCTTTGTTCTAAAAGCTTCTTTATTTGTAATTAAAATAGCCACCCCAGATTTCTTTTGATTAATCACAGTGTAATATAACTTCTTCTATCTCTTTAGTTTTACCTTTGTCTTTATATTACAGGGGACTTCTTGTAGACAACATCTAAATGATCCAATTTTTTTCTTCTGTCCTGAAAAACTCTCATTTTTGTAATTATATTTCCATCATTTTCAGAGGCTTCTTTTTATAAGTTGTCTGGTTTTAATTCGGTATTTTATATAACTCTCATTTCAACTTTTAGCATGTCAACTATACTTCTTGTAATAAACTATATTCCTTGTACCAATGTTTATAATCTACTTTTTTCACTGAATCCAGTTTCACCTTTATATAGCAGTATTCTCCAAGCCAGGCTTCAGCAATATGTGAACCATGAACTTCCTGATGTTCAAGCTGGTTTTAGAAAAGACAGAGAAACCAGAGATCAAATTGCCAACATCCGCTGGATCATGGAAAAAGCAAGAGAGTTCCAGAAAAACATCTATTTCTGCTTTATCGACTATGCCAAAGCCTTTGACTGTGTGGATCACAATAAACTGTGGAAAATTCTGAAAGAGATGGGAATACCAGAACACCTGATCCGCCTCTTGAGAAATTTGTATGCAGGTCAGGAAGGAACAGTTAGAACTGGAACAACAGACTGGTTCCAAATAGGAAAAGGAGTTTGTCAAGGCTGTATATTGTCACCCTGTTTATTTAACTTATATGCAGAGTACATCATGAGAAACGCTGGACTGGAAGAAACACAAGCTGAAATCAAGATTGCC
>NW_011494524.1:28305-40283 GCF_000754665.1 Bison bison bison
GATGAAAGTGAAAGTGGAGAGTGAAAAAGTTGGCTTAAAGCTCAACATTCAGAAAACGAAGATCATGGCATCTGGTCCCACCACCTCATGGGAAATAGATGGGAAAACAGTGCAAACAGTGTCAGACTTTATTTTTCTGGGCTCCAAAATCACTGCAGATGGTGACTGCAGCCATGAAATTAAAAGACGCTTACTCCTTGGAAGGAAAGTTATGACCAACCTAGATGGCATATTCAAAAGCATAGACATTACTTTGCCAACAAAGGTTCGTCTAGTCAAGGCTATGGTTTTTCCTGTGGTCATGTGTGGATGAAGGCTGAGTGCTGAAGAATTGATGCTTTTGAACTGTGGTGTTGGAGAAGACTCTTGAGAGTCCCTTGGAGACTTGCAAGGAGATCCAACCAGTCTATTCTGAAGGAGATCAGCCCTGGGATTTCTTTGGAAGGAATGACGCTAAAGCTGAAACTCCAGTACTTTGGTCACCCTATGCGAAGAGTTGACTCATTGGAAAAGACTCTGATGCTGGGAGAGATTGGGGGCAGGAGGAGAAGGGGACGACGGAGGATGAGATGGCTGGATGGCATTACTGACTCGATGGACGTGAGTCTCAGTGAACTCCAGGAGTTGCTGATGGACAGGGAGGTCTGACATGCTGAGATTCATGGGGTCGCAAAGAGTCAGACATGACTGAGTGACTGATCTGATCTAATCTGATCTGATTCTTCATATGTGGGTTTCCCAGGTGACTCTAGTAGTAAAGAACCTGTCTTCCAATGTCTGAGATATAAAGAGATGTGGGTTCAGTCCTTGGGTCTGGAAGATCCCCTGAAGGAGGGCACAGCAACCCACTCCAGTATTCTTGCCTGGAGAACCCCATGGACAAAGGAACTTGGCAGCTACAGTCCCATAGGGTTTCAAAGAGTCAGATACAACTGAAGTGACTTAGCATACACACATTCTTCATTTGTAGCACCTGTACCTTTTAACAGAGTAGTTTTAAATTCTCTCTCCTGTCCCTTGCAGCACTGCTGTCATTCACTTGACTTATCCGTATCACCAGATATAGTGTTACTATTATTATTTTGAACAGACTTTTAAATCACTTTAGAAGAAGAAAAATGAAAGTTAAGTTTTACTTTATTTCTTGTCCTACTCCCTTTCTTAATGTAGATCTGAGTATCTGACCTAAAATATTTCACTCTCCCTAACAAAGTTCCTTTTAATATTCTTCTGTGGCAAGTCTACCTGTGTTGATTTCCCTCATTTATATCGGTCTGAAAAATCAGCAAGAATTTGGTTTTCTCTCTTCTTTATCTCTCACTTTTAAAATACAGTTTCACAGGGTATACAATTCTAGTTTAGAATGTTTTTCCCCTTAACTCTTTAAAAATATCACTGAATTCTCTTCTGGTTTGTGTGGTTTTCTTGAGAAAGTACTTCTTATCCATTTTATTCTAAAGGTAGGATGTTTTGCTTTATTAAAATTTCTCTATATCATTTTCTGTCATTTTAATATAGTGATGCCTAGGTAGAGGTATTTTGTTTTTGTTTATAGTATTTATATTGTTAGTGTGCTCTGAACTTCCTAAATATGTGGTTTATTGGCTGTCATCAATTTGGGGAAGATCTCAGTTATTATTTCCTCAAATATTTATTCAGTTCTACACTTTCTTCTCCTTTGATATTCCAAAACATATGCCAAAATTTTTGAAATTGTTCTATAGTTATTTGATATTCTAATTTTTTTCTATTTATATTTAATTTGGGAAGTTCCTATTGATATATTTTTAAGTGCACTGGTTTTTCCTCAGCTTAAAAAAAGAACCCACACCCCTCACTGTGTAGAGGTCTGGGCTTAGTTCAAAAGGATTTCTGTTCCTGTCCTCCTGCCTGGGTCCCTGGGATCATTCTGATTGTTCATATTAAGAATGCAGTGGTTCTTCTAGAGATACAACTCGTGAAAGCACGGGGACCCACATGAGACTGCAGTTCCTAGGAGTTTCTATTTTTCAAATGAGTCCATATTCAACCTTCAGCAATTTACTGAAATTCACATTTAAGTGTTCTTACCAATTTATGTCTCCAGTGGTTTCAGCTCTAAAGAAAACATCTTTGCTATGACTCTCACTATTCACCTATCTCTTCAGATTTCAGGGTGGCAGTTTGCCCTATAACTGCAGTTTCCTGGTGGACCCAAGACACCTCACTAACTTATAATTTGTTTACATTTATCTTGCTATAGGTATAGAAATATGCAATATGTCAAAGCTGTCACCCAAAGTCTATATTGAATTTTACTGATTTTTTCTTTTACTACTTTCAAATACATTAACATCTGTCCATTTTGCAAGTATTTTGTATACTTTTACCATGTGTAACTCTACTGAATAGTACTCCATCTCACGGATTTACCACAATTTGTGTATCCACTTTCCTGTCATTGAACATTGGTGTTGTTTGCAGGTATTGTCTATTATAATATTATAAGTATTGCCTATTATAAGTAAAGCTGCTATAAACATTCAACTACAAGACTTCTGTGGATATGCATTTTTATTGGTCATATCTGAAGAACTTTTTAAGAAACTGTAAAACATTCTCCAAAGTTTTGTTTTGTTTTTTTTTTACCATTATACATTACTGTCAACAGTTTTTGAGGTTTCAATTGTTCCAAGGACTGTCCAACATTTGGTATGGGCAGTCTTTTTCATTTTAGTTGTTCTAACATGTGTGTCACTGTAATTTAATTACTAATAATCTTGAGCATCTTTTCAATACTTATCTGCCATCTGTACCTATTATTTGGCAGTTGTTCAAATCTTTTGCTTACTATTAAACATATTTGCTTGTATTCTTATTGAAATTTGACAACATTTTACATCATCTAGATACAAATACTCTGCTAAATATATGATGTGCAAATATTTTCTCCCAGTCTAAATTTTTACTCTCTGAAGGGGATCTTTTAAAAGCAGATCTTTACTATGATGATGTCCAATTTATCATTTTTCATCAAAGTGCTTGAGCTTAATGTCAAACCCTTGTCAACATGATGAAATCTGATAAGTAATTCCATTTTTGTTTGCCTGTTTGTTTCTTCCCCATAGATTTCCATCTGGGACCTCAGCAATGTGAACTGACTTTGTTCCAGATGGAAGCCCAGCTGTCCTTCTGGAATATCCTATCTGAATTAAGCTGCCTATTCCTCCTGCCTTACTTATCTGTGGGATCCTTATTTACTGGCTCCCATATACTGCTTTTCAGTGTGATCCTTCGTTTTGGTGATTATTATTTTACAATAGGTCTCTCAGAAAGGGTGAGTAAAGGACATATACGTTAAAAGCTCAAAAATCAGAAAGTAGCATTAGATTTACTTTTCGATGTATATTTTTGGTAGAGCAAAGTGATAGACTGAAAATCATTTTCTTGCAGGAAAGACATTATTTCCCTTCATTTTTCTGATGGAAAGTACAAGAATATCTTTATTTCTAATCCTATGTATGAATTTTTTTTTCTTCATTTGTTTTAGTCTTTGCAAACACTCATCTCTGATACTCTAAATTTTTTAGTGATAAAATTTGAAGTCTGTCATTTATCATATGTACAAAAGCAAGGTGTGTATGTGTGTGTGTGTGTGTGTGTGTGTGTATTTGGTTTGAAAGTAATATTACTCAAGTCAATTATTTCATTTATTTATTTTTTTATTCCATTGGGAAATGTGGTACAATATGCAATGATCCATATTGCCTCCATTTTTTCTCTCCCTTTCTTTGAAGCTGAACTTCAGAGCATTCTCTGACTGCACTTAAAATACTGTAAAGTTAATGTTTTGTTTTGTTTTGTTTTGTTTTTATTAAGAGACATTTTCTTACCCATTCCTTAAGGATATGTTTTTAACTTCTTACACACAAAGATTACAATTGCATTTTGAAAGCCAGGCAATGAAATTGACAAACAGTAAATAGACTCTGTTTCTTTATTTTTTGCCATAAGGATATATTACATTACATTACATTAAAAAGCTGTAAGAAAATAACACATCTGCTTATTTTCCTACTAATGGTATATGATATTTTGATCTTCTAGAGAGAAATTTTCCTCTATTATGTGAATAATTTCAATTTAAATCAAATAAAAGTTTTAATTAAAACTTTTTAATGTATGCTCATTACATGTATTTGTGAGTGTATGTATGTGTGTGAGAGAGTTGTAGTTGTGTCCTACATTCAGAAGACATTAGAAAGCAAAAGATGACCTGTGCTCCATGCATTGGAGAAGGAAATGGCAACCCACTCCAGTGTTCTTGCCTGGAAAATCCCAGGGATGGGGGAGCCTGGTGGGCTGCGGTCTATGGGGTTACACAGAGTCGGACATGACTGAAGCGACTTAGCAGCAGCAGCAGCATCTCCTTATAATTAAGGTTGCTGTGCTGGAGAGGAAAGAATGGTACTCTCATTACAGAAAATCAGACTTTATTCAACTTTCTTTTACCTAGAATTAACAGCTTAACATTCTATTTGATTTTTTCATCTGCCATTTACATGCTTCTGTGTATACTTTATCACACAATCTCATAGGCAGAGTTCTCATAACTTGCCATGTAGCGAAAACAGCATGCCTGAAACTATATCAAGCAAATTGTTTTCAGCTGTTACTTGGGTATCCAAGGTGGATATTATTGTTTTCAGACTGAAAATAAACAAAATTGGTGTCAGAAAGATCAAATAATTTATCCAAGATGATATAGTTTGAGATTGTCATTTTTGAAAAATTTATCCTTGACTTCCCCCGAACTCCTAGACATTTCTACCTATAGTTATCCAACCTGACAAATAAGTACATCTACAGATACAATCAGAAAATAAATATAATTCAGAGCAATTTTTTATTTTCTTTTTTTAAATTTTATTTTATTTTTAAACTTTACAAATTGTATTAGTTTTGCCAAATATCAAAATGAATCTGCCACAGGTATACATGTGTTCCCCATCCTGAACCCTCCTCCCTCCTCCCTCCCCATACCATCCCTCTGGGTCGTCCCAGTGCACTAGCCCCAAGCATCCAGTATCATGCATCGAACCTGGACTGGCAACTCGTTTCATACATGATATTATACATGTTTCAATGTCATTCTCCCAAATCTTCCCACCCTCTCCCTCTGCAACAAAGTCCATAAGACTGTTCTATACATCAATGTCTCTTTTGCTGTCTCATACACAGAGTTATTGTTAGCATCTTTCTAAATTCCATATATATGCGTTAGTATACTGTATTGGTGTTTTTCTTCCTGGCTTACTTCACTCTGTATAATAGGCTCCAGTTTCATCCACCACATTAGAACTGATTAATTGTAGAAATCTTAGCCAATAGTCTAAAGCTATATATATTATGCATTCTCTTTCATATTAAGTCTAAAGAGTATTTATAGAAGGGCAACAGGAGAACAGGAGTAGAGGTCTTTCCTCATAGCTCAATTGGTAATGAATCTGCCTGCAATGCAGGATACCTGGGTTGGATCACTGGGTCGGGAAGATCTGGTGAAAAAGGAAATGGCAACCCACTCAGAAATGGGAACCCACTCAGTATTCTTGCCTGGAGAACCCCATGGACAGAGGAGCCTGGCAGGCTACAGCCCATGGAGTTACAAGTGTTGGACAGACTTAGTAACTAAACCACCACAGCCAACAGGGGTAGAAAGATTGAAAATAGAAAAAACCAAAAAAAGGAAGGAAGGATAGGAGGGAGGAAAGAAGGAATGATTAAGGCATAAAGATGCTGGAACTATTAAATGAGATGATATATATTAAAATCCCTAGCACAGATGAGAAGCTTCTGTTAAATTTTGTAAGATATGACAGATAAGATCAACTCCATAATCTGCCTACAAACGTACAAAAATCTACATATAGATGTACACATTACATATGTGAAAGTACATATTTCATTTCTGTGTAAATAATCTACTTCTAAGCTATTTGGCCTGTAGTTTGACAAAGGTTCAATGCTAGTCCCCACAGTTATTAAGCCACTTTTAAATATGGTGATTTTAAGGTCCATAGAAAACATATATGCAAAGTACATCATTTGAAATGCTGGCTGGATGAAGCACAAGCTGGTATCAAGATTGTCAGGAGAAATATTGATAACCTCAGATATGCAGATGACACCACCATTATGGCAGAAAGTGAAGAAGAACTAAAGAGCCTCTTGATGAAAGTGAAAGAGGAGAGTGAAAAGGCTGGCTTAAAGCTCAACATTCAAAAAACTAAGATCATGGCATTTGGCCCCATCACTTCATG
Organism: Bison bison bison; assembly: GCF_000754665.1. Classification (NCBI taxonomy): domain Eukaryota; kingdom Metazoa; phylum Chordata; class Mammalia; order Artiodactyla; family Bovidae; genus Bison; species Bison bison. The sequence goes on from NW_011494524.1 coordinate 34,605, forward strand.
GCTAATAGATGGGGAAACAAAGGAAACAGTGACAGACTTTAAGTTGCCGGGCTCCAAAATCACTGCAGATGGTGATTATAGCCACGAAATTAGAAGATGCTTGCTTCTTGGAAAAAAAGGTATGACCAGCCTAGACAGCATATTAAAAATCAAAGACATTACTTTGCCAACAATGTCCATCTAGTCAAAGCTGTGGCTTTTCCAGTAGTCATGTATGGATGTGAGAGTGGGATCATAAAGAAAGCTGAGCACCAAAGAATTGATGCTTTTTGAACTGTGGTGTTGGAGAAGACTCTTGAAAGTTCCTTGGGCTGCAAGGAGATCAAACCAGTCCATCCTAAAGGAAATCAGTCCTGAATATTAATTGGAAGAACCAATGCTGAAGCAGAAGCTCCAATACTTGGCCACCTGATGCAAAGAACTGACTCATTGGAAAAGACCCTGATGCTGGGAAAGATTGAAGGCAGGAGGCGAAGGGGACGATGGAAGATGAGATGGTTGGATGGCATCACCCACTCGATGGGCATGAGTTTGAGTAAGCTCCAGGAGTTAGTAATGGACAGGGAAGTTTGTCGTGCTGCAGTCCATGGGGTCACAAAGAGTTGGATCCGACTGAGCTACTGAATTGAACAACAACAAAAAGAGGAATTAGGGTATATAAGCAATTCTGAGAAGCCTCATTTAAGATTCATATTGATGAAATATACTGGCAGTATGAATGGTAATTTATTTTGCAAGAAAAAATGTGAAGAGAGAAAAATAGAAATTTCTGTATAGAGTGAAACAATATCTTAAATATGTCAGAGTTATCATTTGTTGAAGGCATGATCTGCATCAGGTTCTAAGCCAAGCATTTTATATGTTTACTCTTTTAATCTTCAACCTTTGAAATCAGTACAACTATTTACCTTTATTTTATATATAATGGCATGAAAATGTACAAGGATGTGTGCATGCATGTACAAGGATGTTGTGCACTGGAGTAAAGCAGGTGGGAGTGGGGAGAATCCAGTCTGATGAGGTCTGAATAGTGCAGGCAGAGGAAGGCTGTGCCTGATGAGCCAGACTCTGGTCCTCTCCGGCTCCTGACTGAGGATTACAGTATATGGTCAGTAATATATGGTCAGATACAGTATATAAGTTGCTTCAGTCTTGTCCAATTCTTTGTGACCCTATAGACCGTATCCTCCCAAGCTCCTCTGTTTGTGGGATTCTCCAGGTGAAAATACTGCAGTGGGTTCTGTGCCCTCCTCCAAGGGATCTTCCCAACCCAGGGATCAAACCCACATCTCTTATATCTCTTGCATTGGTAGGTGGATTCTTTACCACTAGCACCACCTGAAAGACCTATGTACAAGGATACATGTTATCAGCCACTTTTCACTATAAATTCCTTTAAAAGTCTCTACATCAAAAATAATTTTCTTAGAGGCAATATCGGAGAAGGCAATGGTACCCCACTCCAGTACTCTTGCTTGGCAAATCCCATGGACGGAGGAGCCTGGTAGGCTGTAGTCCATGGGGTCGCTAGGAGTTGGACACAACTGAGTGACTTCACTTTCACTTTTCACTTTTATGCATTGGAGAAGGAAATGGCAACCCACTCCAGTGTTCTTGCCTGGAGAATCCCAGGGACGGGGGAGTCTGGTGGGCTGCTGTCTCTGGGGTTGCACAGAGTTAGACACGACTGGAGCAGCTTAGCAGCAGAGGCAATATATTGTAAATGAACAAGAGTTCATGAGAAAACAGTAGAACTAGATTCTGCTCCAGATACTGCTACTTATTAGTCAGAGAATTAGTTCCTTCACTGGGGGCAAAAACAAAAAAAAAGTTTTGCCCTAATAAATGTTAATGTGCATTTCAGTTCAAAGACTGTGAACTTTCTCTGTGGCACTTTCTTTAAAATAATTAAAGATTTGATTTATGATGGTTAATTTATCTATTGACAGTAAGCATGTATAGGAAAGGTTGGCATGTGAGTTGTGCCCTGGAGTAAAGCAGGTGGGAGTGGGCATAATCCAGTCTGATGAGGTCTGAATAGTCCAGGCAGACTCTGGTCCTCTCTGGTTCCTGACTGAGGATTACAGTATATGGTCCCTGATTCTCAGGGCTTGGGACTCAGACTAAACACCAGCTTTCCCAGGTCTCCACTCCAGCTTTGCCTTACACGCACACACACATACATACATACATATATAGATAGATAGATATGGATATACATATATCTATATATCTATATCTATATCTATATATACACACACACATATGTAGAGAGAGAGAGAAAGAGTCAACTTTCCATCCCTCAAGATTCATGGGGAATTGGCTCCGTCCATGGGATTTTCCAGGCAAAAGAGTACTGGAGTGGGGTCTAGGAAAACCAAGGATACAAAAATCTGCATATGCTCAAGTTGCTTGTAGAAAAGAGTATATATTCACATATAACTTATACATCCTTCCATACACTTCAAATCATCTCTGTGTTACAACATAGATACAACATATCTGCTATATAAATCAATGGAAATGACATGAAGATAATTGGCATTCAACATATTCGAATTTTGCTATTTGGAACTTCCTGCAGTATGTGGATGCAATGCCCAGGGATAGGGAGGGTGGACTCTGTGTTTGCGTGTGTGTGTATGTATGTACATATGAATGCATGTTTTGCTTCTCTGGAGAACCTTAACAAATATACCATTATTACTGACCATATTCAGCTTTTATGGAAAACAGCTCCATTATATTTAGTACTTTCAGTGTCTGTTATATGAACTGATGTCATAATTCATTTTGAACATTATTCTAAATCCCAGGTATTAGTGCAAAATTCTTTCTCTTAGAACTCACAAGTTGGTTTATGAACCAAAGGAAGCACTGTAGGTAGGAGTACTATATATCTAACATATAATATTTTTTCCTATTGTAAACCTAGAAAAAAAAGTTATACTTTGCCTTTTAATAGCTTGCTTGTATTCCATGAGACATAGTTATAATCAAAATAAGACAGTAATAAAGTTTTTTCTAAATCTATTTTTCCCTTAAAATAGAAAAGTAATCCCATGTTTTAAAGAACTAAAATCAATCCTTCTTTACACAAGTTTGCCACTTAAAAATTTTTAACATTCAATTAACTTGGGTTTATATATGTTAATAAAGTTACATTTGAAACAATATATAAAATTGTTGAAAGTAAAAAAAAAATTTCTAAATAATATGCTATTTCCTCTTCTGGACAATAGCAATGTAGGCAACTTTAGGCTTTCTGTGAGTTTATTTAACCTGAAGAAAACTAATAAGCTAAAATGAAAGGGCTTAAAGGGAGGAACATTTGTAAATTAACAATTAAAATATAGTGACATCAAAGTAAAGTTTGACTGTTTTAACCAGTTATGTGTAAGTATAGGTAATTATAGCATGAATAAATACCAATGGAAATGTATCACAAGAACATACAAGTTGAAAGAGTAAGTTTGAGGCAAGATGGTTAAAATTTACTTAAAAAAAAAAAATACTTTCATGTTAAAAGAGTTTCCAGATTGTGTGGAAATGGTCCCTGCACTTAATGATCTTTTTGTTTAGATAAATAACAGAAGAAAAAAAAAATAGGGGAAATTATATTGATCATCAACTATCAAACAATCTTTCTTAAAGTGCTTAAATTATCAAAACATCTATAAAAGATAAGACAACCCTATTTGATAGATGAATAAACTGAATCCCAAAGAAACATCCCCAGTGTCTCACAGCTGGGATTTAACAGTATAACTATGAATCTAAATACTTTTTTAAGGGCTGTTTTAAATATTGTTCTTCAGTAAACTAATTTGAAAAAAATATTTCACAAAATTAAGAAACATATGAAAACATGTATAATTACACATATGTGTATGTTTTCCACTTCAAATCTTCCAATTTTAACTCTGCTTTAAAATGACAGGGATATTTTTGTGTGTGTTGCCAATATGGAATAAGTTGGAAAACAAATGGTAAACTCTTAGTAGTAACTCTGTTGAAACATCACAGTGTCCTATGCACATTAAAAGGAAAATGTGCAGTGCTAAGTCGCTTCAGTCGTGTCCAACTCTCTGGGACCTTATGGACTGTAGCCTGCCAGGCTCCTTTGTCCACGGGATTCTCCAAGCAAGCATACAGGAATGGGTTGCTATGCCCTCCTTCAAGGGACCTTCCCAATCCAGGGATCAAACCTGAGTCTCCCACATCTCCTGCATTGGCAGGTTAGTTCTTTATCACTAGTGCCACCTGGAAAGCCCAAAAGGAAAATAGACATTTCCAAATCTATTTGCTGCATACAGTGAATATGCTACCTGTGTATATTGTGTTTATTTTGTTATTTTCTGATTTACTGTGGAAACATTTTAATCTTAGCATCTAAACTCCATGAGGACAAGGGTTTTCGTCTAATTTTGTTCATTGTTATATGCTCAAAGCTTGTTTCAGAAAAAAAATGTGGAAGAATTATAAATGAGAAAAAATGGTTATCATGTGTTCTGGGTAGCACATTTGAATATCTTTCATCATTATTTTTTCTCATTTCATTGAGCTGTTCTACTAGGGGATATCTTCCTCTTTCATTATTTTACAACTCTACAAATAATAGAATATTCATGTCATTGTAAATGATTTTGTGTGGAAATTGAATTTGTGTCCAGTGGAGACACAACTGATTATTATACTTTGGAATATGTATCAGTTTTGCATTAAGTTGTACATTCATTTCAAATTGCTGAATATGTGTGTGTATATGTGCATGTGTGCAGGTGCATATATACCTTGGATTCTCCTTTGAATCAGTTTTAGCATGCTAAAGGTTTGCTCATTAATTGGTGAGTTAAGTAAATCTTTAATTAGTAATCATTTTATATTTGAGTTATTTGTTTACTTTTTAAAACTAGTGTTTTTTTTTTAATTAATATTTGAAATTGGCTGTTCAGTCACTCAGTCGTGTCTGACTCTCTGCAACACCTTGGGCTGCAGCACCCCAGGCTTCCCTGTCCTTCATGAACTCCCAGAGCTTGCCCAAACTCATATCCATTGAGTTGGTGATGTGATCCAACCATCTCGTGCTCTGTTGTCCCTTGCTCCTACTACCTTCAAACTTTCCAGGCATCAATCGGCTCTTCTCATCAGGTGGCCAAAGTATCAGAGCTTCAGCTTCAGCATCAGTACTTCCAAAGAATATTCAATGTTGATTCCCTTTAGAATTGATTGTCTTGATCACCTTGCAGCCCAAGGGACTTTCAAGAGTCTTCTCCAATACCACAGTTCAAAAGCATCAATTCTTCAGCACTCAGCTTTCTTTATGATCCAACTCTCACATCCATACATGACTAATGGAAAACCAGAGCTTTGACTATATGGATCTTTTTTGTCAAAGTAATGTCTCTGCTTTTTAATACACTATCTAAGTTTGTTATAGCTTTTCTTCCAAGGAGCAAGTGCCTTTTAATTTCATGGCTTCAGTCACCATCTCCAGTGATTTTGAGCCCAAGAAAATCAAGTCTTTCACTGTTTTCCTTGTTTCCCCAATTATTTGCCATGAAGTGATGGGACCAGATGCCATGATTTTAGTTTTCTGAATGTTGAGTTTTAAGCCAGCTTTTTCACTCTCCTCTTTCACTTTCATCAAGAGGCTCTTTAGTTTCTCTTTGTTTTCTG